>NC_137931.1:11943449-12348449 GCF_963969265.1 Rhamphochromis sp. 'chilingali' | reverse complement strand
GATCAAATGGACCAATATGGCAAGGCCATGATGATCCATTTGGCAAAGTAAATCCATTGGGTATCTTTGTTGGTCTTCAGACAACAGTTCTGACGGGTAAAGAACCAAATGGGACAGGCAAAATAAAAAAATAATAATAATAAAAAATAATAATAATAATAACTTTTATATATATTCTTAAAGCAAAATATTATATAGTAAAGCTTTCGGTTTAGTCAATTTACTTCCCTGCGCTCACCTACTGTCACGAACTCTGAGTAGTGACCGAAAGAATGAGATCGCAGATACAAGTGAGCTTTCTTCAAAGGGTGTCTCTTCCTTTGAGATGGGGTGAGGGGTTCAGCCATTCAGGAAAGGCTCAGAGCAGCTCCACTACTCAACCACATTGAAAGGAGACAGCTGAGGTGGTTCGGCCATCTAACGGGATGGCTCTTGAGTCCCTCCTGGGTGAAGGTGTTCTGGGCATATACCACCAGGAAGAGGCCCCAGGGTAGATCCAGGACACACTGGAGAAATCTCTCAGTGGGCCTGGTGTTCAAGTGGGTGAACTGGAGGAGGTGGTTGGTGAGAGGGAGGCATGGGCTTCTCTGCCTATGCAGAGAAGCAGAAAAAAGACTGCACAGAAGAAGAGAATGGATGAACATTAATATCATTAAAACAAAACAAAAGATATGCCCCCTTTCTTCTGTAGCTTGTTGGTGGTCGTTGTTGTTATTTGTGATTTCACTATGCATGTATCTCTCTTTTCTGTTTTTTTTCCTTTCACCCTGCAATAGATGTCTGTCCATCCATGAGCCTGTTTCTGCTGTGAGTTCTTTATCCCCACTGTCTCCGAGTGCTTACTAATAGAGATCATCAGATTACTGGGACTGTCTTTCTGTAGTGTATTTACTTTGCAATATATAGACAGTTGTGTTGAACTGGTGTCACATAAATCAAACTAATGCACTGTAGTTTTTAGCAGAAGGAAGTGATGCATCAGTTAAGAGGTATTTTCAGTCCCATTTGGTGATCTGCTGAGTATTAATGACAGCAGGGTGATATTTGTTGGAGTCAAAATAAAACTTGAATCTGTCTTAAATGAAGATTTTAATTTGTTGGCCCTTTGTATTTTTAGAATGCGCCTCAGACCCAAGTTTAATTGAGTTCCTTGAATCATCCTGGCTTCCAAACTTTAAATGTGAGTGGCTGAAGAGCCCTCGCAGCATACAAAGCCTTCCACTCCAGCCCTCTTTGTCCTCGATTCCACAGACGCAAACACTGACACATACACCAATGCATCTTTGCACAGTACATGAGGATCACCCAGATCTCACACAGTGATCACACTCTGAATCCAAAAGGAAAGTGACACAATAGGGACACAAAAGCATCTCATCTTCATCTAAGGGGAACTGCTTCTTATCGCTTAAGGTGAGGCTCAACACTTGCTCTGCTTGGAGGATATGTGGGTAGCTTTTCCCTTCTCAAGTGGACCAGTCACCCACTTTATATGAAGATTAGACTCGCTGCTCACTTCACAAGACTGGATGTGACAGGAGGAAAACAAACAGAGACACTAAGTTAACAACCCTGTTATACTGTAGTCTCTTGGATTTTTTGGATTTTCACTGTGTTGAAACCTTTTTATCCATTCTAAAGTAAAATATCTCAAAGGTCTTTGAATTTCAGAGAATTTATAGAAAATAGATTAGTTAAAATCTGAAGCATAAGGGACAAAAGCTTGATTAGTCAAAGCCTGACTGAAAGCACTGAGCATTTCACATAGTTTTAGGATTATAATACACACACACAAACACACATGTTGGGTATTCATATCTTATGGGGACCTCTAATTGAAGTAATCCTTTCCCTTGCCCCTAACCATGAAAAATGAATGCCTAACCCTTACCCTAAACCTAACCAAAACCTACACGAAAATCAAAGTTTGAGTCTCAAAATTGCCTTCAAACTTGTGGGGACCAGGATTTTGGTCCCCATAAGGGCTGTTGGTCCTTATGTATAGTAAATTTTAAATGTCTGGTCCCCACAAAGATATAAATACACACTCAACTACACACAGACATACAAACACACACACACACACAAACTCCTTTCTGATGTGAATTTTGAGGCTATTTGTATTTATTTAATTCAACATAATAAAACTTAAGATCTAATTAGGGCAAAGGTATTGTTACATTTTTATGTTTCATTGTATTTGACTATTTTTTGTCATACCATATAATAATAAAATATTGTTCTACGTGCCTTTGTATGGTCTTTACTGTACCCATAGTGTATCAATTTAAAAAGCTGTTTTCTGTCAATGAAAAAAATAAACAGAATAACGTTATTAATAACTTTGTGCTGTGCTTCAATTGGCATACTGCTGTACAAAGTAACCAGGTGGTGAATTTCTTTGCACTTCTCTCTGTCAGTGCTGATAATGCCAATGTTAGTTAGCTAATAGTAGCAGATTTTCTTTCAGGCGAGGAAAATTGTTGTCTTCACTGTCGAAGAATTTAGTATTATGCAGATTTTCTGTGCTGAAGAAGTGAACCTTGCTTTGAGACACAAATGTTCAACTTAGAAATTAGCAGCCAATTAATAGTAAAATTTCACATTTTCTTAAAACAACAGTATGTGCTCTGGTTCCACAGCCAGCGGCTTATAAACAAGCACAACTACAGACGAGAAGAGGCAAACAGAAATACAGTGTTTTTATATATGTGTGTGTGTGTGTGTGTGTGTGTGTGTGTGTGTGTGTGTGTGTGTGTGTGTGTGTGTGTGTGTGTGAGGATGACTTTGATTTAGTCAAAATCAAGGTGTGTCTTAGAAATGAGCCTCACAGTGCTGACTTCAGTGGCTTCTATCCGTGTGAATTTACTTTCTTTGCTGTGTGTGTGTGTGTTTTCTCAGAGATTCATTGCAGCGGATCTCAACAGAACCCACTCTCTTTTACAATGACTTAAATGTCCCAGATCTGTCTTTGACTCAGCGTCATCTCCAAGTATGTTTGTAAGTGTGTTGTCTGTGCATGTTTTCCCATGCACACACACACACACGCACACACAAACACACACATGCACACGTGCTTCCACTGCTTCACATAATCCTGCTAAGAAATTAACATTTCATGGACGACACTGAGGTTTGTCAACTGGATCTCATCAAAATTTCATCCCTAATTATGGAAGCAGAGCCGTAGGGTGATCCCCCACATGCCCACCCCCTCTTCCCGCAAGGTGAACTACCAGGCTGAACCGATCCGAGCAAGCTGCTGGTGAACGCGCGAGAGAGGTAGGAAAACAATTGTTGATGATATCTGGGAATCATTTCAAGCATTCCGAGAAAGACAAATAAACATTATTAATGATTGGAAGATACAGTGTTTCCCACCAGAGCCTGAAAATTCATGAGCAAGGCTTTTTAGTATAAACCTGAGGGTGAAGAGTGTAGCATCTGACTGAGGCTTAATAAGATGAAGTTTTAAAAAAAATTCTCAGAATTATGATGTTTACTAAGAATTCACTCTTAAAGTCAGGACCAAATCCTGGCATAGGTAAGTGATTCACCAAGTATCTTAGCCCTTAAAAGAGCTCCTAAGGTGATAAAGTGTTCAGAGTGGGGAAGATGACATTTAGAGGATTAAGAGTTTTTTGAGCAGGGAAAAAATGGCAGAAAGACAAAGTTTAGAGGAACTGGAATACGGCAAAAAGGTGAAGGAAGCCGAATATATGAAATTCATATAATCTGGTTCATCTTTTGAAAGGTGCTTCTGTGATAACAAAAAATTGCAGATTTTCATGGAAATGCATCACTGTCTCTTACATTTTGATTAGAGTGAAGATTTAGGGGTTGGCTCCCTGGGGTTTTCTGGTTTTTGGGAATTTGGGAATTATTGCTCCAAAGTGTACCCTGCATTACTCTCCTTTTTATTTACAGTGTTTCTGTGATTTACTTAATCAGTGTTGAAAATATTAGTTAAGACCACAAACCCAACAGTAATGTGTTCACTGAAGTCATAAATGAAGCAAAACTTTCTCTTTGGCTGCAAAATAATTCAAATTGTATAGAAGTCTAAGGAGTCGCCCTCTGCTGGACATTGGACATAAAGCAGGGTTTATTTGATTTTAACATTGTCTTTGGTTTTTTATTGCATGGCTAGATCTATATTTTATTGCACAGTTTACGCATGAAATTTATGCAAAAATAACTGCCAGTAGCTGTCGAGTTGCAGTCAAATGGTGCAAACATCTTTCCGGATACTTCACAAGTTGGACTTCAGTTGTCGTACAGCACAAGTGTACCAATAAATGTAGCTCAACAGAGACACACTGACTATTTGTTCACTTTGAAATCACTACCATTTCAATAAGTAATCCATTCTTAGGTCTCATCCCAGCGAGACCTGCATTTGCACACCCCCCCTCCCGTGTTGACTGTGGATATGTCCTTGAGTTCTGCTTAAGCAGGACTTTGTATGCAGCTTCTGAAAACTTTTTGAATGGCTGTTGGTACAAAATGTCTTTCATCCTAATGTAGGCTGAACTAATAGAAAAATACAGAATATTTCAGACAAAAATTACCTCTGTATAGGAAGCTTGTCAAAAATGCTTGCATTTTATTTCAACATTTAAGTGAAGTGGAAGTGGAAAATATCACAGTGAGCTGCGGGAAGCAAAACAAAATTAGAGTAGAGCAGCTCCCAAATGGCCTACACATATCAGATTGTATTGCTGATTGTAAATGCAAACTCTGAATCAAGGGAAAAGAAACACAAGGAGAATGTTACCAAATGTCGAGCGTAAATTGGAATATGAGAGAAATAAAAATAAGGTCACAGCAGAAACAGTTGGAGTAATGTCTGCCTTCACATTCAGAATAGTGCCGCTAATATAGTAAAGGCAGTCAGTCTAATGACATTGAGCCACTGTGCTAAACCCCGGTGAAAATCGCCTCACTGGAAACCACCACACCTCTGACTCCTCTACCACATGTCCATAAAGACAGGCTGCCTTGATTTCTCCAAATGACTTCTAAAATGCTGCAGCAACAGAAGCCGGGATTGCACGTTCATCACAGAAAAGCCTTCCAGCCAGCAGCCCACCAATGAGAGGACTCCGGGGAACAAACCGGTAACCATTTGATTAGAGACCTCACTGAAGAGGAATGTTCTCCTCCAAGGAGCTCAGGGCTTTGATTGCACCACAGCAGCGAGAACATGGGTGCAATCAAGGGAGGATTTGGACTCGTGTTCCTGTCATCACCCTCGCTCTCTCACACACACACAGCACAAACTGGGCATGGCCTGCCAGCTGTGGGTAACTCATTCTATTACATGTGTGAAAGCGATAAATGTCTTTGTGGTTTGGGAGTGACAGCCAGATAAGCTAGCACGGTGTGCTCGTATTTACATTCTTAGTTTTTTGATTTATTTAATGACCTTTTGATTCAAACTGAAGTGGTTAAAGCCAACCGGTGTGCTACGTTTTGCTAAATGCTACTGTCACTGCTACTATGCTAACAATGCTAATGCCAACATGCTGGTGTTAAGCAAGATTTTTTTTGTTTGTTAAGCATAAAAAAGGCACCAAACTCAAAAGATCAATGGATGAGCCAGTGTTATGTCTACACATAGCAGACAATTTAGCAAAGGACCAATTTCTTACTTGCAGCCTGTCGCAAAAACACACTATTTGTTTCCATTGCTTTACTCGCATCTACAAACAAAAAAAACCCCCAAACCCTCCAAAAAGACACTTAACTGAAAAACTGGCATATCTGGGCTTGGTGTACAATGTTTCCTTAAAAAAATGAGGAAGCTGGACAAGTAGGCTTAAAAACCTATCTACAGCATACATTTGAACAGTAGCTGAAAGTCACATTCTTAAAAAAAGCTAGAAAAACATTCAGCAAAGATCTGACACAGGACTTGAGAGCCAGTGATGTTGCCTTGTCAAAACTGATGGAATTACAAACATGAAAAGCACTGTAAGATTTTGATATACCAAGAAATATGATCTGGAAAGTATCTGGGTGGAAATATTTCACCATGACAATGATCCCAAACACACTGACAATGCAATAAAAGCATACCTGAATAGTAGAAACACAATGGAACAATAGTGATCATGGATTGGCCTCCCCAAAGCCCAGGCCTCAACAGTACTGATAGAGAGGGAAACAAAAGGCAAAACATCCAAAGAAGAGCTTTGAATGTCCTTCGAGAAGCCTGGAGAACTACTCCTGAAGAGAGTTCAGCCTGTATGATTCTAACAAGATTAAAAGTCAATATTTAGTTTGACTGCCATTATTGTTTAAACAAACTCTTTTTGCCTTTTATGTTGTGTTTCCATGCATGTTTGCCCACATTTCTCTGCAGCTATTTCCCATGCTCTTAACAAAATATAGAGAAATGACGGGTGGCTTAATAATTTTGCACAGCACTGTACGTCTTTGTAAATTTGGCTTATGTAGAGCCAACATAAGAACATGGTCCTATTTGCATTTTGAATTAAACTGCATTTAAGTGAATTAGCTTTGCAGATAATTTGCCAGAAACCCAAGAAGTGGACACATTTTATTTCCTCTCCATTTACTGTTAATTTATTGATAGAAACACAAATAACCATTAGTCATGTAAATGATGTAAATACTGAAAAATTCAGATGCCCCTGTAGTTTTTATCTCCCACTAGATAAATAAAGTTCTCAACACTTAAAAAGGACTTTATCCCTAATTCTTGCAGAGATCTCAGCAAACCCAAATCCACCAAATCTGTCCCAGCGTAACTGAAGAAACCTAATTTTAAAATGATTGAGAGAGAGGGGAAGGGGATGTCATCTCCCCACCCTCACAGCAGCACTACTAGTTTCAGCACCATGGACAGCTCAGGCACAGAGCCATTCCCTGGACAGCATCACCAAAGTTTCTCCTCCAACCAAAAAAGCCTCCAACTCCTCTCCACCACTTCTGATCCTTACCTCCGATGTCTGGGCGTAGAGTCTTGTCGTACTCCTTGAGCAAATTGTTCAGAATGAGCGTTGCGTCCTCCTGGTGCGACCTGGGCACCAGCATTTGATTGACAGTGGTGTCCTGATGATCCTCATCGTCGTCGCCATATTCCCGTAAATCAGAGCTGTTTGTGTGTGTGAGAAAGAGAAGGGGTGGAGGAGGGGGCGAGGAGAAAAGGAGAGGAGGGGAACGAGAGGTCTTAATCATGTTTAAAACAGAAACACATTGTCATGAAAAAAGAGGAAAAAAAAGAACATGTTTGATTCATGGTGACTTGGAGCCTGCTGTAAATGACAGTGAGACCCCCAGACTGTGGATTTGGGCGCAGCAGTAAATGGTGCTGTCATTTATCCCCCCCCCCCCCCCCCCCCCCTTTTCTTTCTGTTGGAGTGCGTGTGTGTGAGGGAACCCCTTAGGAAAAAAAGAAAAGAAAAAAGAACCATGCATTACCACACAGACTCTTTCACACATGTATGGGATTTCATTCACAGCAGTCGAACTTTTGAAGCTTTAACGCTGCTCTCAGCTGTTGATCGTAGAGAGGGAGAGAGAGAGAGAGAGAAAAGGTGCAAATGACACTCACCGAGCACCTCCAGCGAACAAAAGTGTGAGGAGGGTGACCACAAACTTGATTGTCATTTTCCCACGCGCGGATCACCTCTGATCGCAGGAACCGGTGGACTGCTGCTGCTGCTGCCGCTGCTGCGTTGCTGCCGCGATCAAGTGCCAGCGCAGTGAAAAGGTGTGGAACCATCAATCCCAGCTCTCAACTTCCTCATCCGCCCACGCACTTTTTTCTCCTGCGCGTCATGTGCACCGAACAGCCACCACCACCTCCAACACCACCACCAACAACAACAGCACCAGCACTACCACAGCAGCGGATCGCGAGCTCTCTCCCGCCCCCGACCTCCCTCCACCACACTTCCTCCTGGTCCTCTTCGCTCCTTCGTGGGGAGGGTTTCCTCCGGGAAAGGCACCCGACGATAAATCAGTGAGATCCAGCCCAACACAAGCGGTGGTAGCCGAAACAAGAGGAGGATGGTGTGTGCGTGTGTGTGTGGGAGGGGAAGGGAGGCGGGGGTAAGGGGCGGATGGGGTGTGTGTGTGTGTGTGTGGGTGGGGGGGGGGGGGGGGGGGGGGGGGGTGCTGGGAGTCTAGTTGACGGGATCCAGCGACGGTGCCTCCCTCCACCTTCTCCCTGTGTGGGCCCAGAGTGGCAGGGTGGCGCTTTCTGCTGCTGGTGGAGGTGGTGAACCTTAGGAGATGAGCATCTTGCGTGACTCATACACTACCTGGATCACAACTGCACACGGAAACACCCCCCTCTTTTGTTGCTCTGACTCTGGCATGATGATGATGATGATGATGGTGATTATTATTATCATTATTACCATCAGATGTTTTTATTATCATTATTATCAATATTATCTTGTTTTAGTTAATTAGTCTTAAAAGAAGAACCGGAACTTCTCAAAACTCAGTTACTTCCTTTCATTCAAAGAAAAAGTCTCAGAAATAAGCATCAATTCATAAGTAAACAGCATAATATGTAGTTTGACTCAGTGCGAACTGATATCTGCAGTTTGCCTGATGATGATCGCCCTTGGAAGTCATGTTCAGACTTTACACGTCCGTTTACGTGCCACAGAGTCACCGCGAGCTCTCCTCCTCACAGTATTTTTTTCTGAATAGGCCCA
Organism: Rhamphochromis sp. 'chilingali'; assembly: GCF_963969265.1. Lineage (NCBI taxonomy): Eukaryota > Metazoa > Chordata > Actinopteri > Cichliformes > Cichlidae > Rhamphochromis > Rhamphochromis sp. 'chilingali'. Next base: position 12,339,750 of record NC_137931.1, on the reverse strand, counting down.
CAGCTCAGCAGGGCAGCCCTGCGTTCAGCTTACAAACCTGCCAGACTTTTTTCCTTTCTGAACTAGTGAGTGCCACTCGAGAGGCTTCGCTGCCCCCTGGCGGCGAGAAAGAGAAAGTCTTTCCCGCAGTGTTGCAGCCGAAAAGAAATAACCTGCTGACCAAGCGTGGACCAGCAGGAGTGATTCATTAATAATTCTCATGAAATGAATTAAGAAGCATGTACATGTAGTTATTTTTGCCTATCCACACTAGTGACAGTATTAGGAGACCTGGAGGAATAATTGATTGATAATGATGACATAATTAATTGAAAATCGTGTTGCCATAGTTATTTTACCAACTCACAGAAGTAACAGTGTTGTCAGCAAAACACACTTTAAGAATAAAAAAAATAAATGTGCAAGTTCTGTCCTCTTTGTTACTTTGTGTGATAAGACTGTTTGCCCAATCTTAATTTGAAAAGTGAATGGACTGACATGGTTTCTCCTTTTATGAGTGATGAAATTACATGATGTTCTTGTCATAGCTTTGCAATCGTTTAGATATTCAGAAGAATTAGCAGCTTGTGATTATCTTTGTGGATAAAAGTATGATGTGTACAGTGAAAGTCCTAGGTTTTGTTCATCAAATATTAAATTGATTCAGTGTAAATGACCATTTATAAGGAACTGAATCATTCCTTAAGTAGTAAAGTGTGTGGTGAGTGCATTTTGTCAGTAGGCTCACTCCTCTACGTTCTAGCAGGCTCACAAAACAGTTATCCATTATAATCAGTGATGAGCAGATTTGTCGACATCTATGTGTGACAAAGGTCATGTAATGTGTTTGCTAATATTGCAAGGCATGCTTTCAAATGTAACTTTGCAATGTGTGTATATTTGAAAAGTGTGCATTTTATCCCAAACCAGGACCTTTTTGTTTGTACACATACCAAAAGGACTTTTAGTTCCAACACTCAAAATATTTTATGCCCAATATGCTGACTTATTTAACTACATGTACATGTATATTTTCGATGTAATTTTGAAATATCAGAAGAATATAAAATTCAGTGGAATCTGGTCAAATGAAATGTACTTGATCAGTTTATACAGAGCACAATCTTTTTTCTGGTGTAAACATAAAAAGGTTGTTTTTTTAAATGATGTAAGTTTTGTCCAAAAGGCAAATTTGCTTGACAGTTCCTCGTTATTACTTAAATTTAGACGGGCAAAACAGTCTCCACCTTGTAGGTGGATGACACCACCTGTTGTTGATATGTGCAGGACTGATAACAAGTGATAAAAGCTATTGCCTAGGCTGATAACTGTCTGTTGCAAAAGACCGACTGATCATTAGGAAAACCATTTCCCAAAGATTTTATCTCAGATGAAATATGTCATCATTACACACAGCAATCCATTTGGCTTACTGTGTGTAAGGCTGTATGGGAAAACAATGACGTGCGCCCTAATAAATGAAGGTTATTCAGTGCATGAAACTGAAAAGCTGAGGGGTTAACATAAAGGTGTGTACTGCTCCGCTAATAGAGCAGTACAAGCTGACTTTTGCTTAGCAGGTCCCATTTAATTAAGCTATAAAGAGTTTATTTGTCAAACTAAAACCTCTGACAGCTTCATTAACTGGGAAAATATAAACACATGTCATCATCTACCATATCATTATGAAAACAATACCACAGCATATCATATGCCACTGAAACACAGTGACAATGGGCCTCTGTATGCCCTCTTAGATACTAGGCAGATCAAACTAAAAAAAAATGGAAAAGAAAAAGTTTTCTGATGAATTTCACATTATATCAAATTAAAGCAAATTTGCATTACTTGTAAAAATAATGTTTCTAAGTGACCCAAATTGCATTAAGTAGTTCATCAAAGCATTTAATATCAATAGACAATCAAACATGATTCAGACATACCAGTGTCAGATTTCCTTTTATATGTGCAGCTTTAATCAGGATTCAACAAAGCAACATTTGAGCTACAGTAGTGTTTGCAATGTACTATATAGCATCTTTGCTAATCCTTTTTATTTGATCATTATCAGTATAATACACAAAACAAATACAGTACATAAAACAAAGAATGAGTGACACAAATACGTTTTTAAGCCCAGCTACAATGGCTTTGCTGCATTTTTGCAAAATTAAGCAAAAGTCTGTTTGATGGGTTCTTTGTAAATATTCTTGTAAAAAGTTCTTGAAAAAAAAAAAAACATGAGCAACTTTATGCATTTTATTGGTCACCTTTAGCCTTACTTGAACAGGCAACTGTTGCTATCGTAGCTCCGCAAGTGTCCTTTAAACCAGCTGCTGGATGTGCAATAAATTCCCCAGCCAAGAGTTCAAAGCGTCAGTCAGCTTCACTGCCCATGAGCTAGCTTGGGATAAAGGGCATATAATCAACCCTAAGTTTGTTCCTAACATGCATCAGCCACAGCTGTCCAGACAACACACTGAGAAAAACAAGTGTTTGTCATGAGGGCTGGGCCAGTCAGGGCTTAAATTGGACAGAAGCCCTTTGCTGTAAGGGGCTTCCCTGAATGGGTGAAAGCAACTTAAGCAGAACTAAATCCCTTATTCTAACAGATGTATGGCAGATGAGTCTGTCACAGTGGCTGAAGGAAGGCGGGTGGGGTTGTTTCTTGGCCAGAAAGAGAGATAGTTAAATGGATGGGTGCATTGGTTTACGCCAAGAAAGATGTGCACAGACATGAGGAAGTCTACCAGGTTTCAGCACTATGGGGATCCTCTGACCTGACAGCTCACGTGAATGAGCTGATATACGTGAGTTACTTGTCTTCTTTCAGCCCCTAGCATATTAACATAATATTAGCTTTGCCAAATTTTTGGAAATGACAGAATTACAATGTGGGTAGTATTAAATATATGATGTCCTATAGTTAATATGATTGAGTTTTCTACAGCAGAAAAAATAAAATCCTATATTTGTCTGTTTGCCAAATATTGTCAACGTTCTATATGTAGCTAATATGTAGCTATCAAGTACAGTATGCTAACACCGACAGAGCTAAAAGGTTGATGCTAATAAGTGTAATATTAATAGGCAGATAAATCATGTTAGTTGTATTAATTTAGCTGGCTAGCATTAAAAACCTATTATGATATTAGCATTGTTTTATTCAGATGATTAATAATATGGTATAATATGCTTATACATAGATTTATTAATTCATTCTTCAATTCATTAATTTTTCAGAAGGTCACTGTTTGCTATTTGCCTATCACTGTTTTACATGCAGTAAAATGCTAATGCCAGCATGCTACTAATAGTAGAAATTGATAAAAAGATGACAAATATTATCAAACATAACACATAAATGCTGAGTATAACAAAGGCCACTTTACATATATGTTATTTTAGCTTGTTATCAGTCAGAAATATTTATTAAATTACTGAGAACATCAGAGGATTTATAATGTATTGAATTTAAGTGTTCATCCATCTGTCTGCCTACTATTATTCTACATGCAGCTAAATGCTAATATCCACATGCTAACAACGATGACGCCAATATGCTGGCATTTAGCAGCGGGTACAGATATTTATAATCTGGTATAACATCATGTAAGCTGTATTTGTTTAGCCTGTTAACAGTCAAAATAATTTCTTTTTGAAAATTTTTGAACTTTCATGTTATTTTTAGTTTATAGACTGGAGGATTATTTTTATTTTTTCCATATATTACCCACCAGCCACAGTAATTTTGATCTGATGACAGCACTAGAAAAAGTCAGAGGATCACCAAAGTTATTGTAAATTTTCCATGAATATTACCATATTAGCCAAATTTATGGACAAGCTAATAGTTGTAGAGATACACTATTTGCACAAACGTACTGGGCTACCTACAGGAGCTGCGCTGCATGGAAACCTATTGCACGAAGCTCCTGCTATACAGTTTTTTGTGCTGATGGTAATGTTGGAGGAGGTTCGGAACTCTGCACTTCAGCAGAGTGTTGATTACACTTATGCACTATATGCCCCAGCTCTTGGCAACCTCACTCTCTAACTTTACGTGGCCTGCCAGTTGGTGTCTCAGTTGCTGTGGTCCCTAAAAACTTCCACTTTTGCAAAAATGCCACTTACAGCTTACTGAGGAATTTCTGAAAGGTACAAAAAATTAGATGAAGGGACTTGCTGCAATGTCTCATTCTATTACAGTAGCACTCTTAAATTAGTGATCTCTTTAGAAAGACCCATTCTTTCCCAAATAAAAGCACAAAAGAGTACAGGCCTAGATTCTTTAGATTTTACACAGCTGAAGCAATGGGACTGAAAATACAAGCATTCAAAGAATAACAGGTGAGACCCAGTACCTTTGTCCATACAGTGAACTTCTGTCAGACTGAAGCTGCTGTCCACAGAAAAAATAATGAAGGCTATATGTGTTTGTCAGGGACATTATCAGTGACTTTTTACAGTAATAGTTCCTTTGGTTATATGTTAGAAAACAAGGCTTAAATAAAGCTCAATAAAAACAACTGTTTAGTTTAAAAAACACACTTGTTGAAGAACTCAACTACTGCAGACCTAATCAGAAATACACAGACAGAAAGTGTGTACTGTTACTTGATAATGTGTCAGATACAAACAGGAAGTCGAGGAACAGACAGATTACAGATTGGTGGGGGGGAGATGTCTCGTCTGTATCCTGTACTTGGCTGCCATTGCACTGAAACTGAAACATTGTCTGATCTGACAGAAAGCTGGATCTTAGATTTCCATAAATGACAGCTTCAACATCAGTTAAACAGCACGAAAATACCACAGCATATCCTGGCACACAAAGTCAAAATAAAATCACTTAAGTCCACCTTAAGTACACAATGCAAAGCAGATAGCAGCTTATGTCACCCTTATTTACATGGTTTCTTACCAAGCCAGTGTATAAATATCTGCTTAGCGGCCTAAAGTTTTTGAGGACAATGTTCCCAGCAGCAGGTGAGAGAGGTTGGTGTTCAAAATCCATATGATAGATATGAAGAACTGATATTTCTGTTGGGAGCATGGGGTCCTCTTATTCCTGAGTTTGTCTCACCACAAACCAACACATGCTGTGCAACAGGTAGGCTTGAGCTGTAATGACAAAATGTGTGCTCGTCACTTTAATTAAGTCACTGTAGATATAAAATACAAATCAGTCCAAAGATCACGTTTGATCAGCTCTTCTACAAGCCACAAGAACGAAACAAACTCACACATGTACACAGAAGAAAAAAGATATTGAAGACAATAACATCATTAACATCAACATTGGGCTTTTTTTTTCTACTAAGGGCTTCAGAACACAAATGTGACAATCTGTCTTTTTGTTTACGTTGAAAACGAAAAAGGCTATTTACATGATTCTCTCATGACACTCGGCCTTATTTCCCCAAATTCTTTGCAGCTTAAAGGCCTCGTCGAACCAAGCTTTCAAAACAGAGAAACATTCTGAGAAAAAAAACCAATGCAGTCCAGTGACATTGGATTAGCTCGCGGAGGTGAAGTAAATTAATGCAAATCAGGGTGCAATTTTGATAAACTTGAGCCCATCGATTGAACCCAATAGTAAGTAATTCTGAGAGGACAGAGCTCTGCTGTGTTGCTCACTTTTGTGGACCGTTATGAGTCAGTTCATGGTACAATCAATCTTTGGTCACCTGTTAACTGCTGAGCTGTTGAATTTCTGTCTCCTGTTGCTGATATATGCGTGAGGTTTTCTTTCTAGTATAGCTCTGCTGGAATCCAGAAACATGACACAATAATCATCTTTTTTCCCCCCAGCACTTCACTTTCACAAACACACTGTAGACTGGAGTTAACATTTTCCAACAGCCTCAGAAGATGCTTAAATGACCCAGAATACTTTGACTTTGTGCAAAGCATGAACTGAGCTCTCAAGTGTTGCTATTAAGAGGCATGAGTGAGAAAATTATTGATTCACTTTTTGTATGTGAAAAAGAATAGCTCAGTGGGAGTGGAAAGTTCTGCAGGTAATCTACTAAAAAGGTCAATGATTAGTCTTGCGTCAGAAACTGTCGTCTTAAAGGCTGACGCAGCCCAAGACTGCTTTATTACTTTACTACAACCAGCTCTGCCTTATAAACCTAAAATATTTGTTTAACAGCCCATGTGCAGGATGTGTCGCACAACACAAAACATTATTAACTGTCAAATCCCAACCGACTTGCAAACCCAGGACGGTACTGTGACCGTGCAATGTGTTGTTTTGCATAAGGGTCTGCAGGTATTTATTAAAGTCAAAAGAAAGAATTTGACTCACAGCCACCTGCACAATCCTGATATTTAGGAGCACCTCCAACACCTTCGTCACAGTTAAAGTGACATTTTGACAAACATTACAGTTTTTCTTAAAATACTTTTGGGACAGAACTTAAAAAGTAGACAAAATGTATGAAGTCGATTTGTGATGTTACAGAGCTCAATGTGTATTTTTTGAGTTTGTTTATTTTTTGAGCTCTCTGCTATTTTCACTATGACCCGCTGCCTATTTGATGAAACACAATGAAAAAACCTACAAACAGCTCTGCACACTGCAAAAAAACTAACCTTGCTACCAGCTATACAGCCATGGCTTGTATACATCTTGTAATTCTCTCCTTGCCCCCGATGCTCTGCGGCATGTTCTGCTTTGTTATATCAAAATACACTAAATATGTGGGGCTTGGCTCGAACTGTTCAGCGTGAGCAGCTGACAGGGCAGATCCAAAGATTTGTCACAGCCATATACCCGAACCAATTACATGCTCATTCTGATAACGTCTCCCCTTGGCATTCCACATAAATTAATGCTCCTTGCGACAACTATCGCATCCAGGTGCAATATAAGGCATGCTCTTTTCGGTGTTAAATAACGGCACAGTGTGGAGCAAATTACCTGTCGCAAGCCTTAGAAAACCACATTCATATGATTACGTTACATACTTTCCTCCCCACATTTGGAAATGGAACACTTACAAATACATAGCAGCTGTGTCAGTGCCTTACAAAATTGTCACAGTACTCATTTAGTAAATTTCACCAGCAGTTTTTTAAAAAACCAAAACAGGGTTATGAACTGTACATGAGTCTGGTTTTCTCTGTGGACACATTAGCAGGGTGCGTGTCTGGACATCTCTGAACGACAGTCCCAAAACTGTCCACATCGCTGTCCTGATTTGTATGTGACTTGTTCTCCATTTGGTATCTCAACTGTGCATATTGGTTTCCCAACTGAGTGACCCAGGCTCAAAATTCTGTTAAATCACATATATCCAATCCTTAATTTGTGCTAACACATCTGCCACAGCCGTCCAGTCACCCTCGTGTAAGTAGGCCAGAAAAAACCCCCACTTTTTTTCAAACATTCTTGCTGGCCCTAAATGATGACTTTTTAATTCAAAACTTCTTTTCCTCTCACATTTTACTTTGAGACTCTTACTGCCAGTGCTTTTGGGAAACCAGGCCTGCAGCAACAGTTCTTGAATCTTCAAGTAAAGATGTACAACAAGAGACACAAGCACCCTCTGCGTTAGGCAGAGGAAAAGAATTGGCAAGATTTATTTTTTTTTTTTTAAAAAGGAGACATAAAACGACATTATTAATGCACTTGCAGCATCAATCTCGAGAGATGCGTCTTTCTCATAGCGCGGAATTAGGTACATTTTAAAATCATGTTTTAAAATTCAAATGCGAGTTAGATTGCAGAGTTTATGAGCCCAGTGCAGTAAGAACATGAAGCATTAAATTACTTTGTTAAATTCTACAGGTAGTAGTGACCAAGTGTGCTCCCATAGTTTAAGCAATGACTGACATATACATGGTCGGTGTTCAAGACAAAGAGGAGTCCATGTTCCCTTTTTGGGGGTGAGAATCATGCAAACTGCAGCAGAACAGATGAGAAAGAAGCAAAGCACCCTCTCTCCTGTTAATGCAGTCTTAAAATGCAGTTTTTTAGGCCATGAAAAATAGGAAAGGGAATCGTGAAGCCTTGCATCCATTCAAAGTGCTTGATCTAAATAGGTGAGTATAGTTTTTGTTCTTTGTTTTCACATTTGTTTAGTCTGGAGGGAGAGATGTAGCAATGGCTGCTTTCATTATGGATCACCCCTCTTCTATTAGGCTCAACCTTCCCTTCTCCCTGACACAAACTGCCCCCCCCCTCCCCCCCCCACGCCCCTGAAAAAAAGGAACAATAAGAAGAGCGATTACGTTGAGATGACAACTCCTTTCGACAACGGTTCTCTGTTGAGGTACGTGGCCCAGTAGACGAGGTTGAAGGTTCCGAAGAGGACAGGGAACACTATCCGCGACATCTTGTCGATCTTGCTGACACTGTTGTAGGTCTTCTTGGGGTCCATCGTCTTGGTCTCAGCAGAACGCAGGTGTACCGACGTCGTGTTGGAGATGGTGGAGATGGACGTGTCCTTGGTGAGGTTGGGGGTGTAGTTGACACCTGCCGAGCACACGTTGTTGGGCTTCTTGGACAGAACCATCGGGTCTCGTTTCTATGGCAGGACAGAGCACGTTGAGTAGAATGTTAGTTACAAGCCTCATTTTGCTCTACTGTTACAGTTTTTTTTTCTGGCTTGAGAAGAATCTGTGTTTTTCGTTCTGTCTGGAGTGATTAGTGACCTTACTGAGGTGAAATATTTCTGGCAGAACATTCTGGTAAAATGTGGGCTGCTGAGTTATTGAATTTCAATCAGTTAGCAGCATGATTTCCACTGGTGTTCTGTCAGTTTGAGTTTTATTTATGATGACTGCACTGTGCATATATGTTTTAGTGCAGCTGTTAACAGATGCCTGGCGGTTGTCCTAGACATCACTGGGATTACTAAACCAAGCAGAATTTATAGTAATCCATGCTGTGAAGTGACTTTCAATATCCTGATGACTCACAGTGCATTTATGTACTTAACTGTTTTTTTCAACACTTATACTGAAGTTCACTTGCTTCAGTGCCACGTAAATGTAACACTGCCCTAATATCTGTTTGCTAACTGTGTAGCTAAAGGCAGAAAATGATTAGTTTGGCATGAAGGCCTTGACACACCGGATGTGATTTTGCTGGACAAAACTGCGGCATTTATTTTTTTGAACCAAGCTTGCTTTTTCTGATCCAAAAGCAGAAATCTGACCAATCAGATTATGTTTGGCACACCAGTACGGTACATACAATCAGCTCTCTGTAATTATTTCTTTGCCTCCTCAGATGAGGTCTCAACTCTGCCAACAACAGCTCAAACTACTCCGCTGTCATCCCGAGATATGTATGAAAGTGGTCGTCATACAGCTTCAACTCCTGGATCAAACCATGAAATTCTTCCTGGTGTTGCCTGATGAGAATTAGAGGAACCCAGAATCTCAGTTTCTTCCTTTTCTTGTTCAGAAACATCAGGAACAGCTTATCATTGCTTTATAATGATTTAATTTTTTTCACAGTGCATGTGAAATGTGATCTGCCTGTTTATACAATACACAACGAGTTTGGATCCGAAGAACTGGGAATTTCACTTTGGTGTTTTTGCAGTGTGTTCGGTGTGTAATGACCTTAAGACTGTTTAAAACCCTATAGTACCACAGAGTAAGTAGTACTGTTTCTCAGATAAGCCTAGAGGCCTAGAGTAGAGTCACTGAATTTCTTCTGGATTTTTTTTATGGTATGATCTGACAAATAATCAAATAAATAACTGTGCTTCAGTTTTTTTGTCAGTGAAATTGTGTGGGCTCAAATTGTGGTCATAAATATTTTGTACTTGTAAATCAGTTTTGTACTTGTAAATTAGGATTTGTATGTGTAAAAAGAATGTGTGTGTGTGTGTGTGTGTGTGTGTGTGTGTGTGTGTGTGTGTGTGTGTGTGTGTGTGTGTGTGTGTGTGTGTGTGAAACAGATTTGTATGTGTAAAAAGAATTTGTGTGTGTGTGGACTTAGCCAAAAAATACGTGTGAAACTCTGCACTCAAGTTTTAAGTACAAGTACGATTCGATAGAAGCTAGGTCCCCTAACTTTCAGTAGCTGTTGAAAGGATAAAGTTTTGGTATATCAGTGGTTAGAAATACTTTAGGATTCGTTTAACACAAAGTCGAGGCTGACCCGGGATCATGGCTGTGAGTCACAGTGCGCAGCATAAAGGTACTTTCACATCGGACGCAGCATGTGCTGCTAATGCTAACTGCTAACTAAAAGCCAAGGATCCAGAATTTGTTGCGCTGGCTGCTGAGCTCTGTGGGTTTTTGCAGCAGCTCTACCTGTGCTAGATGCACCTGCTCCTTGTTGTTTCTATCTCTGACTTTATGTCCTCTACAAGAGTTTCTGTTTTTTTTGCTGGTTCTTCAAATATTCAATAAAAAGATGTGTGCTCATTCATAATGAAGAAAGCTTTGTAACTATCCCCACTAGTGAAGACTGTCATTTCCACAATAAGGTTAGATAACCATTTGCACCAGTCAGATAACAAAACATAACACAACAATATTGTTATTTCACATAATCAATCATTTGCAACACTTCCTTTGTTTCTTGTGGAATATGATACAAACCAGATTGCAAAAAAGTTGGGACACTAAACAAATTGTGAATAAAAACTGAATGCAACGATGTGGAGATGGCAAATGTCAATATTTTATTCAGAATAGAACATAAATCACAGAACAAAAGTTGAAACTGAGAAAATTTATCATTTTAAGGTTAAAATATGTTGATTCAAAATGTCATGGTGTCAACAAATCCCAAAAAAGTTGGGACAAGGCCATTTTCACCACTGTGTGGCATCTCCCCTTCTTCTTACAACACTCAACAGATGTCTGGGGACTGAGGAGACCAGTTTCTCAAGTTTAGAAATAGGAATGCTCTCCCATTCTTGTCTAATACAGGCCTCTAACTGTTCAATCGTCTTGGGCCTTCTTTGTCGCACCTTCCTCTTTATGATGCGCCAAATGTTCTCTATAGGTGAAAGATCTGGACTGCAGACTGGCCATTTCAGTACCCGGATCCTTCTCCTACGCAGCCATGATGTTGTGATTGATGCAGAATGTAGTCTGGCATTATCTTGTTGAAAAATGCAGGGTCTCCCTGAAAGAGATGACGTCTGGATGGGAGCATATGTTGTTCTAGAACTTGAATATATTTTTCTGCATTGACGGTGCCTTTCCAGACATGCAAGCTGCCCATGCCACACGCACTCATGCAACCCCATACCATCAGAGATGCAGGCTTCTGAACTGAGCGTTGATAACAACTTGGGTTGTCCTAGACCTCTTTGGTCCGGATGACATGGCATCCCACATTTCCAAAAAGAACTTCGAATCGTGACTCGTCTGACAACAGAACAGTCTTCCATTTGCCACACTCCATTTTAAATTATCCCTGGCCCAGTGAAAACGCCTGAGCTTGTGGATCTTGCTTAGATATGGCTTCTTCTTTGCACTGTAGAGTTTCAGCTGGAAATGGCGGATGGCATGGTGGATTGTGTTCACTGACAATGGTTTCTGGAAGTATTCCTGAGCCCATTCTGTGATTTCCTTTACAGTAGCATTCCTGTTTGTGGTGCAGTGTCGTTTAAGGGCCCGGAGATCACGGGCATCCAGTATGGGTTTACGCCCTTGACCCTTACGCACAGAGATTGTTCCAGATTCTCTGAATCTTTGGATGATGTTATGCACAGTTGATGATAACTCCAAAGTCTTTGCAATTTTTTGGTGGGTAACACCTTTCTGATATTGCTCCACTATCTTTCTGCGCAACATTGTGGGAATTGGTGATCCTCTACCCATCTTGGCTTCTGAGAGACACTGCCACTCTGAGAAGCTCTTTTTATGCCCAATCATGTTGCCAATTAACCTAATTAGTGTTAATTGGTCTTCCAGCTCTTCGTTATGCTCAAATTTACTTTTTCCAGCCTCTTATTGCTACTTGTCCCAACTTTTTTGGGATTTGTTGACACCATGTAATTTTGAATCAACATATTTTTCCTTTGAAATGATACATTTTCTCGGATTAAACTTTTGATCTGTCATCTACGTTCTATTCTGAATAAAATATTGACATTTGCCATCTCCACATCATTGCATTCAATTTTTATTCACAATTTGTTTAGTGTCCCAACTTTTTTGCAATCTGGTTTGTAATAACTTAGCTGATGTCTCAAATACACTGCCGCACTTGTAGGCCCTGCAACCAACTGCTAATATTTCATAACCACAGGTCATAGCCAAGTTTGCGATTTTGGTATTTCTGGATGATCTGAGGATAAACTCTTAAATGTGTATCAAAGTACCCACAAATTGTACCTTAGGGTGTTGTGCTTCCATAGCCTTCTTGCCATCCCAAGCCCAGCTCCTCTTGGTGAAGTAGTTCACTGTTGCGAACTCAATGAGGGCAGAAAAGACAAAAGCATAGCAGACGGCAATGAACCAGTCCATGGCTGTAGCATAGGCCACTTTGGGGAGCGAGTTCCTCGCACTGATGCTAAGGGTGGTCATGGTCAGCACAGTGGTCACCCCTGGGTGCAAACAAAGTTAGACATGACGATTTTAAATTTAGTTTTTATGAGCCAGCTGGAAACAAATGACAGACTGGCCTCACTCAGTGAAGGTGGGCACTTTAATAACTCCTAACTGTCAGCTTGTGCAGTGCTGCTGCTCAGTGAGCGACTGTTATTATTCTCCCTGGTATGAATGCGCATGATGGAAATATTACCCAGTTAAATAAGAAGTTTTTTTACTTTTTTTTTTTTAAGGATTAGTACGTAAGCAGCTTCACTCACCAAAAACAGTTCTGGCAGGAACTGACTCTCTGTTCAGCCAAAATGACACCTGGGACAGGATTACAGTCATGAAACATGGCATATACGTCTGGATGACAAAATATCCAATCTTCCTCTTCAGGAAGAAATGGGCCATCATCACTGTATACTGTCCTGAGGGGAAAGAAGCAAATAAAAAGGATATAAGGTTAGATAAGGACAACAAACAACAGCGTCCTAATAACAGAAATATCTACTTAAAGATGCACTTTGAGAATAGAGGAATTATTAATGTGCGACTTGACCTCCTTACTGAACAAAAGATGTTTAGTCTACCGCATTGGGCATGTCTTTATTTTAGAACAAACTACCAGCTGTGTGATCAAAAAAACAAGTAAACTGGCTGCAATGGTGCTTAGTCACTGGATAAAAGGAATGAAAAGTGTCATTTGAGAAGCTCCCCTTCTTTCCACTATTCTACCATTAGACTAATGAAATAATCAGAGGTGTTGGAGACTGGTGAAAATGTGTAAAGAGAACATTTCAGTTAAACATAACAGCAAAATGAACCTGACTTCAGGTCTGTTATTAAAAGGAAAAATTAGCGTAAGTGGTGTTAATTACTGTGAGAACACGAGAATAGATTATTATGCAGTTAATGTCTGGGTTCAACAATGGGCCATGACAGTGGGAGGTAAAAAGTGTGTTGAGAGGTGGGAAGTGGGAGGACAGAATACTCTGCTAAACAACAGAAGATTGCATTTGAGGGTTTTAAATAAAAATCTCCATTGCCAGCAGCAGTTTGTGACTGCAGGTGCTGGTAAACTATGAAAAACCTAATGACTGTATTCCATACACTGGGGCACACGTACACAAGCCGCTCTCTCTCTCCCTCACAAACACGCACGCACGCACGCACGCACGCACGCACGCACACACACACACACACACACACACACAAACAGAGTAATACATGAGGCTTTCTCCAGGCACAATCGGATTTTTGAACCTCCCTAATCCCTGGTTACAATCTGCATCCTGCCATCAGTGAGCGCAAAGAGAGGGAGTTAAAAAGCAGGGGGGGGGGGGGGGGGTTGAGGGGGGTGCTGAGGCTTCCTGTCTTGGGATCCATTGCTGAGCTCCAAACCCCGCCCCTTTCCACCCTGCCAATCCAGGCTCTAACACACGTAGACACAGTCAAACACACATGAAGGATGATCTCTAGCTGTTGACACACACCTCAGCGCACGCTCTAAGCCACGGAGACGGACACTCATTGCTTCTAATCACTGGTGGGATGGAGGGGGGATAGCCGTGTAGATATATCTGCATACCTCTTTTTTTCTTTTTATGTTGTTTTTCTTTCTTTTTATTTTTCTGGTACCTCCAACGCTCTTCATGGAACTGACTGGCTTGGGGAGGACAGAAAAAGCAATTCAGAAAGCGCGCTGAACTCATCAGCTGACATCAGCTTAAAACCGGGGGAAATTTCTCTATTTTGCAGCTGCCCTGTGTTGAGGACGAACGGCCACTACGCACACTTATCAACGTCACTGTCACTGCCATGCCTCGATCTGGAGTTCCCCAGCATGCTTAGTTCTCTCTTCTACCTAATCGCTCGGGCCTTCTGATGCCTTCATGACTCCAGGCCACCTGGTTCACAACTACCCAGTCCACTTCTACACCTGCTGGAATCATCCAGACACATCCCTTGCAAAGGGTTACCTTTGCACTTGATGCATGGATCCTGAAAGGACCGGGGGCAAAGGAAAGAGGAAGACCATGCTCCTCTGGTGGATTTTACTTTTCTCCCAAGGATCTGTATTTCACAGTGTTTGTGGGGAACTCCCTTTTGTGTCAAGCAACAATGCAGCCATGCTGGTAAACTGGTGAGTTGAAGGGAAACTGTTTTGCCCTGTTTTGCCAAAGCTGTGTGCACAGCATTTAAAATGATTTATTATTCTCTGGAAAATGTCCTTCTAGATCATTTAACTTCTTAACACCCGGTAAGTCAGTGTCAATGCATCAAGTGTCAGGGTTAGACATAATGGGAGGGGTAGTGGTAGTGTTTTTATAGTACCTTAAAAGAAAAGTATTAAGATACAAACTAAAAAAAACTGTTCATTAGATATTTGCTAGACATTAAGGCTAACACCAAGCCCATTCCTAACCCTAAATGGGTTACTGGTGACCAGATGGGTCTTCAGAGGTTCACAGGATATGGCGTTTTGTCCCAACACTGACGTCGCAAAGGTTCCTGACAAGCCCTGAGGTCCCTGCAAACTGTAGACGTAACTGTTGCTAGAGTAAGCCTTATCTGCTTTTAGAGTCAGGGAGTTATTTAAGGAAAGTATCTGAGACGGAAGAAGCCGTGACCCTAAAGATGTCAGGTCTTTAAAGAAAAACTCCCTCACTTATCTCCACTTTCACATCCTCAAGGGGGAGTGCCTCAGATTAGTGTTGTAATTAAAGTCAAACACCATCCAGCATCTGACACACAAAACGTCATGAATACTGTTCATTAGCTACTTTTAGCTAGTCCCGTATTCACAAGGGGTCACAACATGTAGCGCCACACACTTGCTTTCGCAGATCTGTACACCAGATATCCTTCCTGACACAACCGAGAGACGTGTTTCCTCTCAGACTCAAACCAGGAATATCTGGCTTGCTAGGCAAATGTATAAGCCACTGTATTATGGAGCCACTCATTATCAATGTTCATTGTCAAGAAATAGCTAATATTACTAAATGTAACTGCTTAGCAACCACCAGGTGGTCCCATCTGGAGTTATGGTTAGAGATCAAATTTGTTAAAGTTTTTTCTTGTCTGGAAAGGCCCAGTTGAAAAGCTTTTCACTGAAAAACTGTAATGCCAAAGTGTATTCTTCTCTGAAAGTGTGTCCTTTTGCTTGTGGCTAAAAAAAACCCCAAACCGTAACCCTAGGTGGACATGGCAAACGAGGTTAATCTTAAATCTCAAACTGTATCCCTGCATACAGTTAGACATAAAGGTTTTGACAGATGCAATGTTACAGGTTAGGACTGCATCTATAAAATTATTTGTTAACAAGACTGAAATGTTTTCCTCCACTATTACTCTACATACTAACATGTTGGACTAAAGCCATTCAGTTGAGGCGATCAGATTTCCTTGTATTACTGTGGTCTTCAAACTTTTAGGACCATGTAACAGAACAACTGCTATATATATTTAAGAAAAGAAAATTTCAGAAAGTAGAACCTCTAATTCCCATCTGTCACTGCACCCTCGGTAACACCTGTTCACTGCATTCAATATTTCATTTAACACAATAGGGAAAAGTGCAAGATCAAAAACCAGAGCTCAGATCTGGCACATCTTAGAGTGTCATATTTGGTCTGTCAAAGTTATTAGTGAGAGAGTCAAAGATATAAACAGTAAATTAACCTTCTGGGCTGAATGTGACCCCAGAGCTCAAGCTCATCAGCAATCTCCACCACTGATTTGGGCAGTTTCCAGACAGAAGCTTTGAGCTGCATGAATGATTTACCGCCTTTGGTCCTGGAGATAAATGGAATTCTCGGATAATGTTTAGCTTTTTGTGGTAGCAGGCACGACACCAGATGGTGGCTCGATGATTTGGGTAATATCATTAGTACTATCAAATACAACATATGAACATAAATACTGTATCATAGTTATTATACTTAGAGTATATATTGTTTATATCTGATCAGCCATATGAGAAGGAATCGGTTGGATTAATTTATCTCCAAAGGGTTGGATGATGCGACATTCTTACAACTTCATTTGACAAGAAATTTAGATACTGTGCTATTTTGGTTTGCTCTGACTTTTTGCACACCCATGTGCACAGCCACATGGTCTACATCCAGCCTCAGCCCTCTATATGTTAAGTTGGGGGCTGGGTGGCTATATTTTAGAACAATTTTTGTGCAAGTACAAGTGATTTGTTTATATTTGTTCAAAAACTCAAATCACTTACACCTGCTTTAGGGTTTTCTGGGTGGTGTTAGTGGCAGAAATATGCAACTAAGCAAACAAAAAATGATCCAAATGGAGATGCTTTAAACAAATTTTAATAGTTTGAAGTAGACCATTTACTAATTTTTGAAAATCACATAATTTAGCATGTGGCTAAACCTACACTAAACTCTAAGTCAAAAACAGGTTGCTAGCGACCTGGTGGATATTAACAGGTTAAGCACATAACTCAGTAATTGGCCCTAAATGTAAACACAGGTTTGTAAAGATCAGTGAAACAGCTTCCATGTACAGTGGATGAATTTCTCACCATTTTTTTCCTTTTACTGTAACTACATTACTGTGTCTTTAAACCAGGTTTCTAGAATCAACTACACCGTAAAAAAAAAAAAAATCCTAAAAAAAACAGTAATATTCTGGCAGCTGGGGCGCCAAAATAATAACAGAAAATAACAGAAAATAACTTTCTCATGAAAATACAGTTATTTTCAGTAATGACAATACAGTTTGTTGCCCTAATTTTACATGGGATTTTGCCTTTTTCAAGTGCTTTTAAACATTAAATTAGGTACATTTTAATGTGATCAACCAATGAAATTACCTATAAACAAGGTCAATGAATGCGGCAATATGAATAATAATACTTAAATGTACAGAAATATACAGTTAACAGTTGGTTTAAATAATAATAATGGATTGCATTCATATAGCGCTTTTTGAGACCCTCAAAGTGCTTTACAATTCCACTTTATAATTCCCCTCTGGCCATCACCAGTAGGTGGTAGGTGAAGTGTCTTGCCCAAGGACACAACGAGTGTCCGAGCCGGGGATCGAACCGGCAATCTTCTGATTACAAGGCGAACTGCCAACTCTTGAGCCACAATTGCCCTAAATAACAATAATAATTATTATTATTTGATGTAAAAAAAGTTAAGAATCATTTTATTTTTTCCATAGCATTACATTTGAATTAAACAGTTCAATCTTTCAAATAATGGACAAATATTTGTGAAATTATGATACATTTGTGAATGTATTTTAACAATCTAAATATGCATATGTACAGACAGATACATTTAAAAAACAAGAAAATTATGTTTTATTACATTTACAGTGATTTTACGTTGATTTACATTTGAAATGTAAAATCACAACCTATTTATGTATATTTAATGATATTCTAGAAGAACAGTACAAAACTGTAAAATATACAGTAACATACTTTTATATTACATTTTTTTTACAGTGTAGTCAACCAAATGCTTTTCAGTGCAGCAGTTAGAAACTAGACTTATGTAACTCTTGGCTTCTTGCAAAAGTATTCACATTTGCAAGAAGCCACCATTTAACCTCTTCACATCCACCTGTCATAGGGTTAGAGCTGGGTTTGTTTTAACCAAATGCTAAGCTGTTGAAATTTTAAGATCTTACCTTTCAAATTAAGTGTCATCTACACTTTTGGGCTAAAATTGACCCTCAACCTAGTAGATCCTAGAAATAAACATGCAGTTACTCTGTGAGCTACTAGCTTCTACCGTTAACTAGCACATTAATTAACATGTCAAACCATTCAGTGTTATAACCTACTAGCCAGGCAGTCATCAGTCCTTTAACCAACAAGAGCTTTAGCCTTTCACTTAAACCATTGAGTCACCAAGCAAATATTTAAAGAGCTGTGGTACGCAAATAAAAAAAGGAGGGGAAATCCACACTTTTAATAACGGTTCTACTAGATACTAGAGGAAAGTGTATTACAGTTTGGTTTTACATAAGAGTATTAAGCAGATGACTTTCAACACCCACACCACACCCTACCAGCCCCACATGTCAAAGTGAGGCCGTCCAATCCCAACATGCACAAAGGCCACACACAAACACACACACTTTTTTTTTTACTCTAGCTTGGCAAAGACCTAAATTGTTATTATCATGATTATTTTTTCACTTAAATCGTTTCCTGTATAATCACCTTAAAGTAAAATGTCTCCTGTAAAAGCAACCCGGTTTAACGCTTCACCTTAAAGCCTAAAAACTTTAAAGTCCTAACCCCCACAATAAAGAAGTAACTTCTGGTCCTCCAGCTTATTGTCACAATGACCCTGCTGTGTGACTGTCACAGTGACGACATTTGATACAAAGATAAATATACAAATGCACACACCAGCAAACACACAGACACACCCAGCCAATCCCTCACTGAGCTGTGATGTCATCTTCTTATGCAAAAGCTGATGGGTGGTTGGATGGGGGATTAACCCTAGGACTCAGGTCTCTCTCGATTTGTGTATGTGTGCATGTGTGCGCATGCTTCTATGTGTGTGCGTGTGTGCAGGGATAAGTGTTGTTTGACAGGGCTGTCCGAGCCTGTAGACAGCTGGTTGTGAGAGGGATAGGCTACTCTGCACTAGCCTCCACTCATTGACTCTTAACTACTGATAATGTTTCCCACATTTCCTCTCCACCTCGCAGCACATCCATTTCTCCCTACAGTGTTTATCTTCCCTAATCTAGAATTAGTTACATCACCTTAACTAATTCGTACCGTGCAACATAATTCACCTCAGTGCTAATGAAAAATACACAATGCAATGCTTGCACTATGTTCTGATTGAGGTTTCTTTATTTAATGAAAATAATAAATAATTAACAATTTTTTAAAAATTTTATAACTTAAAAAAAGTTTTGAACAGTGGCACAGTTTTCATAATGTTTGTACACAACACAACATATTTGAAGTTGAACAATCAATGTTAAATTAACCCAAAGTTGAATTTAACCTCTTAAATCCAGATGTTAAGGGGTTAAGAAAAAATATAGATTTGACTAATGAACTAATTACATTCTTATGTACCGTCCCTTTTTTAGAGAATTAAATGTAGTGCAATAATTTAATATAATCGTAATAAAATCTTTTTTAAACTTTGTCAGTGATCCTTTGATGATGACTTCCTGAAGTCTGGAATCCGTGGCCAATCAGCAGAGAAAAGGTTTCCCGCCGAGGCTTTTACTGTAGCAGTGTTTAGTTGCTGCCTGCACAATAGTCCACCTTTTTTTTATATTTTTCAAAATCTCCTGGGTTACTTTTGTCAGCATGGTCTGGCTCATTGTTCATCTGTTCGCTGAGATGACATCCAGTTAACTTGACTGCAAGTCGCTCAGTGTGTACACACACTGCTCAGTACACTTTTGTTTTGTCAAATCACCAACAAACACCTGTGACCTAGTGTCATAGGAAGCTATGTGTACCCCTGCATCAAATTGTCTCTACTTTATTCAGATTATGAGTCATTTTAGATCTTTTTTCCTTTTGTTTCTTCCCAGCTCTGCTGTATTTTCATCTGTCCAGCAAGCTAGCGTGGCTAGCTAAACATAAATGTTTTGCATCTTGCAATCAATGCAGTGACTTCCACACTTGGTGCATCCTGTGGGGGTTTTTTTGTCTTTCCCGTGGAAATGATCTTGCCAACATCCACCACTTTTGTCTTTTATGGATTTAAGGACCTGTTTCTGTTGACGAGCTCTCCAATGCTTTCTTTTTTTCTCAGCAAGAGCCGAACTGCTGATTTGACAAGTTTCTGCTCCCTTTCAGATATGTTTGTTTTCCAGTCTAAGGATAGAATATTCTCTTTGCCTTAAGAGGTCCTTCAACCTTTGCTTCAGTTCACAGAAACAACTTCCAAATGCAAATGCCACACTTGGAATCATCTCTGGACCTTTAACCTGCTTAACTTGTGAAAAAATACAGAAATAAGCCAGAGTCAACTCCCCAATAATATTTTAGCTCCAGAAAATAGGGCAGTTTGTATATAAATACAGCTGATGCAATATTTTTGTCCGAATCCTTAAATTAAAGCTAAACGTCGGCATTTCAGTTGCATCTGTTTCATTAAATCTGCTCTGATGGTAAACAAATATGCTGACAAAGGTCTCTACACCTGTAAAAAAGAGCTAACTCAGAATTATTACTTAAATAACAGATGGTACAAGTAGTTTATAACATCATATGGTTTTAATTGTTTTTGTACAGTAGTTGAGGTTTATGGACGAAGAGTGAATCCCGATAAATAAAAAACAACTAACACAAATAGAAACAGATGGGTCATCAATGAACTCATTTTAAATGGTATGTTTGGGCTCTTTGTAAAAAGATGCTTTTCAAACACAAAGTGTTTGAAAATGCCAAATGTTACATCACGTACACTCGTACACTCGTACACTGTGTTTTAAGGAAACTAGACAAGTGTAGGACAAAAGAAGATGAACAGGACATGAATACCATCTTAATGTCCTCACAGAATCAACATGGAAATTAGCCCATTTGCTGTTTGCCAGTGTCAAGGATAGCCTCAAGCCATTTTTGAGGAAAAGAAGGGCCAAACTTTACAAAAACTGGACCCAAAATTATTTCAACGTGTCTTATGTTGTGATGAATCCAAGCAAATTTAAAGGTTTCAGTTGAACTTGTCATTATTATGTGTAATCAACATAATAGTGTAAGTGTAAGTGCCTACAGTCATCGATAAAACACACCGGACAAAAAAGCCTGAACAAAAAGCAGCCACTTGCTCCAAAGCAAGCAAGTGATATTGGGGATCTTCTCAATGATAGAATGATGAGCGCAGCAAAGTATTGTCAGATTTTCATCGACCAAACAATACATTTAAAAAACATCTGATTGGCAACAGCTTTAATAAACACACAATGGAACATGATCGGTGATGGATTGGCCTCCCCAGAGCCCCTATCTTAACATTAAGCAGAGTGGCGTCATGACAGAGAACAAACCAAAAACAGCCAACATCCAAAGATAAGCTTTGAATGTTCTTCAAGAGACCTATTCCTGAAGACTACATAAAGAAAGCTAGCTTAAAATAGTTCAGGCTATGTTGAAGAATAAAGGCGCTCATACCAAATATTTGACATTTTCAACTTGTTGTTTTATGTATACTCTGTTTTTGCCTTATTCTGTATTTTCATTTATGTTTGCTAATATTTCAGTAAATCACTCTACTTATTTTTCCATTTTCCTGCCAAAAGATAAATTTTATAGGTTGTTCAAAACAACCTAGTTCATAGGTACAGTTTTGATGCCACTGAATATTTACAGTTTTGTTGTGATGCTAGCTGAAGCGATGAAGCTAACATTAGCTTGCCATTGTATCACCACAGTTATGATGAAGAAATAAAGTTCCCATATTAAATGTGGACATGTAGACAATGTTGTAATACTATGTTTGTATGAATACAATCTTCCACTAATAACCAGTACTCGAGTTAGAAACAGTAACTGCTAGCTTGTTGCGTAGCTAAACTGCATTAACACCAGCAACATATGTAAGTATCCTTACATGCCTACACAAATGGGCTAAACTAAGTTAAACTAAACTATTGGTTAAACTAAGCTTTACAAAACTCCTGTAATTTGTAGCATGATCAAGTAAGCAGTATTGGATTTGTTGTGTGTGTTAATAATTAGAAAATTATTGAATATTTCTATCCTTATTAATGAGTGGTGTAGTGTTTGTCCAGTTGACAGCTTGTATTTGTGTTCAACGGTAATAGTTAAGTCATCCTATTTTTGTTTTTATTGTACTATGTATCCTATACAGTAACTGTCTACTGGGGCTCCAGTTCTTATATTGCTGTGTTACCTAATCTCTATTTTTTCCCCTAATATCACAAAATATTCCATCATTTGGGATTAAGTATATTACTTTTATCTCTGCCACAACTTATTTCACTAATCCATCCATTCTTAATACTTTGCTACTAGCAATAGAAGCACACTGCTGTTAATATTATTACTACAGAGTTATTAAAATAGCACATACCCCTGCTTGTGTGTATATCCTCTGTGTTAGCACTTTGTCCAACAAGATGATACTGATTGAGTCTGGAGCCATCCTCTGCCACCACCACAGATTCTTTAGCTCCCTCAGTCCAAGTGTAGACGACTTCTGACACAGGATAGGCATCTGAGAGACAGACAGGAAAGATTATTCTGATTTAAGTGTTTTGCTCTTAATATGATGACATTCAAAGTGGAAGTGAAACCCTGTTTGTTTACAGCAGAGTAGATTATTAACATATTAGAGTGAGTTACAACCCTGTCATCACTCATTATGTGTAGCTCCCCGTGTGTGGAGCTGATGCAGAGCCTCTCTAGCACTTTTTGATTAGACTGCAGGCTTGAGGCCAAGAGCAGAATTTGTCTAGTATGTCTGTAAAATGTGTGTGTGTGCGTGTGTGCTGGAGGGGGGGATTTTTTAGTCTATTTTTGTTTAAACCACACTTCTGGGTCAGGGGTGAGCTTCCCTGTCAGCAGCCGGACCCAGACGGAGTCAGATTAACCAAAATGTGTTGCATCACACTTGTGATGAAAACAGAGAGAAAACCGTGTAACATCTCTGGCTATTACACTGATTCATGTTGAATACTGCAGCATAGCTGAACATTGATCTATCATGGCCCTCTTTTAACACCCCCCCCCCCCCCCCCCCCCAAAAAAAAAAAAAAAAAACCACAAAACAAAAAAAACTAACAACAACTTTGAGGAGGAGAAAATGGTGAAAGGAAAAGAGAGAAAACAAAAACTTAATCATGGTCATGTCAAGATTTGGAGAAGATTGGCGAATACTATGGAAAGCATTTGAGAAGCAGAAAGTTTAAGGTGGGAGACGGGGAGAGGAATTATCTGCAGAGAGGAAAAATAATGAGGGAGGAGGGCCCAATTACACTAGACACCTTCATTTTGCATTTATTCTTTACTTTTGATGCTTTCCAAAGGCTGCATATTTCATACTGGGGACAGAAAACAGTGATTAGTTCTTTGGCAGTGATAAACAACTTTTAAAGAGGCGTGCACGGTGAAATTGGTGCAGCCAAGTGTTGTTCCCTCATCAAGAGATTTCTGGAGGCATGAAAAAGACAATTATGCACATTAAATCTATTAATACAACACAAGAAGAGCTGAAATTCCATTAAAACAACTTATTATGCTGACTATCACAAACACAACTGAAAGCCTGGGTTGTTCTTGCGTAACAGTAGGCCGGCAGATCACATCTTGACCTGAGTATTTCCATTCTAGGTGTTCACTTGGCAGATGGGTAGTGCTCCAGACTGTATGTAGTGTTTAAAATTGGGCATGGTCAGGCCAAAGGCCGAGACCTTTAATTGGAGGGTAGTTAGATTGCGATAAGGGATTACTGGTGAATTTCATTAGGCAGAGGAAAAGCTAAACACTTTGGCAGGAAACACAGTGCACCTCTGCCAACTTCTAAACACTTTACGCTTAACGCTTTGCTGCTCTTTCCTTATGGGTGAAGCAAAAGCAGCTACAGCTCAGTCGGAGTCATAAATTACTGCAGTTCCACACACTCTAAGTGCAGCTGTCTGAATTATTAAAGAAAGTAAAAGCAGACAATTTCAAAAGGCAAAGTGTGTTTTCCCTTACAAGTTACTGACAAATCAATATTCAGTAGGGCATACACGTCAAATAAAAGCAATACTTGCCGCATACTGTAGTAACTGAGCATTTAAAGGTTGAGGAGCATGTTAATTCCATCAATTATGTTACTTCAGAATCAGAATCAGAATCAGAATACTTTATTGATCCCTGGGGGAAATTATTTTTTGTTACAGTGCTCCATTTTAAACCAACATTAAGACAAGACAGACAATACGCTAACTAAGAATAGTACAATATATACATATATATACATACATACATACATAAGTCACTTATAAATAAATATTTGGAAAAGAAACATGTGTAGTTGTAGCAGCAAACAGTGTGTTAAGTGGATGCGTTGTACAGGGAGATGGCCACAGGCAGGAATGATTTCCTGTGTCGTTCAGTGGTGCTTTTCGGTAATCTCAGTCTCTCACTGAACGAGCTCCTGTGACTGACCAGCATGTCATGGAGTGGGTGGGAGGTGTTATCCAACATTGTCTTTATCTTGGACAGCATCCGCCTCTCCGACACCACCTTGAGGGAGTCCAGCTCCATCCCCACAACATTGCTGGCCTTACGGATCAGTTTATTAAGTCTGTTGGCATCTGCGACCCTCAGCCTGCTCCCCCAGCATGCAACACTTAAGTTTATTTCTGGTGAAAACTAGTTGAAAATTCTCTGTAGCTGGATGCACAGGCTAGGCAGATATTAGCAGCTCAGGCGTGGTGAGTTATCATACATGTAGGCTTTCTGTCTCATAAAGAGCTCCTTTATGGTTGTTTTAAAAAGATACTTGAATTGTTATGGAGTTAGCTAGCTAGATGTTTAACCTATTGGTTCTCACTGTCAGCTAGCCCATTTGTGCTGTCGTTGACTGTTTCAGCTATCACCTGCAGTACATATAAGGTATATAAGCAATACTATGCAAGAGCCTTGAGCAACCCGTTGTTCTGCATATTTAGCTAAGGAAATGGGAAATAGGTGCAGCAATTTCTTGAAATGTACAGTATACAGCTTATAAGGTCTAAACAAGTTTGAAAGTCCACAGCTGACATCACCACCTTTATTCTTCAATATAGCCTAAAGTTCCTTGGACAAGATTTCTTGTAATTTCTTCAGGTAGTCTTCAGAAATAGTTCTCCAGGCTTCTCTGCTGCCTTTTCTTCTGTTCTCTGTCATGACGATTTCTGGGGAGGCCAATCCATCCTGATAGTGTTGTATTGTGTGTTCATCTATCCAATTATGCTGTTACTGCATTGACAGTGTGTTTGCGATCATTGTCATGCTGAAAACTGAAGCTGCTGCCAAACAGAAGCTTTCCAGGTGGTATAGCATGGTGGATCAAAATCTGATGGAACTGTTCTGTTCGCAATTGCATCAATTTTGGAAACATCCCCAACACCACTGCCTGAAATACAGCTCCAAACCATGAAAGAGACTCCACCATGTTTTACAGATGATTGTAGACATGCACTGAGGTTAACTCTATCCTGTCAGAGTATAGCATCAAGTCAGTTAAACTTATGGGGATAAAGATCTGGTCAGTTAAGAAGGAGAGGGGGGGTGTTAATCAGTTTAAATTGCTTTGGTGTTAATGAAATGAACCACTGGTGCACCAAAGCGGCAACAATGACACAACCCCCAAACAGGAATGATTTTACAGCTCGAGGCTACTGGCATTTTTTCCCTCCTCCTTCTTTCTGACTGTTCACTAGTTTTTGATTTGACTAGGGTCGCTTTCTCTATTGGTAGCATGAGATGATACCTGGACCCTACAGAGGTTGCACAGGTAGACAGGAAAGAACAATCCTAGTCATGAACGACCTTCACCATCAAACGACCACCCAATTACCTACTTTTTCTAAACATGAACGTTCCTCTCTGGCATTGTAGCCACCAAGCTGAGTAGGCACATGAGCCAACACATAAGCACAAGTCAGAAAGGCATTAGAAATACAAACAGAGGGCAAAAAGCACCAGCTCCTTGTTGATAGAGCAGTACAACTGGCCTCTAATATGAGGCAGACCAACTTGAGCATCAACTTGAATCTCATCTCTCCAGAATATTTTCATCTCGTTTATTTGCTGATGAAAGGGTCAGTACTTTTCATCATAGGTTTTTTTTCTCGTGCATTAGTTTTTAGTTAGTTATTGCCTTGTTTTGGTCTGAAAAAAGGTCCTTGATGAAAACTATACCGGAAATTATTGGTTAATAAGATTATCACTGCTCGTGTAAATCATCTCTCTTTGTATTTGTTGCAACAATAAAAAAAGACTTTGATTTGCCATTAGGACCTGGCTGATCCTATTTCCATGTCTAACATAATTGATTGAATAATGAATTAAGTCGCCAATGTGTAAATGCAGTTTGGCAGCACACCCATGGATCCTGAGATCTGCATGCTTTACTTTACTTTGAGTGCTCTGATTTACATTGCTGAAATGTGGAACAAGGCTGATATTTAGCCTAGTCGATTTTTCCAATTTGATGCCTCCCCTTATTTGGTGTGAGATTTATTTGCACCCTATGGGCTTATGTGAGACCTGGCACCAACAAAAAGGAAGGAATTGTTTTACTGCCTATATCTAGACAAGTATAGCAACATGTAGTCAGAAACTGTCGTGACTACAAAATATTGCTTGCGAAGTGTAATTATAGGTGTTTGAGTAAATGACAAGTAACATCATATGAATGGTGGTGGCAGTCTAGAGGTCAGGGTCAAACTTTGGCTCAACAGGCTGTCATTACAGAGTAGGCGAAGTTGAGCTCTGATTGGTGGGATTACAGAAATAATTCAGAGATTCATATCTTAGAATATATAAAGGCTCAAAGAAGGAGAACAATCATAAAATGATTCACTGCCATTCAGTGGGATCATTGTGGGTTGAAGGGAAGGCAGGCTAAGTCGTTAGACCACGCTTGATTGTTTTTCCCACCGCTCTGGGGCTCAGGTTTTGTGCACCTCACATCATCATCTGCATTTTTATGCCCCGTTTCATGGAACGAGGAATTTCTAAACACCCGCCTATCCATAAACACCAGCTTTGCAAAGTTCCAAATGACTGGCCTTTTTTTCTATCACAGAGCCGTCAATTATGGTAATCACACAGCAATTTTGCAGAAAGTAGTTTTCTTTGGCAATTGTTCTTCTGTCTCTGTTGCCCTTGGTGCAGATGCTATATGACTGTCAGAACTGTCTTGTTTTTTTAGTCAGTTCATCATGTATCTTTTTATAGCTCTATTGTCTTTAATGGTCTCCAGTATATAATTCTGCAGACTTGTTTAAACTGTTTTGAAGTCATATAGTGCTGGTGAACTTAACTGAATTGAGAAGTACTACATAAAAAAATAGACTATAAGCCCACTGATTACTGATTAGTATTACTCCTCTTAGTGTATATCCTTAGTGTATACTTGAGAACTGTAGAGCTTAAGGCCGTACAGAAGCTAAATTAGTAGGTCAGAGTAAGGGATTAGTTACCCTTTACCCAGGACGACTTAGTGTACAGTAAACCTCCATGCTTTAATAGCATGACAAATCATTACAATGTTACAAAGGGAGAGGATATAGAGGCCTATCGAAAATAGGTTTAAGACTTTCATGACTATGACCCAGGACTATGCTTGTCATGCATTAATCCAATTGGAAAATAGTGATTGAAGTTGTTGCTATTTGCTTTACAAAGCAAAATACTTACAGGTTTTATCAGGTAAAAATGACTCAGTTGAAATCTAGACTTTTTACGACAAGCAAATGTAAAGCTTTAGGTTACTGAGATATCTAATATCCACCTACTGCACTCTGTTACAGATAAAACCAGACAGCAAGATGACAAGATCAAGTGAAAGCTAGTTTGCGAGCTGGTGATGGCTTTAACTAAAGCTTCTGGTAGCTGCAACTGAAAACAAACCGAGAGAACATTGGTTCGTTGATGATTAGCTCATTAAAATGAATGTGATGGTAAAAACAGGAAACATCAGAAACTTTCTTTTTTTAGATCTAGCAATGCATTGTGTAGTTATAATGACATGGAACGATGAAAGAGCACCTTTGCCTGTTGTTATTGCACACTGACACCGTTTACCTGTGGGGTAGTCCAGGGGGAGAGGTTAGATTTTGCCATGGGAAAGCCCAGCAGCTTCCATAATTGGATTGCAATCCGTTGTGCTTCTTTTACGTGGTGAATGTGGGCGGGCTGCATCTCACTGAAAATCCAGGAGTCTCATCCCTTTAGTACAACAGGCTCCTTAGGTGTGGCATTTGGCCAGCTCTGTCTTTAAATACCCACAGGGCCACTCAAGTTTCTATATGCGTCCTTGCTGGGAGGGCACACAGACAAGGCGTCAAGTTAAGAGGGCATTGGGGACAACCCTTCCAGTCATTAACCTAATTAAGCGTAGGAGGACTTCGGTAATCTCTTCCCTTCTGAAGTTTTTAATAGTCGATACAGAGCCATAAATATAGACTCAGAAAGCTAAAACATAAAGTTTAGGTACATCTTTAGTAGGTCTTCAGCTATGTAACTGATATGCTTGAGTCTTTTCACTGACTTTGAGTTTTCTTGATTTGATGTTCTAACAAACTGCTAAACAGCTGTAGTATAGCATTTAGCTTATTATAGCTAAATAATAATTACATATAGGCAGTGTTGGGTAAGTTACTTTAAAAAAGTAACTTAGTTACATTACTAGTTACTTGTCTCAAAAGTAACTCAGTTACTTCAAGTTACTTGTTACTTTCAAAGTAACTAGTTACTAGGAAAAGTAACTTTGGTTTTACTCAGAATTCTCTTGTTAATGTGTTTCTTCCATAACTTTGCCAGTCTTCTAGCTTGCTTACTTGCCACAAGTGCACTGTGCCACCTACCAATAGAAAGGATATGATAACGTGCATATTTCCACGAGAGAAATCCCACGCCTGGACCGTCATTGACTGCTGCCATGATTCTAGCCTACGTCACAGAGTCATGTGCGCCTTTTACATCCAAAACAAAAACTGCAGTCGTGGTGCTTTCGATTGTACTCAGAACTCAGAAATTCTGCCTTCTGAATAGGAAGATGTAGGTAACACCAGACTGCAGATGAGCTGCATACAGGGCTGGACTGGGAAAGAAAATTGGCCCGGGCATTTTGACTAGAAACTGGCCCACCATTATAGGAAAAATCATAAAGCCTTTGAATGAAAACAAACACTGTTGTGACAGTGATGTTCACTGTTCTGATGGTATATATCTATCAATCTATCAATCGTTTGTTGTAAGATTCAGATAATTATTTTTTAAAAGCTAGATATTTTAAATGAGAATAAGAAAGAAAAGTATTTCTTTGTGCCCCCCATTCCCTGTTAATGCCCTACATGCCCCCTTGGCCACACTTTGCTAGATCCGCACCTGCACAGTTACCAGCTGTCAGCTACCTAAAAAAGGATCCTGGTGTTATTTGTCTCTCAGAAACAGTTCATAACTTCCCTTCAACTCATTCATGTCACCTAAAAGGTAAACCTGTTTCTCCATCACCTGTTCAGCTCTGATGATCCAGTAAGGACATCTCCTGGTTTCATCTTCATGTTTCCCTCTCACCAGATAACCAAACCATATCATGACCAGCAGCTTTTTTGCAGCTGTGGCTCCAGCAAACATCAGCTGATACTAGAAATTAATATTAAATAAATTCTAACAACAGCTGATCAAGCTTAAACGTGCTGCTGTTGTTTAGCGCGACATCCGCTGGTTTCCTCTTTCGGCGCAAAGTGGGCGATAAACAAACAAGAGAGCCGATCAGCTGATCATTGATCAGTTTCATGATTGAAGTAGAAACGGGAGAGGGAGGGGGGAGAATGAAAGAAGAAGAGGCAGCTGTGCAGCAAAGACACAGAATAACTCCAGCTTTGTGCCTTTTTCATTGTAGCTGAATTACGGGACAAACTGTTCCTTTTCACCTCAATAAGAAACGCGTAATATTTTCTCTGAATACCAGACAGGACGGTTGGCAACTCTAATAACTTATGAACAAAATAAGGTTCAACATCATTAACTTCATAGCACCCACCCAGCTGTATAGAAACTCCGTCATGCTAGCTAGCACGCAGTACGGAAAAAGTCAGCATAACGAAAATAAACTCCACCTAAACTTGGTTCATATCTGACCCAGAGAGACTGCAGGTCAGAACTTCTTACCTGAAGTTCAGTTCACACTTGGACCAGCGGCCGCCTCGGGTCTCTTTTCCTTCTGCGTCCCTTTTCCTTCATCCATCTGCTGCCTCCACCACTTGCTAATGTTACTGAATCTGTGGAAACTCCGCGATGCCACCACACGAAGTAACGAGTAACGACCCTATCTAAATCCCAGTAACGAGTAACGCGTTCCTGATTTTGGCATAATAACTAGTTACCGTGCTCGTTACCACAATAATAACGTAGTTACTGTAACGCGTTACTTAATAACGCGTTAGTCCCAACACTGCATATAGGGTGCAGTGCAAATGTATGTCTAGAGCCATCCCTCATTTCTTTACACACACACACACACACATATATATATATTAGGGGTGCAACGATACACAAAATTCACGGTTCGGTTCAGTTTGATACTTTGGTGTCACGGTTCGATATTTTTTCGATACAAAAATAAATGTTCATGCCTTTTTAATTTGTCATTTATTAAAATTATAAATATATATTTCAACTCAAAAGTACAGTTTTTAAATTTAATGTTGCTGAAACAACAAAGTAATTTTGTAATTTCATCTTTGGAAAAGAGAGTTTATTACAGAGAAATGGCTCTTTCCAAAACAAAAGCTATACTATCCGCTTCTTCTGGGCTATATTCTCAGCAGCACATTAAACATATCAGGTCCCCATAAGGAGAATCATGTGCTAACGGCTGTCTAAATGACTCGGGTAAAGTTTGTAGCATGCGTGTTTGTTGTTTTTGTCTGCTTCCACTTGTCTTTGCACTAGGATGCTGTCGGAGTAAATGTGCAGTCATATTCGTTGTGTTCCCACTAGTGCTGTCAGCGTTAATCTCGTTGAAATGACGTTAACACCACAACACGGCAAATCTCCGTTAACGAGCTACCGCGGTTCGCCCCGTGCGTGGGGCTGGACGGTCAACACGTTAACGAGCAAACTGCGCTAACACACTAGTTCCCACCCATGTAATTGAGCATTGCGTGGCACATCCAACATACTGTTTTACTTTTGTCCATGACGCGCTTACCATCAGGGTCATACGTCACATGAAAACAAAAATAGCTCCAAACGCCAGATCTGAATGAGGGTGGGGGAGGTTCAATTTGCCATGTTGCAAGGAGAGCTTAACTTCTGGTCGTGTCCAAATTCATGGGCTGCATCCTCCTGAGGACCCGGCCCACGTACCGCAAAGGCCGGGTCCTCAGGGTAGGCCGGAAGTAAACAGCTGGGGAAAATGGACGGTCTAGCCTTCTGATTAGCGTCACCTTCTGATTAGCGTCACCGCTGTCTTGGTGGAGTTTAATAAACTGCTCCTTGCTATCTAAAATATAACAGGACACTGGCGTAAATTCTCGACTGTCTCATACTTCTGTTTAATCAGTTTTCTGTTTGACAATTATTCAGCTGTGTGAAAACCACCCGAGGGATTAATAAAGTTTTATTTTATCTAATCTAATCTAATAACTTTAATCTCAGCCAAACCGATTCACTCACGAACAAACAAAACACCGAAAAAGCCAAACAATAACATTTTTAGGTTGTCTAAGTGGTTTATATATTACGTTTAACCTGAGTAGCGAAAGTCTGCGGTGATCTGTAAATGATGTGCCGGGAGTTGTGCCGTTCTCGGTGGCTTCAGTGACCCTCGAGCTCCCGACTAGCTATTGAGCTGGTGGGTAGCAGACGTCTCCGAAAACGTCGAAGCACTTTTGCAAATATGCGATATCTCGATAAACCGAGCACATATTTCATGTTTACACAGGTACTTTCTCACCTGAAAATATGTTAAAAGTTTATTTTGTGACCCAGAAAGATTAGTAAGAGTAATTTTACAACTTCTTAGTGGCCACCATTGTTGGAAACTGGAGTTTGGCTGGGCCGCGCTATGAATTCTGGGATATGGTAGGCCACAAAGGACACACCTGACCCATCCTTCAAATTCGGGGAAAAGGAGGAAGCATTTGTCGGCTGCATTCGAAGGAGTCTACGGCTGTTTCCCAATTCAGGGTCTGCACGCTTGAAGTACGCGCACTACGCGTACTACATACGGTGCGTACGAGAAGTGCGGAAGTGAGAGGCTTGTGAAAGGGAACGGTCTAGCCTTCGTCGCGCTGTTCAGGTTGCCTAGCAACCATGATACTAACTGCGAGAAACGTGACATACATGAAGGAGAAAGGAGATGTGACATAAATGAAGAAGAAAAATGTTTTGTTGGTCATTCATTTTTGTCATGACATCACTTTGATTAGTTGAGTATCTGAGGCTGAGACCACAGGACTGTAAAACATGATTGTTGGGCTTCATTTCTGTACTGAACAGTCATTTAAGATTAGTTAGTAAATAACAATTAGCTGATGTTATTCATGAGACTAAAATCATCTCACTGTGGTAATGTAAATATAATATGGCCAATATTATAGTATTGTCAGATTATTATTTTTTATATATATATATATATATATATATATATATATATATATATATATATATATATATATATATATATATATATATATATATATATATGGTTAGCACTGTTGCCGCACAGCAAGAAGGTCCTGAGTTCAATTCCAACACCAGGCCGGGGTCTTTCTGTGTGGAGTTTGCATGTTCTCCCCGTGTTTGCGTGGGTTCTCTCCGGGTACTCCGGCTTCCTCCCACCGTCCAAAGACATGCAGCTTGTGGGGATAGGTTAATTGATTAATCCAAATTGTCACTAGGTGTGAATGTGAGTGTGAATGGTTGTCTGTCCCTGCGTGTTAGCCCTGCGACAGACTGGCGACCTGTCCAGGGTGTACCCCGCCTTTCGCCCTATGACAGCTGGGATAGGCTCCAGCGCCCCCCGCGACCCTGAAAAGGATAAGCGGAAGCAAATGGATGGATGGATGGATATATATATATATATATATATGTAGAGAGAGAGAGAGGGGGGGGCTTTAAAACAAAGTTAAGGCTGAAAGTACAAGCATCACTAATGTCACACAACTTTGCCGACATGTGGCCAACAGCAATGTTTTGCAATGTCTTCATTATTAAACATTCGCACATAAATAAGTGACATCATATTCAGTAATTACTTTTGACAGTTCATTCTTCGGCCGCTCCCTTCTGCCGTATTTTTTTGCCGTATTAATTATCCACACCCACCGCCGCGCTATGAATTGTGGGATATAAGGGACCACGAAGCGTGCACTGGACCACGCTTGATATTTGGGGGAATCGACGGCGCATTTGGAGTATGCATTTGAAGTACACTTCGAATTGAGACAGCCGTCGTCACGTGGCGGTGACGTAACCGCACTTAAAATGCGGACTTCAAGCGTGCAGACCCTGAATTGGGACACAGCCTACGAATTTGGACAGCCTTCGGCACGTCGCTGTGATGTAATCGGTCTACAAATGCGGCCTCAGGAGGATGCAGCCCATGAATTTGGTCTGTCTCGCTAGCTTGCCCTGCGCTCAGTGAATCTGCATTCGACTACTCTGCCAAGGCTGCACTGTCGAGCGCAGATCCACTGAGCGCTCAGTACAGACAGCATCGTCAGAAGAAAAGTTGATAAAATAAATTAAAAATTTTGTATTGTTCGATACATATGCGTACCGAACTGAAAGCACTGTATCGAACGGTTCAATATTGATACGAATATATAGATATATATCAAAGTCAATATTTGGAGAGACCATTATTATTTTTAAACATATCCTGAGCTTTCTTAAGAACGTCTTCTTCTAATGTCTTTGAGGACATCCTTAAGAATAGCTCTCCAGGCTTCTTGAGGGACATTCAAAGCTCATCTTAAGATGTTAGTTGCCTTATGTTACATTTTCTGTCAATTGATCCTGCAATGCTTCCACAATGCTCAGGTGCGGACTCTGAGGAGGCCAATCAATGACTGCTAGTGTTCCACTGAGTGATTTTCTATCTCGGTACGCTTTTACTGCCTCACTGCAGCCCCAAACTATGACAGAGGCACCAGTATGTTTTACAGATGGCTGTAGACACTGACTATTGTAGCTTAATCCTGAACACCTCTGTACATACGGACAACAACTTGAAGCAAACATATTAAATTAGGGATTCGTGACTCTACAAAACTGTTTGTATGCTGCTGACTTTTCCTTCCAGTTTTTCTTGTTCCTCCATTTGTCCAGTTTCCTCAAATGTGTTAAGGACACATTGCACACCATGCTGAGATATACCACATTTTTGCTTTATAGTCTTTTAGGAATCACCTTATTGAATCAAAAATGGTCTTTTATACATCAAACTGTGTTACCTTTTGCATTTTCTATTGATTAAACTAAAGAAATGGAAACAAATTATTTATTAGGGCGCCTCTGTCAGTGTGCCCCAGGGCAGCTGTGGCTACAATGTAGCTTGTGTGTGTAGTGTGTGTGAATGGGTGAATGACTGAATGTAGTGTAAAGCGCTTTGGGGTCCTTAGGGACTAAGTAAAGCGCTATACAAATACAGGCCATTTACCATTCTCAAGAAAGTATAAAAAAGTCAAGATACAACTGGTTCTTTGCTAAGATGTCTAGTATGCCAAAACTTACTTTCCATGTACTGTGGAAGTTCAGCATTTAGCTCTACATTGCACCTAAAGATAATACTTAATACATCTAAAAGTTTTGCATTTAGTTTATTTTTGCAGACAAAAAACTTTGCAGACAAAAGTGACAAGTATGGTATAATGGAAAATGCCAAAGTCTTGTGCTCAATAAAAGTCTTACAGTCTTGCTTTAAGAAAAGAAAATCGTGGATTGCAAACTCAGCAATCTTGATAATCTCGATAATGAGTGAATTAATTATCCCCAAAATAAACAGAGCCTCTTTTTGTTTTTTTAAATTGAGATTAAACTTTAGCATAAAACGCTGCATTGGACTGGAAAATCTCCACTGTGTATCATAGTAGCTGGGATTAGCAGACAGGAAAATAAATATAGGGATCGACATTCACAGGAGGGCTTTTTTGTTTTTGTTTTTTTACTCACAGCTGCCAAATTTGAGAGGGCAGGCGTGGGCATCCATGGGAAAATCCTCCAGCTGCATGGGGCATTCTGCTGATATGGTCAATCTAAGACAAAACATATATAACACAGTAAGTCACTTATAGTGTAACATGGGGTGCATCACATCTTTTACTCAGCTATCTATCATAAAGGGAGAGATACAGAATAGAAGGGACCTGAAAACACACATTGTTTGAGATATTTATTGTTTTTTAATCAGTGCTATCAGTAGGTGAAATTGCCAGGAAATTAATCACATAACAGTAAAATGGTGGTGTACTCTCATCACTTGCAAATCCAGCAACTCTCCCTTAGCACACAAGTGACAATACTGCCACCTGGTGGTCAGAGGGCTTGGTTGTTCCCCCACCAAAAGAAAAAAAAAAACTGAGGTTGCTTCAGTTTTGTTTTCTTCTGAACTGACCTTAAGGCAAACACATTTTTATTATAAACAAATGAGAGCATTAGCATGATTTGATGATGTTCATCAGTCACCTTCCACTCATTTTAAATCCTCAATTAACATAACGACAGTTTTTTTTAATGTTTTATTTGTTATTGGGTATTCACAGTCATCCGAGACATGGCGTTATCACTTCAACCGCTGTGACGACACCTCTCTGTGCCCTGAAAGAGCAGCCAGATTAATTAAATCAGGCATAAAAACCAACAACACACAAAACATAATTATTTTTTTAGCTATCTGTCCCAGATTAAATCAAATCCCTCTGGGTAGTTCCACTCTTTGCGTGATGACAAATAATAACAGCACAGCGGTGATGTGACTACAATGAGGTTAATGAGCTGAATGAAGGATAAACTAAGTGCACACAAACATACGTTTAGATGAAATGACTCGTTTTACTTGTTTTCTGCTTTAGCCGCTCATGCATACCTCAACATTAGTCACAGAGTAGCAGCTATTTTTCCTCTTAACTGAACTCTATTATAATCTTTCTGACAAATGTGTCACTGAGGATGGCGCGCAATCCACACGGGACGTGTTTTTGTTTTACGCTCCAGTACCCCCTGCCTGTACAGTATGCGGCGACTGCAAGAGGTTTCCCAATTATATCATTAAGGTGAACAAAGCAGAACAAAGTGGGACAGGAGGCCACTTCTGCACTTCTGGGCCTAGCGAAGGCGAATGTTTCGTGGCGGTGGGGGTGGGGGCTCGGTTTGCTTTCCACATCAGTGCAGTACCATCCAACTGTGTCGACACAGCTCGAGGGTTCTCTGCGCGGAAGAGGAAAGAGTGTCTTTGGGATAAATAAATGAGAACATGGCTGTCGGCTATTATACCATGTTCTAATTATTCATGTAGCCCCATTAGCCAGGATGGCTGTAAAGAGAACAGAGTCTAACTCGGTGCCTTTAAAAGTCAAAAGCCAGGCATCTCATTGCGGATCTAGTTTAAATAACGGATTAGACTGACTCCTGCATGCCTTAAAGGCAGGCATGGGGTTGAACTTAAAGCCACGCGTCGCACAGAAGCAGACCAACACATGGCCGCTCACACAGCGATGGGAAATCTAAAGTTTCTGGTACGCCTGAGCTTGCAGAAAAGTTGGAGAAGTCGGACAACAGAGCCAGAGAGTCCAGGAGCTTTATGCTGTATTAACCACCAAGGCACAATGCCACACCAACTGTCTTGTCACACTAAAAGGCACATTTTGAAAACTTCTTGTATATCCTACAAGGGGGGGGGGGGGTAACCCGAAGAACCTGCTAACTCTCCTGAAACCTCTCCAGCAACTGTCGGATGTTTGTGGGCTAGTCTGCTTTTGTACTGGGAACAGAAAAATCTTGTTCGGCTAAAAGTTTTTCTTGATAGAAGGAGTAAAAACTCAGAATTTGACACTGAAAGAGGCTATCTGAACTATTTTAACCATAGAAGCTAATGAAATACTTTAATATACGTTGTCCGACTTCTCCAACTTTTCTGCAAGCTCAGGCGTACCAGAAACGTTCGATTTCCCATCGCCGTGTGAGCGGCCATGTGTTGGTCTGCTTCTGTGCGACGCGTGGCTTTAAGTGGCCATCGTACAATGCTGTGATTGCAGCCATTCCCCAACTGTCTCCGAACGGTACTCATGGCCATTAATCATTGGTCTGTGATCAGTGGGTTTTGGTCAGTGGTTGTTGATCAATGGTCATGAGAATTTGCAGAATTAAGATTAAGGAACTGACCTCCCAGCTCATTGTTCCTTCAGTGGGCTGGTTTCAGTCATTATGCAAATGTACTGTTTATAAGATTGGGGAAACCTGCAGTCAGCTGAGACTGAAGAAGTCACTTGGATGAGTGACGAAACGTTTCTCCTACAAAACGCTACGTCCAGATGAACAGAATCAACTTTTTGGAGATTTAATATAGTCCCTCACTCTAGTACCACAGTACTAGTTTATTTACTGGCAAAATTATGTAAGTCAGATTTATTTATACATAAACCACTGGGGAGGGTACCCTCTAAGGTACTGTCATCATACCCTTGGCAGGGGGTACTTTTTGTGCCCTGTTTTATATATGACAGAGACCAGTTTTAAACAGCTGGTGACAATTTAGTAGAAACAATAAAATCATTACATTTTTAAACTATGCCCCTTCATAAACGTGTGACCTCAGCCATAACCCTAAGTGCCTCAGCACTCTGGTGGATGTTAAACGCCAGAGGAAATGGTAGAAATATTTCAATTTTACAGTTTGGGACCACATATTTACTTTCTGGCCATCAGAAAAGTACATATAGATACTTTGAGGTCCACTAATTAGCCCTGCGGGTAACATCAATGTGGACGGATGGACAGGGACTTTCACTGTACCCATAATTCTGAGAGTGTTTCATAGTTATATAATCAATATAAGGTGTGAAAAATAACAAAGGAAGAACAGTTGAAAGTGTTAAAACGTAAAAAATACAGTTTGATAAGAACCTGCCATTACAATTCATATAACATATTAGTGAGTGTGGTGTTATGTTCAAATGATTAGTCAGAGATTCTATAGGCAATAGCAGCACATCAGCACAAATGATAATGGCAACTGAGCTGTACCTAATGACAATGGTGTGCAATGCACTCCCTGCGTGAGTAATACAGAGCTTCCATACAGCTGATGTAGCAGCCTATCTGGTATCTGGCTATAATGATAATAATGCATTAAGTTTGCGGTGTGCTGACAGACGTGGCATTTTAAGAATTATCCATGGAGACAAATGCATTGAAATTTGCTCTGTAAACCCGGCCGCTTCTCCGCTGAGTAATGCTTTTCAAATGATGCGGTGCGCAATTGCATTTAGAGGAGAAAACTGATGAGCTTCCATTGACACCCATGCATGTTGCTGAAGAAAAAATGCGGGGCGTGTGTAAATGTCTTATAATGTGCAGTTATGTGAACGGCAGTATGTCTGCACCTCTGTTTATTGAGTGTATTAATCTGCTGTATACATGGGGACTGACATGTTCAATACACTGAGAGTGCAAGAAGATGTGAATAACTCATAACTCCACATACTGTGTACAATATTCAATATTATTTATGTTATAATTGGCCTTGGTGCAGGCCATGACTTCAAAAGCAAACAGTCTGAAACTGAGTGCTATCTAATTATCTGAATCCTGAGCTACTTGTACACACTCTGACCTCCGTTTATATTTTGGGCATGTTTAGCAAGAGGATTTTCATGATTTTGTAATGTTCCAATAGAGACTAAAGCTCTTAAACAATTGACTAGTTTCTGTGACTATATATATATTTATTTTCCTTGTTGGCTCCAAGTGCTTGCTGATATGCAATGACAAAAGAGCCACAAGAAAATGAGGGCAATCTACTTATTGTAGAAGCTGTTTGTCAACCACCATCAAAAAACATATTTAAAGTTAATAGAGGCCAGAACAATCTATCTATCTAGATAGATAGATGTGTGCCTGCACATGTGATGTGACAATAAAAAGTGATTTGATTTGATTTGATTTTAGAGAGCTAGATAGATAGGTGTCCAGCTAGCTAGCTATTGCAGTTAGCTGTTACCTTAAAGTACCCTGATCCTGATGTTTTCGTGTGTGTGTATGTGTGTGTGTGTGTGTGTGTGTGTGTGTGTGTGTGTGTGTGTGTGTGTGTGTGTGTGTGTGTGTGTGTGTGTGTGTGTGTGTGTGTATAATATGGAAACCTGCACATGGTTAAGCACTGCTGGTAACGACAACTGTTCAGTTACAATCACACGATTAAAAGCAGGCCTACTGCTGCTTCTTTTCTACTGTGACAGAGGATCTGATGCCATTTTTAGATTCAACAACACACTTGCACAGTTACATTTTTTTCCATTTGAACATAAATGTACGTGTCCATACATTTCCATCACTTCACACTTACAGAGATGAACCAGTCACACAACCCTTTACTTATTAAGCTCTGAGGTCAAAGGTTAGCATCATGTTAGATCTTACAACCTGCTTCACACCCGCAGTGTGTGTGTGCTCTTGAGTTGGTTCATGTGTGTTACGTGTGAATGTGTCCTCTTTTGGAAACGTATATATGTCACCGGCGGCTGCATACAGATAATCTGCCCTCCGTGCTGCGTTACTCCCCCTGCGGGTGTTGTTGCTATCAGATGAAGTGCTCTCATCCGTGATGGAGTCTCTGTTTAAGACCTGCAGCTGCAGTGACTTCTGAGAATGAGCACAGAATTATTTTAATGTACTGGTCGAAAGGTCACTCTGTGACCTGCTAACAGGAACATGATAATTTCTCTGTCGTAGGGGTGCTTTCACTACGCTTTCTTTCCTCATTTTTAAAGCTTAGACTACACTGGTGTTTATCCATATCTGCTAGTGGTTTAGCGCATAGCGATCACCCTTTTGGAGGTCTCTGTTGGCCTACTTTTCCTTCCTTTCTGGCTCCAACTTACCAGTAAATTACTGCCAAAAACGAGTTCACAACAAGGACGCTTTTTCATAATGAATGATTTCCCTGAAAAGAGATTTGGTCTGTGACTCTCAGCATTAGCAAAAGGGAAAAAAATTAAAGGAATAAAAGTGTTTAAATAGGCTTACTGCTGGTATGAACGATCTCTATGAGGAATCGTACCTCTCATTGTCCACTGGATGTCAGTATTCTCCTGCAGGCTGAGTCGCATATCAATTTTTCTACATTCAAAGCTTTATTGTGTAATATTGGCCTTGCTGCTGTTGTCTGGTCTAGTATTCAGTAAATGATGAAGGACAGATAACTATGAGGTTCACTTCAGAATCCCGAGAAACCTTGAGCCTCTGTACGGCTCTGTACGGTTTTTTGATCATTTGTTCTTAGTCACGGCTCGTTATACAGGGAATCCATCATACCTCATTGTGTAAAGCAAGGTGCCGTCATCCTTGAGCCTCAGCAGCTTGTTGGGCGTGGTCATGTTGTGAGCTATAGACTTCTTGCCGTTAAGAAAGAAAGTATCTGGGGTCCAGATGTTGCTGGCCAGCAGGTTGTTTAATGGCAGCATCTCCATGGGCCCTTTGAAGCACAGGCGCTCATCCTTCCAGCTCTGACGGAAGAACACGTCTATGGTGTACTCCTAAGGCGAACAGCAAAGGGGAAAAAGATCCTGGTTGGGTTTTAAGTGAAGAAGCGCCCAAACGAAACATGTAGAAAATATAAAATCAACCTTCTTAACCTCAAAACATCCACCAGCTACTAAACCACTTGTCTTGGGTTAGGTTAGTATCATGCATGTTTGACACTGCATGTGAAATCCGCCTGTTTGGTATGTGAGTCAAACGAAACCCAATCACAAGTGACCTGGTGGATGTCAACCTGAGATTAACGTCATCGTCGCCAATGACCTCAAACCTAGCTTGGAAGTCTAACCCTGGATTTTGTAGAAAAGCAAAAAGTCCTTTTTTGGAAATTTAAAAAAAAAATAGTTTCAGATGCATGTCTGTTAAAACGGTTACATTCTTTATCCCCTGATTACAAACCTGTGGGGAACAATTTAAAAAAAGAAACATCACAGTGTTAACAGGTGCAGTTTGCATTATTAAACGGGATTAAAAAGGAAAAAAATATGAGAAGATATAGCCGTGCGCTGTGCTGTGAGTAATCACGTGCAACTGGCGGCGTTTAAATCCATCTTGAGTTTGCTCATGTGTGAAATATCAACTCGCTTTGAGCTCGGAAAAACAAACGAGCAAGACACTAAAACAACATGCCAGCCCGCTGAATGATAACGGCGTTATCGGGCTCACATATAAGCTTTTATGGACTGTAGAAACATTCAGGTCTCCTGCCGCAATTAATCAATCAATCATGCTCCTCTGACAAAGTAGCAAGTCTGATCACTGCTGTGTCAAAAGCGTGCCAGGGATGGAGCAGGGTGTAACGGGAGATTTAATGAAAGGGGAGATTTAATGCTTTCTACTATCCAGGTAGAGCCTTATAGTTCGTAGGATTAATAAAGAGATGATTCATTTCAGACAAGTTGGAATAAGTCTATGGACCGACAAGAGTGCCAAAAGGAAATAAAAGAATACATCATTAAAGAGCCTAAAACTGGGGGGTTCCGGTGAATATGGTAGGCTAGAAGACGTGCTTTCACTGTGCTCCCGCTCCCACCTGTACTTATCACAGTGTAATGCGCACTACTGTCTATATTTTTACCTAAACTAGTGACTGAGAGCTTTGGGAATACTCAGCAGTCCTAAATACGCTTTTTGGAAGTTAAATAATGTCGAAGCAGACGAAGATACAATCTCGAAAGACCACGGCCGTCGTGATGAACAATGCTAGCCAAACTGACATGCTAGTAGCAATGGGCGACCAGCCCTCGCCCCCGGTGGACACCGCAACTCTCGTCCGTGAGGTGACCGATAGCATCAGTGAGGTAATTGACCAAAAACTGTCTGCACTGTCGGGGACACTGGAGAAAATTTCGTCCTCGCTGGAAAACGTCTCCAAACGCGTCACGGAGGCAGAGCAGAGAATCTCAGATATGGAAGATGGGGTGACTGACCTCGCGGGGAGGCTGGCTGAAGCGGAGGGGAGGATTAAGGTTATGGCAAAAGGTTTGGACGACTTAGAGAACCGCAGCAGGCGCGACAATATTCGCATCATTAACCTGAAAGAAGGTGCGGAGGGTGAGAGCCCTACTCAGTTTTTTGAGGCTTGGCTGCCTGCCACACTCGGGCTGAGACACAGCTCCGCGGGTAAAGCCCGCATTAAAGTTGACCGCGCACACCGGGGCCTCGGCCCGCGGGGTTCTCACCCCAGGCCGGTGATCATCAAGCTCCACAACTCCGGAGATAAACAGCGGATTATGGCTGCAGTGAAAGCGGCCCCCGAACTCCACCACGACGGGCAGCGGATCTTCATACATCAGGATTTCTCCTACGCGATCCGTGAGAAACGACGGGGATTTAATGCTTCTTGCCGTGCCTTAATCGACAAGGGCATCCGCTTTAGGATGCGCTATCCAGCGACGCTTGTGCTGACTTACAATGGCAATGAGCACAAGTTTGAATCGCCTAAAGATGCACAAAGTTTCATCAATGCGCTGGATTAATAGATGCTTGCCCCGTACAAACTGTGGCACTGCCGGACTTAACTGGGACCGTGTCATTGGACGCCTGAGTCCGCAGCGTTTAACGCAGTTTGAGGAGGCAGAGACGGTTTAACGGGGAAAATAGCCTAATTGTTTACTCAGTCTCTAATTTTGATTCACAACTGACAGTAACTCGATTCCATTCAGGTTTGGGGAGCGGGGTTTTGCTTTGTTTTTTTTTTCTTTTTCTTGTCTTCTCTCTCCTTCTCTCCCGTGGAGTGAAACTTCTTTTGGCTGCACTGGGCTTGTGACACCACCCGGTGGGTGGCATTTTCATTTTTGTTTGTTTCTTGTTTGTCTGTTTTTAGTCCGTGATACCTTGACGTTTATCTTAATTCTGTTATTGTATGCAATTTGTTGTGTGGGTGAAGGTTCCTTTGCCATCTTTTTGTGATGGTTTTGTTCATGTCAGCACGGCCGGTTCAGGCCATGGGTTAAGTCTTTCACATGTCTTTTATTATGATGGCTCTTTCTGTTTGCCTTGGGTTGACGATTCTTGTCCAATGACAGATTACTTTTGCAATGAGTAACACTAAAATTATTACTCTTAATGTCAAGGGAATTAACCACGTCATTAAGAGGCGCAAGATAATTTCCTTACTCAAAAAAGATAGAGTGCAGATTGCATTACTGCAAGAGACTCACCTCACAGATTCCGAACACCTAAAACTCAAACGTGATTGGGTGGGACAAATTTATTATTCCTCCTTTAACTCTAAAAGTAGAGGCGTCGCAATATTGGTCCATAAAAATCTACCATTCACGCTACATACTATTGTAAGGGATACGGACGGACGATTTATTTTGATTACTGGGCTTCTATATGGGGAATTAATTCTATTGGGAAGTGTTTATGCACCAAATACTTTTGATAGATCGTTCTATTCAAATTTTCTGGCAAAAACCTCCCCTGTGTGTCCGAACCACGTAATAATTGGTGGGGATTTTAACTGTGGC
This sequence comes from Rhamphochromis sp. 'chilingali', assembly GCF_963969265.1. Lineage (NCBI taxonomy): Eukaryota > Metazoa > Chordata > Actinopteri > Cichliformes > Cichlidae > Rhamphochromis > Rhamphochromis sp. 'chilingali'. Next base: position 12,295,809 of record NC_137931.1, on the reverse strand, counting down.
TTGAATCCTGAAACTGATTATAATCCACCAAAATCTCAACCATCTTCAAAAATGGCAAAGGCTACAACGGACCTCTGTTCAGATCTTGGTCTCTTTGATGCTTGGAGAGTTTGTAATCCACATGTGAAGGACTTCACATTTTTCTCACGCCCCCATTTTTCCTTTTCCAGGATTGACTACATGTTTGTTTCTGGATCTGTCCTTGACAGAACTCGGGGCTGTTTGATCCGCACATGTGCGCTTTCGGACCACTCATCAGTTTCAATGGAGCTATCACCACCTTATTATGACCCTTCGTCTAGACATTGGCGGCTAAACCCAGCTCTCCTTAGTGACCCTAAATTTGTAAAGTATTTAGAAGATCAGTGGGAACTCTATCTTTCTACAAATGACTTACCGGGGGTTAGTGCTTCTACTCTATGGGAGGCGGGTAAGGCATTTCTCAGGGGCTCCGTTATCTCTTTTACCTCGGCAAAAAAGAAGAGCAACTTAGCCAAACAATTAGTGCTTGAACGCGATATCACTGACTTGGAGAGGGAGTTTAAGAAATCCTCGTCTATTTCTGTGCTTCGGAAGTTGGATGCAGCTAGATCGGCCCTGGACCAACTGTTAACTCAGAAAGCGGAAACTGCAATATTCTATGCGAAGCATAGATTATTTGAATCAGGCAACAAACCTGGACGCTTGCTCGCCCGACTTGCCCAAGGGAAACGGGGCTCTTATGCAATACCCTCTCTAAAAGATAAGGCAGGTGTCTTACAGTTTGAGGCTAAACTTATCAGCAAAATAATGAAAGAGTTCTATCAAGACTTATATTCCCCTGAGTGTCAAAATACTGTAGACGCCAGGAAACTGTTTCTTGACACTGTTAACCTCCCTATACTGTCAGAGGAAAGTCGATTGGATCTTTGCAGCCCTATCAGGGTGCAGGAGGTCTTGGATGCAATTAAATCCTTACAGAGTGGGAAGGCTCCGGGCCCTGATGGGTTTGGGCCAGAGTTTTATAAAAAAATGGCCAAACATGTGGCGGGTCCTTTGTTGGGAATGTATACAGAATCTCTTGAGAGGGGCGTGCTTCCACCCACCCTAAACCTTGCCCATATATCCCTGATCTTAAAGAAGGATAAACCCGCGGATCTGTGTACATCCTACAGACCTATAAGTCTACTTAGTGTGGATTGTAAGATTCTGTCCAAAATTTTATCCAGACGTTTGGAGGAGGTTCTGCCGGTTCTGATAAAGCCTGACCAGACGGGATTCGTCAAGAATAGATACTCCCGCTCCAATGTCCACCGACTCATAAATGTTGCGCAGTTCTCTCAGAACACCAATTATAGGGCTCTTGCGATCTCTTTGGATGCTGAGAAAGCATTTGATCGGGTGGAGTGGGAATATCTATTTGATGTTTTGGACAGGTTTGGTTTGGGATCTGAATTTGTCAAGTGGGTCAAACTGCTGTATGGGGCCCCAGCTGCAAGGGTCTTGGTTAATGGCTCGGTCTCGGATGTCTTCCCACTGGGTAGGGGAACGCGGCAAGGATGCCCCCTCTCTCCCCTGTTGTTTGCACTTGCTTTGGAGCCACTGGCAGAGGCTATAAGAACTGATCCTGAGATCTGTGGGGTGACCTTGTCGAATACTGAATACGGGATTTCCCTTTATGCAGATGACGTGTTGCTCTTTCTCACTAAGCCAGAAACTTCTATTCCTGCACTGACACATATCATCAACCAATTTGGCCTCTTCTCAGGGTATAAGATAAATTATGATAAATCTGAAGCTTTGCCACTGGGTGACGGGGGGAGGTGGGACGCTCCTCCTAATTTCCCTTTTAGGTGGTCGACCACGGGTTTCACATATTTAGGTATCAGGGTGTCCGCGGACACAGCGGAGTTGTACAAGTTGAACTTCAAGCCGATTGTGGCCTCAATCAAGAATGACCTCAATAGGTGGTTTGACCTCCCCCTGTCTTGGACGGGTAGAATAAGTTTAATCAAGATGAATGTGCTACCCAGAATATTATACCCCATTCAAATGTTGCCTCTCAGGATCAACAGAAAAACATTCATAGAGATTGAGGGATGTCTTTCTAAATTCATATGGCGTGGGAAGAAATCTAGACTAAAGATACAGATTTTACAACTGCCCACGGATGAGGGGGGTCAGGCACTGCCTAACTTTTTATATTACTACTGGGCTTGCCATGCACAAATAATCTCAGGGTGGTTACATTCCTTCCTTCACCGGGGCGAACCATCGGTAGATGCCTGGTGCTGTGACCCTCTCTCACCTCTTAGTCTCTTATCCACTGACCTGGCGGACCTCCCTCTTGGTGTCAGAACTAATTCCGTCTTGATGCCCACTTTAAAGGTTTGGCGTGATATTACTGCCCACGTCGGAAGAAGAGGTTTCTCTAGTGCACTGCAGCCTCTAACTAGGAATAAAGCTTTCCCCCCGGGTATTGGCATTAATATATTTGATGATTGGTATTCCAAAGGTATGAGATTTATTTGTGATCTGTTCGAAAGGGGTAGTTTTATGGCCTTTAATCAAGTTCAAGTTAAGTATAATTTACCACAGAAACACTTCTTTGGATTCCTGCAAGTAAGGCATTATGTGAACTCCCTTAAATTTCCAGCCAATCAACCAGTTTTGAACCCTGTTGAAAGCTTTCTTCTCAAAGTTAACGAGGAAATGACTACAAAAAAGAAATTTATTTCTCTTTGTTATGGGAAATTGTTGTCTTTGAACTTTATAACCACTGATAAGGCCAGGGTTCGGTGGGAAACCGACCTCGAAGCTCAGGTTGGTGCGGAAGCATGGTCCAAAACTTTCAGATCTGCCATGAAATTGTTTCCCTGTAACAGACTAAAGGAAAGCCAGTACAGAATCTTACATAGACTACAGCGTACGCCGGAGTTCCTAAATAAAATTCACCCTCAGATTTCTGCTCTTTGTGTGAAGTGCAATACGGCTGTAGGGACCTATTACCACTGCATATGGCAATGTCCTTTAATTACTAGATTTTGGAAGAATATTGCTATAGAGCTTTGCTCTATTTTCCACCGAACGATCCCACTGAACCCTATGCTGTTCGTTCTGGGTCTATCTATAGAAGGGCTCTCTCTGTCTTCTGTACAGATGCTTTTGTTAAGTAAACTTTTACATTTGGCGAGGCGATGTGTACTGTTTCAATGGATTCAGAGACGGCCTCCTACTGTTACACAGTGGTACAGAGAACTGCTCAGGGTGCTGCCGATGGAGCGCCTCAGTGCCATCATAAAGGGCAATTGTAATGCATTCTGTAGCATATGGCAGCCTCTGCTTGATCACCTACCTCATGACCTTACTGTGCTATTACATAAAGGGGACTCGCAGTTTGTTTTTAAACACACTGATTAATGTCTGTGTTTCCCCCCCCTTTTTTTTTTTTTATTTATTTATTTTTATTTATTGTTTCCCTTGACTTCGAATGTGAAACGCTTTACATATTTTGTCCCAGGCGTGTGTACTGGTAACTCATATACCTGCATTTGCTTTGTTATTTTTTTTTTTTTTTTTTTTTTTTTTTTTTGTGCTTGGCTGTGCTGACTTGTTGCTGTTCGTGTTGTTCTGACAAAATCAATAAATCATCGTTTCAAAAAAAAAAAAAAAAAAAGAGCCTAAAACTTGGTATAGTTATAGCTGAGAATTGTAAAGAAATCATACTTAATCGCTAACATTAGAAATGCAATAGGAATTTCTAACTAATAAGAAAAGACGTCCCCATCCTGCACATGGTACGGCTAATATCATCCATCTATCAGCTAGTTACACTGATTCTTATACATGTCTTTGGCATTATTTCTAAATGCCGATCTACCAATAAATCACAAGCATAAATAGAGTAATTTCTTGTAAATTACTTCTAAATATGATTTTGAACAGTGGTTAAAACTACACCTTTAAACAGCCACTAAAAGAGGAATGGGCACAACCTTAACCTTCACATTAATATTAATAATGGGGACTTTTAATAGTAAACATAGAAAGAAATGAAACACAGAAATGACTACAAAGGTAAAGCAGTACTTTATCTCAAAAGAACGGCCACACCGTTCTGTTCTGTTCTGTTCACTGCGACTTGCGCCCTTTTATGCTGCTCATGGTTCTTTGCTTGTAAATGTCTCAAAAGATTCTCCAATCTCCACTGTGCGCTGTGACGTCTTTCACCCATATTAATGGTGCAGAATATTAAAGGCACGGCACATACAAAACTAAAAACATCCCAGTTCTTAAAAGTGAAACCCACTGGTGACCGTTAAAATGTTCGTCTGACGTGCTTTTGAACGTGCAAGCTTTCCATTCGATTTGGATGCATAAAAGTGAAGTCCATTCACGCCTCGATCACACAGTTTCTATATTTAAATACACAGAAAAAAATTGTAGTCTTTATTCGGAGTAAATAGTTTAATGACCTTTTCATCAAAACCGAAGCCAGATCAATCCCAGATAATGACTGATGCAATGGACTCGGAACAGCTAGGTATCCCAGAATGCATTTCGAATGAAAACAAAAGCAGCAGATGTTACAGTCTGCTGACAAGCTGCAGTAACAGTTTCAATTATTTGGTGACGCACTGCAGCACTACAGCCATGAAATAATTAAATATGTTTTTCTTTTTCTTAAATAAAGTGAATCAATATTTTGATTATTTATGTATTCAATAAATTATTTATGCAGTTAATAAATTATTGATTGATTGATTTCCCATTTGAATGAGTTAACGACACATTTCATTCATTATTTAATGATGTAGTTATTCACTTCATTTTGGCACTCTTTGTGCTCCATACGGGCCAGTCACGCTGCATTAAAAGTTTAAATCACCCACATGAATTTTGCCTCGTGTCCAAGTAGCCAAAAGGAGCCAATCTTCAAAGACACAACTAGGACATGAGCTCACTTCCAGAGAACAGCAGGAGCCAGAAAGCGGTAGTCGTCTCATAAAATGTAAATATATGTTTCCATCTAAAAATACCGACAGTTGCCTGGATGGGCTTTGGAGACGCTTGTATGTGTGTTTGTCCACCTTAGCCAATCTCTCTCTGTAGTGTTTGCTGTGGATGAACTCACCATCTCCGTGTCAGACACGGGGCCAAAGCTGGTGACAAAAATGTTTGTCTTGATCTCTGTGACATTCTCTGTTGAGAGAGAACAGATGGAAACAGGGTTTGGAGGTTAAAGAGAGACACTGAAGAGGCAGCTCTTCACTAAAAGGGACACAAGTGAACAACCCATCAGGAAGGACGTCATAATTAATGAGCTGCTCATTATTATTTCTTCATAACTCCTAATGCGGGACTTTCTAGCATTTATTAACTACTCAAACAAGACAGGAAGTCTATGGCATCACTGCTGATAACAATCTTTACAACAGCAAATTATCCATTAGTTAATATGATTTTCTTTTTCTGCTTGTTTATGACACGTGACTTTTTGCTTATTATTTATTTCTTATTGGCAGTTATCATATTATTTGCCAATAGGTTGATGCCTACCATTACCAGATGATATATTTCCCAGATTTGGCACACCCAAGTGAAAATCTTATAATAAATGCGTGTAATTTGATTGCACAGAATGTGGCTAAAGTGCAGCCTAACCCTAACCCTATATAGGTGGACTTGGTGGATGTTATGAGGTTAATCAATTACTGATCAAATCAGTTCTTCCTATTCTTGTGTAATTCAGCATATATACTATTTTGTCCAACCACTGTCCAGTTTCTATATCATAACGGACATAAATTCATTTAGATGCCCTGATTACAAAAATAATTTTCTATGGATATACAAATCACTAGTTTTACATCTTAAAGGTATAACATTGTGAAGCAAATAATGCTCAGATTTAATGTTAATATATGCAAATGGTTAGGATCAATTAAATCAATATTTAACAATAGTGTCAGCATTTGAACCCACCTCCCTATGCCCCTCTCAATGGCTTCAGTGTGGTCACTCAACACGAACCACACAAAGCAACCTGGATTCATGATTTCTCTGTCAGCGGATTCCTTCTAAAGATGTTGAGGAAAAACAGGCAACTTGTTTCTTTCATTTGTTCCAAAATCACAAAACTCTCTGAATACCAATGTGGACCAGGGGAAGCTGGGCTTGGTCACTCTGTGCAGAGTAGCTTGTTGAATGAAAGCCTGAATATATATTTATAGGCCCTCTTGTCAAAGGTAGCAACCGTTACCAGGATGTGAGAGAGGACGGGCTTTTGCAATGACACATCAGGCATGTGGCATGAAAACAAAAATACAAAAAAGCCCTTCTTTCCTTCTCACGTGGAACAAGTAGTGTATATACGTGACCAACAAGCCTAACCAGACCAGTGTCAGGAGCTTGCAGAAATTCAACGGGAAACAGCACGACTGCAGAAAGGAAAAATCAAAAGCTTTCATTTCAAGCATCTCCATCTCTGAATGGCAATTTGTTGCCTCTCAAGGTTATCTCCTGTTGCCAGGGTGAGAAGTGAATAAAAACACCTCAGCACACAGAATCGAGGCCGTGTTGAGGATGGCTTGATTGATTTGCTTGAAAAAGAGACAGCCATATGCATTCGCGGGGAACACAGGAAACAAAAGCACCTGACAACTGCATGCGTGCACCTTCACCTCGGCTGACACGGGAGCAAATTCCACATCTGCTTGCACAGTTTCAACCCCCGTGTACCTGCCAGTCTCCCAGCGTTCTCCAATGAATCAGAGCATGAAATCACAGCAGGAAACCAGGCTTCCCCTGGCCAAAGTAGGGTTAGAAGGTTAGCACAGTGGGAGGTTCAAATGTGGCACTATTGTACTAAGACTACTAAATGTTCCTTTCAAAAAGAAAAAAAAAGAAAAACACAAAATAGCTGGAAGCAAACCTCCGAGCCCTGGCCGAAGCCTGTTGTCGTAACCGTCCAGGAGCCCATCCAGGATTCTGGTGAAGACTGTGCTGTTGTCGTTGGTGCCCACCTCCTTCTCAGCTTCTGGGGATGACTGGCAGAGACTGAGAGAGGAAGGAAACAAAAGGAAGCAGACCTCAGAAACACAACACAACACAATTGTTGTGATTAATTGGCTTGCCGCATTAACGGCAGGCTTGTTGCGATTAATTATTGAACACAAGCGCTGCCTCAAATCTACCAGTAGAGGTAATTAAGGGTTTGACATGTGATCCAAATACAAACAAATGAGTTCTTCCTTTAAATACAGCGGGGGAGCGAGGCAGCATGGAGGATCTTTTTACAAAGAACGGCAAGCGGCGAAGAGAGGGAAACGCACAAAAGGTCATAAACGGGGTTTGATCGACTTGGATGACAGTGGACTGCTGACAGATCTTCCTGCTTAAGCGGCATTAGAGCACAGAACAGCTCGGATATGCAATCAGTCAAAGGGAGCGGGATCTAAAAATTCGAAGTTGCTTTGAGTCACCTGCAAATAGAGGCGTAAAAATCTGTCACAATGCTTTTGACCGCAAAGCAAAACTGAACTTAGCCTTTTAAAAAAGTTCAAAACCTTCCAAAATGAACACAATATCGAAAAAATGTGAAGTAACAACTGCTATAGCGTTGTGTTCAAAATATGTATTTCGTTATAAAGATAAAAAGTTGTACTTGGGTTTAATACCAACTTCTACCATACGATAGTGTAGTGAGTCACTTAGCATCAGATTCTGTTCTGATTCTGAATTCAATAGTTGTTTACTTGGTAAATACAGGGCCAGTATTGCCAAAGCCGATACCAATAGCAATACTTTTAGCATATAAAAGCAGCTTATGTAGGGGATACTAGTAAATCTTGATTTATGAGATAGATAATCAATTTGTAAATTCTAACACATTTTAATGACCACTAGAGCAGTGTGATTTTTACTTTCCAAAATAAAGAGTTAACACAGAAAAACACACTTTTCAGCTTTTCATGTATTTTAAAACCGGGTTTTTTGGAGACCGGGAACATAAATGTGCCTGTCCCTGATGCACTTTCAGTAAACTTCTGTTCTATAGATCATAAAAACTAGACATGACAGTCAATTCGCAATAAGAGATGGTTGAGGTATATTTTTCCATTTCCAAAAAGTAATTAATTTGACACAATTCAGTGGGTTAGATACTGAACTTAGAGAACAGAAGCAAAGTATCGATCCTATCCCACTACTATTGATCAGATACCAATACATGCGTTGGTATCATTCTATCGGTCTGCACATTGGTATTTACAAATGGCACAACCGGAAACATCTCAGCATGCTGGAAGGTGTTGAGTAATTAGAAAAAGTACCTTTAGTGTCATGAATCCATTTACTTTTTGGGGAAAAAAAGCTATATATAACTGTTAAACTTTATTATTATTATTATTATTATTATTATTATTATTATTATTAAATCTCTTTACCTGTTTTGACATCTGCAAAGAAGCAGGAGAGAAACGAGGAGCCTTGCCGTCACTTTACTGTTGAGAGCTACCACACACACACCCAGAAGGAGACAAAGAACAGAATAAAAAGGGCATCACAGAATCAATAAATAACACAGAAACAACACTGAGGTCAAGGATTCCCCATAAGGCCAGACACGGGAAAAGTCTTCACCTCACTGCATACAGAGAGCATTACAGCAAACACTAAATCAAGCAGCGGGACAATCTCTGGTTCATTTGGCGGGGGGTGAGGGGGGTGCAAGGTGCAACTATTTAATATTAAACAAGAATAACTAATTAATTTTTTGGTAAAAATTCCAATAAGGAAAGAAAGAAAAAAACAACTCGGCATGCTCAAAAACACCACATAGGCTGGTAAATAAAAGAGGCTCATAGAGAGGCATGTTTCCTGCAGTATCAGTCCCATTGTGTAAAAGCTTCCACTGCGTTCCAATCCAGCCTATTACAATAAACGGGCCACCCCCTATTATCCCATCCCTCTTCTCCACCTTTCCCTCACTCTCCCCATCACCGAAAAAAACCCATGAAACTCACACTTATTTGTCTCATCAGAAGGAAAAAACAGAGAGGTAACGGGAGGAAAAATAGGGGCTAACCTGCACGAGGATCCATGACCAGCAAGGTTTGGTTTTTGTTGCTTTCTTTCCAAACAGCGACAGGAGGCTTTGGGGTCTCCAGTCGGCGAAACTGGAAGATCGCGGGTCCAATCACTAAATTCCCGTGCTGGTCGGCTCTCTCTCCCCTCCTCCTTCTCTTTAGCTTCTTTCTGCTCTCTCTCTCTCTCTCTCTCTCTCTCTCTCTCTCTCTCTCTCTCTCTCTCCTTCAATCAGCGCTTCCCCATCAGCAGCTGTTGTAGTAGTCTGTCTGCTCTGCTCCTCCTATAGGCTTGACCGCCTCGCTTATTCTTTAGTGCCTGCTGCGCCGCGTTTCCCGCATCGCCTCCAGAGGTGTTGCAGCAGCAGCATCACACTGGGTGCCTCTTCGCTGGTGTCCACCGACCTCGGAGGAGACCGGATTCGCTCCACATTTTTCTTGTCTCTGTGCCCTTTCCTGTACCGCCTACTGCCGGTGCGAGAGAATGAAGTGCCGCAACAGAGGCTAATAATTACCAAATAGGTGCTCCCCATTGGTGGGCTGGAAGGAGGATGCGCAGAATTCCACATCATCCATTAATGAGGATGTGAAAGAAGCATGCAATATATGGGAGCTCAAACTACTTCCACGGACTTTTGCACCTGAAACGTCACACAGTAGCAGCACACTAATGAAATCCTTTAACCAGGATTTTAATTTGGCCTCTTTAGCTTTTGCTATTTCTTATGGAGAAGTGCCTGATTTCAGTAGTTTAGTCAATCTTTCTAAATAGCCTATTTGTTTGAACTACTATATGTAGCCATTAGCTAACAGCTGATCCTTCTAGCTAATAGTAACAATTTTATACATGTATTTTTAGACTGCAATTTGGACTCTTAGCCTATTTTTGTTATGCTAGCTGTGTGTTATCAATACTTACAAATATTTCACTAAAACAGCTTAATTAATAACTTGTTACTATTGCAGAGATTGTTTTGGGGATTTTTATTATCTGTATTTAAAAAGAATTTGTTTGTTGGTTGGATTTGTGCTACCTCCACTGTCCACTCTTTTAACCCTTTCATTTCATCCACCTATATGACTATTTAACAGTTTAAGTTGTGCCTTATAGTTAGTTCACTTGCTATCCCAACATATTTGTATTTATAGTTGCTGTAGCTATTCTGTTTATTATAGATAAAGCAAAAGAGACAAAGTTCTACTGGGTTTTGAAATAAAGTCAGGTTTTGAAAAATCAATAATTGGTTTATTAGGTTGGCCGGACAAGTAAAACAACATGATAAATGTGTATAATTACAGAAAGAGCTTTCATTGCTCATACTGTCCTGTAATTGTAAACTGTACAACTTTCATTACAGGGAGTGCAGAATTATTAGGCAAATGAGTATTTTGTCCACATCATCCTCTTCATGCATGTTGTCTTACTCCAAGCTGTATAGGCTCGAAAGCCTACTACCAATTAAGCATATTAGGTGATGTGCATCTCTGTAATGAGAAGGGGTGTGGTCTAATGACATCAACACCCTATATCAGGTGTGCATAATTATTAGGCAACGTCCTTTCCTTTGGCAAAATGGGTCAAAAGAAGGACTTGACAGGCTCAGAAAAGTCAAAAACAGTGAGATATCTTGCAGAGGGATGCAGCAGTCTCAAAATTGCAAAGCTTCTGAAGCGTGATCATCGAACAATCAAGCGTTTCATTCAAAATAGTCAACAGGGTCGCAAGAAGCGTGTGGAAAAACCAAGGCGCCAAATAACTGCCCATGAACTGAGAAAAGTCAAGCGTGCAGCTGCCAAGATGCCACTTGCCACCAGTTTGGCCATATTTCAGAGCTGCAACATCACTGGAGTGCCCAAAAGCACAAGGTGTGCAATACTCAGAGACATGGCCAAGGTAAGAAAGGCTGAAAGACGACCACCACTGAACAAGACACACAAGCTGAAACGTCAAGACTGGGCCAAGAAATATCTTAAGACTGGTTTTTCTAAGGTTTTATGGACTGATGAAATGAGAGTGAGTCTTGATGGGCCAGATGGATGGGCCCGTGGCTGGATTGGTAAAGGACAGAGAGCTCCAGTCTGACTCAGACGGCAGCAAGGTGGAGGTGGAGTACTGGTTTGGGCTGGTATCATCAAAGATGAGCTTGTGGGGCCTTTTCGGGTTGAGGATGGAGTCAAGCTCAACTCCCAGTCCTACTGCCAGTTTCTGGAAGACACCTTCTTCAAGCAGTGGTACAGGAAGAAGTCTGCATCCTTCAAGAAAAACATGATTTTCATGCAGGACAATGCTCCATCACACGCGTCCAAGTACTCCACAGCGTGGCTGGCAAGAAAGGGTATAAAAGAAGAAAAACTAATGACATGGCCACCTTGTTCACCTGATCTGAACCCCATTGAGAACCTGTGGTCCATCATCAAATGTGAGATTTGGGAAAACAGTACACCTCTCTGAACAGTGTCTGGGAGGCTGTGGTTGCTGCTGCACGCAATGTTGATGGTGAACAGATCAAAACACTGACAGAATCCATGGATGGCAGGCTTTTGAGTGTCCTTGCAAAGAAAGGTGGCTATATTGGTCGCTGATTTGTTTTTGTTTTGTTTTTGAATGTCAGAAATGTATATTTGTGAATGTGGAGATGTTATATTGGTGTCACTGGTAAAAATAAATAATTGAAATGGGTATATATTTGTTTTTTGTTAAGTTGCCTAATAATTATGCACAGTAATAGTCACCTGCACACACAGATATCCCCCTAAAATAGCTAAAACTAAAAACAAACTAAAAATTACTTCCAAAAACATTCAGCTTTGATATTAATGAGTTTTTTGGGTTCATTGAGAACATGGTTGTTGTTCAATAATAAAATTATTCCTCAAAAATACAACTTGCCTAATAATGCTGCACTCCCTGTAGACACTTCTTCACATTTGAGCTGTCCAGTTGACCGGACTGGAGTCTTTGCCTGGCCGATTCTGGCCCCCTGGCCTTATGTTTGACACTGTTTCCACTGTTCACCCATTCCAAGTTATAAAATGTGTCATTATTCGTGACAGTAACTATGAGTAACGAAGTGAAATGACTTGTGTGTCCATATGTGTGAAGAGTCTGCGACCCGCATGACAACACAGACCGGGGGCAAATCACTGTGAGAGAAACAGCATTCGGTCGGCTTGTTTAACCCTGAGCCACTAAAACAAGCGCTCGCAAGAAACACGTCAGAGTAGTTATCATCCTGACGATTGCCATAAGAGGGTAGCCGAGTTCCATGTTTCGTAGACGATAATTAGCTGGTAAACTTAACCTCCCTCTACTTTCTTGAATCCGTCTGGCGGTGCAGTCTGCGGACGGGAGCTGCAGCCAGAATACCCTCGGAGGGTGATTTCAGCACCGCGACTGGTGCGAACAAGCTCGCGGAGTGTTGACCGTTTGGACGAGTGTGAATGAAAGTGATGGCGAAAAAGCCCCCCCCCCCCCCAAACTCACCACCACCTCTCTCTGTGGTAGGAAGATAAGGGTTGGGGGAGGTGTTGTGAGATGTTTTTTATCCTGGAGGGGGCTCCAGGGGGAAATCGACTGGCTTTCAATATTTTGCCCTGCAGGCATCCCACTGTTTCAGACCTCTGCGTTACTGCAGGCAATACTGGGTGGAATACGAGGCTATGCAGAGCACAGTCACACAACACATCAGACAGGCTCAAACACGCATAAGACACCAGTGATGATAATAATAATAATGAATAATAAACTTATAACCACAATTAAATTCGGGGAAACATGAAGCTGCAAACGGGAGGAAAGAAGTTCATTTTCAGTGTCTTCCTGTTATTTTCTAATTAATGATGTCATCAACTTTCTTCTTTCAGGAATGCTGTTAACGGAAACAAGAAGCTGATCGCCATCTATGACACCAGGTATGAACTATCACAGCACGCGCATTCCTCATCCAGGCTCCTCCACTGGGTCTTGTGCAAGCGCGTCCGCGTGTGCAGGCGGTCCTAATTAGCCTGTTCACGAATTTTTGACCCCGACTCTCTAAATAATTTATGGTGCAGTCCACACATTTTAAATCAGACACAAAAGGGCCATCAACAGATAACAGGCCAATAAATCAACAGCTTCGATTAATGGTTTGATAAATGCTGCCTGTCCCCACTCCATATTGTTCAGGTCCCGCCATTTTTACAGGAAACCCAAGGGAAGGATGAAGATGGTGTGGGGTGCACTGTAAAAAATGAGAATTTTAATAAGAGAGTTTGGCTTAGTGCTTTGTAATGTGGGTGTTTTTGAGAGTGGGAGAAGGGGTGGGGCAACGGCTTAATTAGTGTTCTAAAAATCAAGTCCACTGATTACTGAGGTAATCGAGGAAGTGAAGATAAGTAATCAGTGGAAACAAGCTTAACTAAACAACATGTGTATTTTTACTTCAGTTCAATGTCTTTCAAATAGCCCAAATCACAACAAAAGTCACCTCAGTGTCCTTTATATTGTAAAGTAAAGACCCTATGTAATAGAGAGAAACCCCGACAAACCCCTCTTTGAGCAAGCACTTGGGGACAGTGAGAAGAAAAACTCCTTTCTAACAGGAAGAAACCTGTTAAAAAGGCAGATCCATTTAAAGTAGGCACAGCCATGACAAAATGGAATCCCCACATTCTGTAGCAGAATCAACCATAATTTTTTTTTATCATTACTCAATGACTCTGAGTAAGTGCGACTGCCATATGGTTACAAGTCAGCCACTTTATTTATTGCTGAATGCATACATTAACATGTAAACATAAAGTTGAATTATAACTTGCTCAACTGCCCCCCTGGCCCCCAGTTTTCAAGCAACTTGATGTTTATTTGTTAAATTTAAAAATATATATATCTTTACCGTCCTCAAAAAACAAACAAACAAAAATACAAACAAAAAAAGAAACCGCAAATGCGCCCCTGCTGATAAATTCTAGGGCCAAAAATAGACACAAGGTTTATTAGCAGAAATAAGTGGACTTTAACAAAAGTCTGGTTTAAAATGATTCCCTAAAAAAGAAAAGAAAAAGAGTTTAACAGCTCACCAAATATATAAGATGAAAAGCTTGAATTTGCAGATTCTACCTCAGCATTTTTTTTTTACAGTGTTTTAAGTGTTGGGGCTTCGCTTCTAATTTGAACAAGCCGAGTGCCTTCACCACCAGCGCCGCCACCAGCAGCAGCAGCAGCATCGCCCCCCTGTATGTTCTCTCCTCATCAATATGCGCTTCAGCTCCTGAATGTAAGAGCCACTCGCACAGTCAGAGACGGCAAAAAGGAAAGCGGAGCCAATATTCATGACAGGGAGGCGATGTCAGCCCATATTTCACATCTGACTCCATCCACAGCGAGCTGCTGACTTTTCCGCGGCTCAGTCTACTTTCTTGCTTTTTTGGGGGGGGCAATCGATGGATTTACTCTGGATTTGAAGAGTGTCCGTCTCGGCTGTTGATTGCAGGGGGGTGAGCTCTCTGCTGTTGCTGCCTTCGTGCTTTACAATTACAAAAAGGAAAAGGGGGGATGTTTGCTTTGCACAAGCTTCGTCAATTTCGCGTCTTGTCCGCACTGGTTATCGGTTCGATTGTGTGTTGCGCAAAAAGGTCAGTGATCTTCTCATTATTTTCTTCTTCTTTCTTTTCTGAGAAGCCAAGGTTATTGCCTGGGCTGATTGATGCGGGAGTCAAGGTGATGTTTTCTTTTCTTTGCTTCTGCTGTCATTTCAGCGTCAATGAACCGGGCAACATGTCTTTTGTGAAGGAGACGGTGGATAAACTACTTAAAGGATACGACATCCGACTGAGGCCGGACTTTGGAGGTATGCTCCGCATTTATCCCCCAGCTTTATTTTTGGCGCCATTTACAGTGTTGTGGTCAGACGTAGAGGTGGAGGTCTGTAATCATGACATAATTACTCTGTTCTAGGGCCCCCTGTCGCTGTTGGCATGAGCATAGACGTGGCCAGCATAGACATGGTGTCAGAAGTCAACATGGTGAGTGGAGTCGCACTTCATGAACCCTTAATCCACAGCAGTCCTGCCTCTGCCTCAGTGCCAGGGGCATATACAGAAGGGGGTCATGGGGTGGTACCTGTACCCCCCAAATGTTCCTGCCTCCCAACAAAGCTGCTGAGCGAGAGTACTGCTGTGTTGCATGTAATATAGTGCATTTTACCAAGTACTTTACTGTAAAACTTAACAGTTTTAATGTACTTTAAGTATTTCTCTTATGCTGCTTTGTTGTCCACTATATTTTGGATTCAAATATTGTACCTTTTACTCTATAGTATTTATTTCAATGCTTTTGTTAAAACAAAAAAACAACAAAAAAACCCAACCGTGTACTTTTTCTATGTATTTTTTCTGAATTTAGGGTGTGATTTTCAATGCATGTTTTTGCTTCTTGGTTCATATGGTAGAACAATGCAGTAACAACTGATCGTTTTAACAGACAGACAAACCAAATTATACCACAAGTACTTCTTGTAAGAAGTATACAACGTGTTTGCACTTTTGTCTAAAATACCTTAACAGTAAATAAAGAATTGCATTGTAAGTTTGGGGAACCTGCATCATAAGACAGGCTGCACTATGTACTAAGTGTAACCCATAAATCTAAGAGCTTAAAAACTTATTTCACCATTCAGTATTTTATACACTCTATATAATGGCACAGGACTGCACATGATCATTTTGATCAAATATCCTTAGTTCCTGTAGCCCCCCCCCCCCTTCAAGTCCATTATGCGATGGTCAGATGGATGGGTTGGATTTCCTGTAAGCACTAAAACAGCTTTATCTCACACACTGCCAGCACCCCACATACACAGAAGCCTGGGTGTGAAAAAAGAAAACCCTCCAACATAATACAGCTTCCTGCTCCTGTTTCCAACAATCCTCATCCTCAGACACTGACTCACTTAGAGGATGGATTAAAGCAGCAGCCATGAGTTTCCAGTCAATAGTCCAGATACTGTACAATCCAGGCACGGTAAAGGAAATACATTTTTCCATTGAAGCCCTCTTTTATCTGCAAAAAGAAACCCTTTCTCATTGTGCTTGTTAACCACAGAAGCCACAGTTAGCAGTGTCCTCCCATGAGGGCCCCTCTGAGCAGACAGCTATCACGAAACTCTGATTGGATTTGCTAATTCATGGGCTGATGCCATTTTTTTTGACACGTGCACATGCCGGGAAGTCACTTCAGGCTATTGTATCTTAAAATATCAGCCAACGCTGACCCAAATTGTACTGCAAAATGAGTGGCACCGTGTCACCCGGCTGCCGGCGACAGATTTTAAGGACTCCGGCATCGAACTGAATGGCGGACATTGTGTTTCCAGACCAACACCTCTCCTCAGCTGCATTTCACAGCCCACCGCATGTGCAGGTGCAACCATTAGGATCTTTATTAGAGCTGATGGCTCCTGAGCCCATGTGCTTTCTTTCTTTATAACAACACAGACAAGTGCAGCAGTCAGAGTCAGGTCAGGCAGGGACTGCTGTACATGTACAGCATCAACACAGATGTCATAATGACATAATGGTGATCTTGATTGAGTCTACTGAGAAGGACAAGAAAGTGTTTCATTTCACTGTATAGTATTAGAAAACTGTCACTATTTATCTGGAGAGAGGAGGGTGTATAAGTGTGAGCGGGTACTGATCAATACCAGTGACTCAGTGATTACTTTGACAATTGACTTTTCTGCCACTAGACTGAGGCAAGAAAAGTGGTGTTTCTTTTCAGATGTTGCAAGAATCTCACAGATGAACTATTTCTGCTAGAAGCTATGTACAACAAATACATCATAGGATTATGGATTATGTTTAATTTTTGCTTGAGTTTATGCAACAAGAGGTAATTTCTCTTTTTTTGTTAAATGTCTGAGAGTACAAATCTCTTTGAGTAAAGCTAACTAAGCTATTTGTAATAACACGGTCAAACAAAAGAGGCTTAAGCAGAAATACTATTAAATGTTCATTGCATCAGTTGAAAATTATAAAATAATGTTCTTAAAACAGTCTATATTATTCAGAAGTGTGAATGCTCGAGTAATTTTGTTCTGTTGTTGCATCTTGAAGATCTTCCATATTCATATGACTCATAGCCAACTTCTACCAGCATTATTTGTCCAGGTTGGAAAATGATGTGTCTGGATGCAAATAACCTTCTAGCTTGTTGTCTGCTTAACGTGACTGAAAGGAAGTGCTGTTGGTGTTTGAATAAGGTTTTTTCTGAGTTATTGATCCCAGAAGTTCAAATACAACAATTCGTCTTCCAGTTAACCCCTGAAAGCAAAGTAAAATACATCACATTTTAGTTACCTTGGGAGTCAGATGTTGGAACAAGGGAGCAACTCCAGGGTTAATGTGTTCCGATAGGAAAGTCGGAAAAGTGTGTGTTTGGGTTTTTATATATTTTGAAAAATATCCTAGTCCAGCAAACATTGCAGTATTGGATAAGCATCAGCTGATGGTTTTTTCTTGACATCTAGTCAGTTCGAAGTATATCTTCAACGAGACCTAGAAGTCCGTCTTGAGAACATTTGTGTTCAAGATTTATTTTATATCTTTTTATTAATTAGAATAAAAAATAAACGAAATGTAAACAATTTCTCAATAGACAAAACAGGATGAAAAAAACATTCTAACTTGAGATTAACTCAAACCCTGCGACCTTTTGCTTCTAAATCCTGTGCTTATCCTACTGAGTTAATTCACAAAACTGTAAATAGCTTCATAGTATTAATTTGCTTATTTTTTAAAACAGTCTCCAGTAACACTAATTTGTTCATAATCATGTACCGGCAATATTAGTTGTCACCGTGTCAAAAAAAGCAGAACAAAGATAATTTCATTTAATTCATTCTTTGAAATAATCTGAGTTGTATTATTTGCTTCTTAAGAGACGGTCTGACTTCTAGTCTAGTGACATTGCCAGCACATGTCAGTTTCGACCAGGCAGATGACTTTTGGGCTTCAACCATATTTACCAGGAAGGTCACTACTCCATGTCCTTGGGAATAATTCTGGAGATGTTTTATTCTCATTGAGTGGTTGTTGCCAATATAGCCATTCTGAAATGGGGTTTGGGTTTGTGACAAGTTGTTTCTAGGGTTTGTAAAAGACTTCAAATGGAACTCAGATGGTCATAGTGGAGCGTCCAACTCTTAGAGGCCATCAAGGTTCAACTCATTGAGTTCTGTGTGTGTAAAGTTTGAAGGCAGAGACTTTCAGAGTAGAGCAGATGGTGGATGAATGCATGGAGGCCAAAGCTGACACAATGACATCAAGATAGGAGGGAAACAGTGCAATACAGTATCATTTCATATTGCATCAACTCAACTTAAAAGAAAGAATATTTTTCTGGTTGTGTCATTTTTTGATATGCAAGGTCACGAACTTGCATTAATGAAGAAGAAACTCACAGAAGAACAAGAAACAGGGGATAATGGCAAACAGCAGGAAAAAGCCAATCAGGGAGCTAATTAATTGAACTGACATGTTAAAAGTGCATAATAATGAAATGCCCACATACTGACACCCGATAATTCCCGATTTTTCTTCTTCAGTTACACAGATTGCAGATGATTGTCTTGAGCTATATATGCTTTGTATAAGCAATAGAACATCACTGTTGTTGTAAAAGTATCATACTGTGATTCCCATCCCTGTATATAACTGCTGCATTTGGCAGATGCTACTAAGATCCACAGGTTCTATTCCAGTTCACTGGTAGTGGAAAAAAGTCAGCACAAGAGGAACTACGCCCTGTAGTAATGGAGCACTTAAGAGATTTTCAAACAGAGAGGAAGAGAAGGTGGACTAGTAATCACAGCCTGGTGTAGTGAAGCCAGTCTTCTTCTGTGTTATTTATAACTTAGCTGGAATTCTGCTTTGTCAGCTTACACAGTTTAGTGTCACCAGAATCTCTTCGCACATTAATTGTAGCCTTTCGTCTACCTTACTACGGCTAGAGAGGGACATGGCATGTGTTTAAACAAAGTATTACTAAGTAGTAGGTACAGTGTGCTTGATGCTTCAGTGACAAAGGCTGGTCTGTTGGGCTGGCTCTCTCATCTCATTATTTCAAAATATCTGCATAAGATCATCAAACCACACACACCCCAAAATATCAAAAGCTAGCAATGAACTGTACATCGAGTGCATGCATGAAGTATTTTGTTTTCACTGAGAGTATTATATAGCACTTATATAGCACTTTTCTAATCTAACAGTGCACTCAAAGTGCTTTTCAATAGCACCATTTCTACTATACAGTGTATCAGCTGCTATAGGTGTTAACAAGGGAGAATGACTCTTCTGGTACTGATACTTTACAAGGTCATAAAAAAAACAATAAAAAAACCAAAACAAAAAACCAAAGCAATAATTGCTTGTTTACTGACTGAGTGTGGTCATGCAGAATATGGACTTACTGTGACTATATGCCTACTATGCAATCTTAATATTGATGAATATGTGCACCTTCATATTCAGTTTTTATGTATTTAAGTAGGCCATGACCTGGAGATGCTACAAATACATTAAACTTACTTCTAAATTTTCACATGATACGACCACTCCCACTGAATATTTTATAATACCACCACCTTTCTCTTTCACCTTTTCTAATCTCATGTTTACTCTGAGTACGTTTGAAATTACTTACTTTTAATTACTTGCTTAATCCAGTCCTGACTTTTTAAACCCTGACTAGCTGCTCTCACGACAGGGGCACCGTTTAATCTCAATGAGGAACTCTTAATAAACAGGGTTAGGGGATAGGGCTAGAACAATTAAAAAATAACAGATTAACCAATACATATTATAAAATAACTAGGGTTATAAAAGTTGCAAACCTAGTTTTCACTATTAGGTTTTAACTGAGACCATGAAATTGTACCAATCGTAACTACTTGCTATGATAGCTTACACAAAAATATAAAATATACAAAAAGGCTATTCTCTAAAACCCCAAATTAAAAAAACAGTGATGCAAAAGACTTGGATTAGTTGGGAGACAGCAGTTTAAAAATCAGGAATCATGCACAGACATAATGTGCAAAAAACCACCCTAAAATCTATCAAATTTGTTCCTACACATGTGAAAACATTTTGGTCTTGTCATTGATTTTCACAATAAAATGACAGACATCTACACTGTGTGACTGCTGATGTTTCCTTGTTTTTGTCTTATGATTTTTTTGTAACATTAAGACTAATATCTGTGTTTGCTAAATTATGACTATGAAACAAATGTTGTTATTTATGTACAAAACAGCTAGTAAACGAAAGCTGCATTTAAGTTGGGAGGAAATTGACTTTATGAACCTGTATTTAGATGTAAGATTAGCTAGAATTACAAAAAAAAAGCTTTTTTTTTGTAGACTGTTGTACAGTACAACGCAAACACACGACAAGTGCCTAAGGTTTGGAGAGATTGAGAGTAAGGCTGTTTTTGCAGCTTGAAGCTTTATTACCCATCACCAAATGCCTTTTTGCTGGAGGTTTCTTCCTGTTAAAAGGGAGTTCTTCTTCACTACTGCCTCCAAGTGTTTGCGCAGGGATTTTTGCTAATGTGATTGATGGGTTATTCTCTCCATTATTGTGGGATCTTTACCTTACAATAAGAAACACATTGAGATGATTGTTGTTGTGAATTGAGGGAAACATGAGTGTCTGTAACACGCTGTGCGAAATCCAGTATTTTTCAAGGTATTTCATTATGCAGAAGGATCTTTACCGTACAATATACAGCACTCTTAAAATGTGCACTCATATGATTAGGATGAAATTGTTGCTGTTTCTTATCATCTGTGATTTGGTGTCGAATAATTAAGTCTGTGTTTTTTAATAGAACTGTAAGAGTATTCTAAAAATAGTAAAAATTCACCTTTTGATGATAATGGCTGTTATAAAATTTTACCCTGAAGAGTGACTTCTTACCTTTAGTTTCTGAGGAATGCTGTCATGCAGGGGTACAAGGTGAAAAAGCTAAAAGCTTTCCTTCTTAACAGTTTAGTTGCTAACATTAGCTCGCTAACCTAGCAAACTATTCTCCACAGAGCAGAGGAAGAGTAGCTGAACAGCCAGGGAGTCAGACAGCTGAGATCATACTTAAACTGATAATTAATTTGCTCCATGTCTCATTGCCACCCATTCCCAAGGGACCGTGCATCTGCGCTCGTTAAATGGGCTGTTTGTGGCTGTTAGCCAGTGTTGAAGCCAAAACATTACTGGTGGAGCTGTTTATTACTTTCAGCGTTTGACATTTGGTGAATGATATTCATCCAATGCGGGGACCGTCTGTGGTTTTAGCACAGGGACGCGTGCTCTGCAGGGAAATAGATAATGAGCGCTTTTGTCCAGGCCATTGATCAACACTAAACAGCACAGCCCAGATAAATGTTGCTGTCTGTGTTGTGTGGAACAAAAAGACAATTTTCTATCCTGCATTCATTTCAATAACAATTCCCCTTCACCAGCCCACTGGAACAGCCCCGCAGGCATAATTGGGAAAATTTGTCTTAAAAGTTGAGGGTTTATTGAGACAAGCACTCCTTGCTACGCTGAAATGAGTCTTGGATCCTTCTCAGCTTGTTCTACAAGGAGCACAGATTTGAACATATTCCTGCCAGATTTCAGGCTTGTGACGTTCTTTCTCAAGTAAACACAAAAACAGACTGTTGTACAGTACAACGCAAACACACGACAAGTGCCTAAGGTTTGGAGAGATTGAGAGTAAAGCTGTTTTTGCAGCTTGAGTGCAGGTCAAAAATCCAAATAGAGATCCAAAATTTTCGCACTGTTATAGAAAACTAGGACAACCTAAAGCATCTAAAGGTCCCCGCTCAGAAAAGGGTGAAGTTTAGGCCAAAGGTCAAAAAGCAATAGTGGCAGAGAGATCAGGTGAAAAAGGGTTCAGGTCAGTCATGGAAGGTACAAGTTATAGTTTGAGGTGAAGGAGATGTCAAACGGTGTGAGCTAACAGAAAACTGGCATCAATGTTACAGGGTGACGGATGTGCAAATCTGGTTCAAAGAGAAGACTAATTGATCTTGTAACGGACTGGAAACTGACACATAGGCTACGTTCAAACTGCAGGCGAAAGTGCATCAAATCCGACTGTTTTGACCCTATGCGACCCATATCCGATCATGGTATGACAGTGTGAACAGCAGAAATCCAATATTTTCAAATCCGATCTGGGTCACTTTCGTATGTGGTACTGAATCCGATACATATCTGATGTTTTAGAAAGCGACTGCTGTGTGAACGGTCATGTCGCATTAAATCTGTCTTTTACGTCACTGACACAAGACAGACGCCAATTATCAGCGCCGGAGAAGACATCGTGAACGCTTCCTGGCCATCCAGTGAAACTGTTTGGAAGACAACGTTGGAGAAACGTGAACATTTTATTTGTACTGTATAATCTGCAGATTCTGACAGAAATCTGCAACTATCCTTTGAAGCACCGCTCCTCTCCTAAACAGCAATAAGGATAATTATTAGGCCATATGTAAATAGCAAAATAACTTAAAGCAAAATTGGGAAACGTAAAGTCCGAAGTCTTTATATTAAGGGCCATCAGTCAAACAATATTGTTTGCTCTGGGTCTAAACAGAGCGCGTTGTGTGTGACGTCTTCTTTTGCGCACGCGGGCCGCTTTGAGGGTTCACACTAGAGCGCGTTTGCTGTAACATTTTATTTGTAGTGTGAACAAGCAGACAAAAAAATTGGAATTGAGCATTAAGACTTGCAGTGTGAACGTAGCGATAGACATCTTGAGATAATCGGACTCATTAATGTTATTCAACTATTTAGTTTGGGGAAATAATTTCAGCACTGTGAAAAAATACTTGGGAATTCACAACATTTCAATGAGTATCATTATTTTTTTTAACTTAACGGAATTAAGTAGGGAAAAAATATGCATATTAGATACTGGCAATTGCATAATTTTCTCCTACATTTAAATCTGGATTCTTTGACATTGTTGGTTATACTTAGTTTCAAAGTAGAATAATAGGGACAGTCCACAAATTACTTGTAGTTTAGAAATTGGAAATTGTGACTTTAAAAAAAACAACAACTACCTAGCAAACATTGTTGAACCCTTTCCTGGGTCGAACAATGCATGATTGCAGTTGACATGTTTCCATGTAGATTAGAGGTCGGGTCAAACCATCTTTCAGAACATGAGGAATACAGATCTGATTATTGCAAAGAAGGACTTAATTTAATTTGACTTAATTTTGACAAAACCCTTTTTTAAGAAACCTCTACATTTAAATGCAATTTTAGTCTTGCATGGTGAACTTAATGCATTGGACTCTCACAGTTAACCCTCCCTGTCCATGATGTCAGCATCCAAGTCAGTTTAGTAAGTGATGAATTTTAAAGCATGAGATTGCGTATTGCGGAAGTCTATTTCTTCTCCTTCTATCGGGGAATTTTTAAAAAATATGTTTGCTTTGTTTTATTCATGAACATAATCTTTTGCTTTCTAGAAAGTCTAAGACTTTGACGTTGAAGATGTACCTCAAACTGATGTCATAGAAACTAACTTTACTGAACTTTAACTTTATACTGAATTTGAAACTATTTTTCTACAATGACTATAAGTCAAGAAAAGACCACCAGTCTATAGATATTCGACATCGCAATGTTGAATGATGGGGTATTGTGTGTGGAATTTTGGAGTGAAAAACGAATTTAATCAATTTTGGAAAAAGGCTGTAACGTGACAGCATGTGGAACAAGTGAATTCTCTGAGTTCTTTCTGTTTCTGATTTCTAAATTTAATATTTTAAACTTGGAAAGCTTGCTTCTCTAACTTCTAATAATGGTGAAGCCATTTCATTCAAAGGATAATGCTTAAGATTTGACCCCCACAATCCAGGTAATGTACACAATCCTTTAGTCGTTTTGGTTCGCTTTGAGTTCACTTGGATTTTTCGCTGTGTTAAAACAAACATGGGCAAAAGCTACAAGTTTACAAAGTCATCAACTGATTCGGACCAGAGTAAACGAACTATAGGTGTGAAAAATGCTCTTAATAATGCTGGACACTTGGAAAGTGAACCTGCTGTTTGTTGTTTGTAGTTTGCTGTTTACCTCAGTGATTCACCTGGCTCCTATGCATATCGCAACACTGGTTCTATTTGATGTGGGGTGGGTTTTATATTTCATCAGCCTCTGCCAGAGTCCAAGATGGTCTGTGCAGGGCTTTTAGCCTTGGGAATCTTACTGGACACAGCACACGGGCAATCAGCGCATCAGGAGATCTGAGAAATAAAAGCAAGAGGAGAACTGGAAGAGCGAAAGATTTATTGAGTGGCTGAGGGAAAGAGGAGAGCGGAGAAAGCAAAAGATCAAAGACGTGCGGAAAGCGGGGAGAGGAGGGGGTAGCTGTGGGAAATACCCCGCAAACTTGTGAGGCAGGAAATGTGAATATGGCATCTGGTTGGACCAGAAATCCACCTGGTGGGGCAGGTTGATTCTACCAGTAGCTGCCACTCAGTCGGCGCGAGCTGCTGCACTAGCAGATGCTGCAGAGTCTGAGAAAGGCGCACTAATTACCTCTGAGGTTTGTTTGCGGTGTGCCGAGGGCCTTCGGCTGATGAGAAAGGCATACTAGGACAAGATCAGAGCAAGGCAAAACAGATTATGTGTGTGCCAAGGCAGAGGAAACTAGTTGTACACTTAAGAAGGACTTACTTGAAAATGTGTCATTTATTTGGTTTGCTGTCACAGAGAGAGGACTTTTTACTTTTCAGATATACGCAGGACTGTCAGATTAATGTGAGGTTTGGAGGTTGAAATATAACGTAAACACTGTTATTAAGAAAGTTTATTTGCCAAATAAGAGTGCCATGTGTGGGAGTGTTTTTCATTTCCACGACCTTCTCTTGCAACAGTGGACCAACAGGCGCAAATCTCTGTTGCAGTAAGAGCTATCAAGGTCTTTATATCCAAACCCATTACGTGTACCTTATGAAAGTCATCACAGGAAATTAAATTACAGCTCAATGAAGGTGCAGGTCCCTGCACGCACAAATGGTCAGAGTCTGCACTGTGAATGTAGTTTCAGTAACAGGCTGAACAACCTAGTCATCCGTACACCCACGCTTGCGTGTGGGTGTCGAAAAGTAGAAAAAAACCCTGTCATTATGGAGAGGTGAAAAGATCTCCAGCTCCATTGCTGTTTCTCCAAATGTTCCTGCTGCCTGCTCGGTTTGTTTTTTTCATTTTTTTTTTTTTTAAACAGCAACAGCAACACAACGAGCCTTTTTGATTTGTTTGCCTTGACAAGTGCCTTCACATTTCACAGGTTTCTCTGGTTGTCAATTGTGGAGTTCCTGTTTGCTTAACATTAATTAAGTCACACAAACGGTCTAAGGTCTAATTGTTGTGCCAAGCACATCTATGTCTTATTGCATAAAATACATCTTGGAGTCAGATGTTGCCAATGCATTAACTATGTCATCCTCATTATCTTATGTAGGTCTAGCTATGCAGCAACAGCGTATCTTTTCTCTGTGCTTCGAGTGTGGCTTAATATACCCCCATGTCTTTTATCCGGCATCCGGCTTCCTGCCTGATGGAATGTAATTGGCCTCGGGAGAGAGCGCACTGTAGGATGAAGTGATGATCACTAAGATTTAGAATAAGCAGAGCGGGCATTTCCTGGTCTTATGTGTGATTTCAGGGGTGGCTGTCCCTTCCGGAGAACATTGAGACTTGCATACACCTTTAAGACAGACACTTCAATGCACGGGCTTGGGGAATTCAAATCTGACAGGCGCCAGCTTCATTTCCTTTCTCTTTGCCAGTCAACCAGACATTATGTTGTAGCAAATGAGAAAGGGCAGGTAAACTATAAGCTGGATTTATGATGTTGATTATTGCAAAGGTCATCAGTCAAAAGCCTAAGTATGGTCACTGTAATTGACATAGCAAAGGCTATATAAGATTTAAAGCAGGAAGGATAGAGTTTTTGCTGATATCACTACACTTTGTTTTTTATTGAATTAAAAACTACAAACCAGACTGATGAAAAGTCACACTTGTCTTAAGCTCTGTTAGTCAAAACAATATATTCAACAGCATCATTTAATGTTAAGACCTTTATAGCCTATAAAGGTTCCTGCCCTCAGTCTAGCTCCAGTAAAACCCAGCATACCTTGCTTTCATCCAAAGAAATTAAAAGCCTCTGCTAACTCGCCTCTAGTAACAGTGGCAGTTGTGTTGATGATTAAGTTGTGAAAATATCTCTGAGTTGCTGTCTGGCAGCTACATGATTTGGCTAGCTGTCAGTGCCTCATGCTAATGCTAAACTTTTAATAGAAGACAAGCAGATAGCAAGAAGCAAGTATTTCATTTTCATTTCAGAGTCTTATTAATTCACTTGATTGAAAATGGACTATCAACCTCCACTCACTTGCCACTAGTAATGGTTGGCTGAGCAGATCAGTTGTTTGCCAGTAGCACGGTTTGGCTTACTATCTGAGCCCAATGCTATTGTAAACTGCTATTTTCATTAGTTATCACAGGAGATGATAGAATAGAGAGCTGCTGCATTGCATCAATGTATTTTCACTTAAACAAGCAGCTTTTTTAAGTGCATTAAAGTTATATAAAAAATTAACAGTGCAAATGCAAATTCCTTGCTGACAGTTTAACCAAAGGGCATTTCCAGTGGAAATTGGCAGACATATCCTCAGCATAACCATGTATAATATCCACAAAATTTAAGAGGTTATACACACACAACACGGTAATATTATGTTGAAGCACAGCACGTATCACTCCGCGAGGCTCCTGCCTAGGATAGCCGTAATGCTCCAATAATCCATCAAGCGGTGCGGCTTCGTAGCTTAGCAAAGTCGTACTGAAACATTTGACAAATTTTCGATTGCCATGTACCACATAAAATCATTTCGAGGTCAGTAAACACAAGCTGACTTCATACATAAGGCACACGGGATCATAAGGGGCACTGTCGATTTTCAGAAAAATCAAAGGATTGATTTTAAGTGTGCCGTATTTTCTAAAAAACACGGTAATAACGACAGCCTGTTAGCATGCTCTACCAAAAATATCTGACGGTTGTGTATCTGACGGATGAAAGCCAAACCAATTCCACACCACTGAAGTTGCAGCATTTTTACAAACCAATTCTGGTTCATCCGTTTCATTCAATGACCCGCTTTCGCTCTTCTCATTCTGCGTCGCCGCCATGTGCGTATGAAAACAAAGGCACTGCGCATGCGCGTTTTACCCATATTCTATCGCGATATTTCATTTTCTTATCGTTGCCCAACATTACACCGGTATTACCGTGAACGGTACGATATAGCCCAGCCCTACTCATGCTAATGCTGTCTGAGCTCATCCAGTTATCAGTTGTCTACTTTGTTTTTTATTAGCTCACTATTGATTAACACAGTTTGCTATTTGTTAGCCAGAATTATTTACAATTTTATCTCTTTAGTTTTGTATGATTCGATTACATGACTTGGAAAGTTGTGTTTTTAATAGCTCGTTTTTTTTCCAGCTTGTTAATGAAGGCATGAATAAAGCCTAATTTCTAAAATGCCATTCTAAAGGGTAGAAGTCCATTGTGGGACTCAGTGAAGGGGATGTGACAGTCAATCAGAAGCTTTATGGACAAATATAGTATGTGCGGGAGGTCAGTGAAGAAGAAGGTGTTCCCTTTGACTGGAGCCTAATGATTTATGGTTGGGCT
This sequence comes from Rhamphochromis sp. 'chilingali', assembly GCF_963969265.1. Lineage (NCBI taxonomy): Eukaryota > Metazoa > Chordata > Actinopteri > Cichliformes > Cichlidae > Rhamphochromis > Rhamphochromis sp. 'chilingali'. The sequence goes on along the minus strand of NC_137931.1, from coordinate 12,267,972 downwards.
GATCAATATAGTGGTCGGAAAATACTAGACTTTAACGGATACATGAGTGCTAGCATAATTGTCTTCCAATTAATGTTTTTAATAAAATAAAGTGTTACAAAAATAAAGAATAAAGTTTTATTTAATTCTTGGTTTTGATATATTAAAAATAATGCCAGTCCTGGTTGTGGTGCATGTAGCATTTTATTATTTAGAGATCTGCTGGTGCTCTAATTTTGAAAGTTCAGATACTGCCAGATGGGTAGCCTTGGCCCTGTCGTGTGTTGTGTCTCCCCTTCTAGTCATTGACGGCCCTCTGTGGTGTCCATCAATGATCTACTAGCTAATTTTTCAGAATCTTGTGGTTGGACAGTCCAAGTGCAAAATCGTGGACTGCAGCTTGCTGGATGTGCTCTGGAGATCGTCTGCGAGCTGATATCTGGTGGAAAACAGGTTCAGGTCCTACTACATATAGCCCAGGTGACTACACACACAGACAAAATGCAAAATACAAGAAAATGTAAAAGTTTGCACATTTGCAGCACTGTGACGCTTCTTAAGCTACAAAAAGAAGAAAGTTTCTTAATCATTCCTTCATGTGTCCTTTTTTCTTTCTTTTTATGCATAGATTATTTAGAATGAACCAGGAGATAACAAGCTAATGTTTATATCCTGTCTATTCAGGCCTAACATGTAATGCCTAATCTCTGGCAGATAATAACTGGTTTTGCCCTTGAGTGCTGCCTTCTTTAACCACATCTGTTATTTAAGCATACAGCAAACTTGTAGGACCCTGTTTAGTAAAACAAAAGGAAAAAGCTAAATTACGATGCTGGGAAGGGCAGAAATGGATCAAATAGTGTCTAAAGTAACAGATTCCATTGAATTGTTCATCAATTTAAGAGAAACAATTTGCTAGACCAATCTGTACGCAGGTACATTATGTGGCGCAGAGTCATAATGGCTGTTCATAAGGGAGAAAAATGTTTGTACATTATTTGTTCTCCGTCGTTCTTCCCTTTGTCCTTCCCCTCTTTTTTTGTTATGAGGCAATGCATCATATGATATTAGACAGTGAGGAAATTATCCTATAAATTGCAGGGCAAAATTGTCATTTAGAGGATAAAGTCCAATTCAGTCACCTCCCTGTGTTTGAGCTAGAGACAGCGCTATTTTTACCATTCTATGGCAGTTGAAGGAGGAGGGGGATAGGAACTCGCTGAGGGATTCCCCCGCACTGCAGTGGTACGGTGCCTCAGGGCCGTCCCCCAGGGGAGCTCGAAAAAAATACATCAAATGGACTCAAATTGCTTTACCATACGGGGGTTCATATGGAGTACACAGTGATTACATATCATGCCAACGTTTTTCCTCTCGTGCACCAAAATGGGAAGTTAAGTCAGGGGGAAAACTTGAGTAATTTATTTTTCAATGGGGAAGTCTGACACTTTCGATAAGTGTCAGATGGAACAATGATCCGTCTTCTCTTTTTCAGTTTATTAGCATGTTTGTTTTTTCCTTTTGTTCTATTGTGGTGCACTCTGTGATGTGCTAATTGGAGCATATGCAAGTGACTGTAAGTGACATGTGACAAACAGCATATTTCCTAGATGCTATAAAAGTTCAGATGCTAGTGCTGTAGAGAGAGAGAGAGAGAGCAAGAAAGACAGATTACGCTGAATCTGGGTCATTTCACAGCCAAAATGTTGCTTATCTGAATTCTCACACAGCCTGAATTGGGAGTGATTATCCAGTCGAGCTAATTGAATAATTGAGGCTCGCTGGAAATCATTTCCACTGGTCACTGTCATTATCTCTGTGGAAAACATGCGCGAATAATCAAACAACAGTGGTAAAGCACGGCATTGTGGGAATTGAAGTGTCGTGAGACATGCCAATAATTCATAATCTGTAGTCCCAGTACAAAATAAAAAAAAATCACATTAAAAAAAAAACAGAAAATATTGTTCCAGAGCAGGTAACGCAAAGCTGTAGTCATCCTCATATGATATTCATTTTGATTGTCTCCATGCAAGATTGATGAGGATCCCTTGGCCGCGTGTTTGCACAGGCTACACGATGGATGTGAATCATTCATGTCTTACGAGGTGCTCACTGGGCTGCCCACCTGCTGACACTCCGCCAGGAGATAGAAACCTCATGCATGATACTACTCCCAGGGAGGCGGGGAGGAGATAGGGCGTCATTTACTGGGAGTGATGGAGGCTAAAGTTACGGCGGTAATGGAGCAGACGGAGGGGGACCGTCTATGGTACTGATTCATACAGCAAATTTAATTTCCACCACCTGCTGGGATCAGGCTGTGTAGACTACTTTAATGGGACTTTGACTGATAACACTTATTGCCCTCTATGTCACAAGTTCCTAAAAAATGACAGGAATTTATTTTCCTGTCATTTAAAGAACTGAAAAAGGATTAAATGCAAATATAGCAGCATAGCACTGACAGCATATTTAACTGCCAGTGCTGTGTGCGTCTCTGGAATAAGAGAAAGTAGTCACAGATACCGACATCATATTTCTGAGACCCTGTTGTCACCTCCTCCTCGTGCCACCATCAGTTCCGAGAACAAAGGAGGAGCATTTTAGTGGTAGATCATCTAAATGGCTGTAACGGCATCAAATGGCAACTTCTGGAGGCCAAAGAAATCAAGCTAAAGTGAAAGTGTTTAAAACTGGAGAAAAATGCAGTTTTAGCTTCTATGTATAGTTCGCTCTTTTGTAAGAACTGGACCACTGGTGATTTGTTTTATATGATGTATTTGGGGACTGGTAAGGCTTAAAATTAGAGGCTTGGCTGCTTTGAAATGTCTCCTGGTATTCAGTGTAAAATGGCACAGCCCAGATTATACAGAGTATTTACTATAGTTTTTTTAAGGTTCTGTTCTTTAGTGTGTTCGATTTAACTGAGAAAAATACTACTAACCACTTATAGGCAGGGTCGTGGCTTTGTTCCAGTTTACAGACCTGCTATAATTTCAGGTATAATTTCAGAAATTATAAGACTTTAGAGTTCAGTTCCATTATGTGTTAACAGGTGAAGACTTTGTCATGCTTTTGAAATCTACAAATCTAAATTGCTTAGTGAAAGATGCCTTTTACACAGTTGTTTAGCAGTTCCAAAATTAGGGAGCTGATTTAAAGCAACTTATTTTTGCAGTCATTGCTTTTATATGACTGTTGCTTGATCTTCAATCTGGAATACAGACTTCAAGCAAACATAAAATGTGCTGCATTTTAAAAAGGCGTCTTTGTTCTCCTTACTCCTATTACACTGGTGGGCGTTGATGTTAAACAAGGAACTTGGGCTTCAGACTTTTCTAGGCTTTCAGTTTGCACTGGTTTCTTCTGCTCATGGCTGATACCAGTGAGAGACACTATGGTCATTTCAGGCACACAGCTCTGGCTGTGAGCACAGGTGCCCCATGCACCCACTGTTCTTATGTTTGAACCAATCAGGAGAAAGCTAGCTTAATGGAGAGGAAGGGGAAATAAAACAGCTTGCTTCAGGCAGAGGATAAACTGAAGGGCTTCACCACAGATCAGTATGAGATCAACAAGGATTATTTTGAACTGTGAAACAGCAAAGCTACACTAGTATAGTCCAATGATACAAATGTGAAATTGTGAATGAGCATACCAGAGCTCCCTCACAGACGCTAGAAAGAATGTGGTGGTAAACATACACAAAGATTAATCCTTTTTTAACAATATTTCTGCATGATAAATAAGTAAAGCAATTCTCAGATCTGTTCCAACTTTTGATACAGTTATATTTTAAAGATATAACTACCATACTTTAAACAGAATCACCGAATCCTGTGCTTGGCAATGGCTTGTTTTTAAGATGGTAATACCGCAAAAAGTCATTGCTACCTGATTATGCCGCATAATTTGTAAAAACCATCATATGGCAATATTGAGAGGAGAGACTACCAAAGAGGCCTTGGTTCCACCACTATACATTTATGGCTCAGAGCCATGAGCTTTCCTTGTCATGCTGTGGGCCCAATCTGTATCCTGTGCTGACTAAGCCCTTCACTTTTACATCTCTGTGTTCTAACCAAACCTGGAAACCATATTTACTGACTGTGAAGAGCAAGTGAAAAGAAAGCAATTATTTAACACAAAGTCAGTCGCCTCAATTTGCATAAATGTATGATCCCCCTCGTCATGAAAATGCAAAACCTCGAGCATTTTGTATGCATTAGTAACACAGTGTTTCAGGCGCTTGCAAAGAGACAAACAACTACTTGGGTTATGTAACAGTTCTGTCACACATGAACATTTTGGAAAGCTGTGCTCATCACACTGGACGGTTATAATCGTGTTTTGCTTTTTTGTTTTTTGTTGTTGTTTTTTTTTTGGGGGGGGGGGGGGTTCTTGTTGTTGCCATTCGGTAAACCTGAAAACTGCAGCACCACACGGACATGTGTGCCTCTACCAGTGCCAGATTGGTGCTGGCTGGTTTCATTACAACGTCACAGCAGGTAAAGAGGGAAGATCATGGCATTGCCCCGAGAAAGAGAGAGTGAGAGAGACCGAGAGAAAGGGGGGAGAGGTGCAGAAACACAGAAATAGAGGAGAGGGACTGTTAGCTTGGTTAAGTGGATTATGTGATGTGGAGGGAGGGAGGGGCTCTGTCCTCTATCGTTGCTGCTGCTTCTGCACTGGTCAAATACGGCTCGAATCAAAGCAAAACAAAAGTATTTACTTACACAACAGTATTTAAATGTTGGATTTTCGCAGGGCTATGAGTGTACCCATGGCTGGGTTTTAAGTACTTCTTGCCAGTAATTGTTTGACTTGTGTGCCAGATGGTGAGCTTTATACAGAAAGACACAAGAACTACTATTACATAAACACTTCAGTATATGCAAATGCTGCAAAACGTAGTCACAGAGTGAGATTTCGTTTGAGTTTGTGGCTTTTTTTTTTTTTTCAGAGAACAGAGAACTGTTTTTCGTTTGTTTTTTTTTTAACATGATTGCTCATAAACTTGAGAAACAATGTGTATTTATTGAACATGCACTTAATGCTGATTTATATTATATGACATTTTCTTCTGATAATAATCATAGATTAATACTGACAGTGGTTAAAAAAATAATTTCCCAGTATTTATCCAGACAAAGACGTTTGTTATGTTAGCAACTTTTTTAAGGCTGTCCGTAGCTAGCCTACCTTGCACTTTAGGCTAATTAGCAAAAAACAGCAGCATGCTAGCACATTAATCTTGACAGTGCTATAAATGCTAATGCTGGATACTTGGTTCACCATATTGGTGTACTGGCATTAGAGCAGGGCGATTTGAACAAAAATATTTATCACGATATACATTTCAAAATTTGCAATAACGATAAAACTGACGATATAATTGACACTAGACAAAATACTTTACAACTCCACAACTTTATTAGTGCAAAAAAAAACCAAAACCCATCAATGTATTTTCACTTAAACAAGCAGCTTTTTTAAGTGCATTAAAGTTATATAAAAAATTAACAGTGCAAATGCAAATTCCTTGCTGACAGTTTAACCAAAGGGCATTTCCAGTGGAAATTGGCAGACATATCCTCAGCATAACCATGTATAATATCCACAAAATTTAAGAGGTTATACACACACAATACGGTAATATTATGTTGAAGCACAGTACGTATCACTCCGCGAGGCTCCTGCCTACGATAGCCGTAATGCTCCAACAATCCATCAAGCGGTGCGGCTTTGTAGCTTAGCAAAGTCGTACTGAAACATTTGACAGATTTTCGAGCGCCGTGTACGACATAAAATCGTTTCGAGGTCAGTAAACACAAGCTGACTTCATACATAAGGCACACGGGATCATAAGGGGCACTGTCGATTTTCAGAAAAATCAAAGGATTGATTTTAAGTGTGCCGTATTTTCCAAAAAACACGGTAATAACAACGGCCCGTTAGCACTATTTTTGGTAGAGCATCCAAAAATAGTGTTTTGTTGTGTATCTGACGGATGAAAGCCAAACCAGTTCCACACCACTGAAGTTGCAGCATTTTTACAAACCAATTATGGTTCTTCCGTTTCATTTAATGATCCGCTTTCGCTCTTCTCATTCTGCATCGCCGCCTTGTGATTATGTAAACAAAGGCACTGCGCATGCGCGTTTTAACCATATTCTATTGCGATATTTCATTTTCCTATCGTTGCCCAACATTATACCGGTATTACCGTGAACGGTATGATATAGCCCAGCCCTAACTGGCATACTGACATTTTCTACTTAGCTTAAACTAGAGCTTATTCCAGTTGTTAAAAACTAGCCTATAGTTATGAGTACAGTGTCTGATTTGGGCTAAACTCAAAATTGGACTAAAAGTAGATAAATCACAGAAAACAAAACTCAGAAAACGATAAGGGTTTACTAGTACTAATATAGGCCTAGCAAATGGACCTCCAGTTCAAATAAAATTAAGACTAAATTTACTCAACACCAATCATGCAGCAGGAAATGTTGACATACAGTGCACCTACAAAAGGAGGAGTAAAAGCTAGTGAAATATAATCACTGTACCACCAAAATCTAGTGATCATGCCAGACTGTGTATGCTGAAACAAACACAAACTTAGATTGTATTTGATTGAACAAGTATGCATTATAAATTCATCTTATTTGTAAGACAGAGTATGTGATATATTTTAACAGCAAACTTGATCTACTAATATAGTTAAAGAACTTCAAAAACTTTGCATACTGCAGTGCAATCCTAGAGATAAAGTTCTTTTTGATTGCATTTGGGTAATTGCAAAATGCCTGTTAGACTAACAAATAAGCACTGACCTTAGAGGATAGAACAATAAAGTGTTACTTAAAGCATGTGTTTCCATTTCCTTCGCCTATGGAGGATAACAGAAGAGCTGCATTCAACTACAGCACGTTGAGAGAAAACAGCCACTGGAACAGAGCTGACATTAATTCACTGTGTTTTAACAGCCTAAGTGTCACCCCATTGGAATTTAATGAAAGGGAATGTATGTTTAAAAAGCTTCTGGGCTGTTGTTATAGGTCAACTTGGAGGTTTTGTGAATCACTGTGCCTATATGAGGAATGCTCAACCACGGGAGAAAAATTAGTTGAAGATCAGGTGAAATTTTCTTAGATTTTTTTTTCAATAAAGCTGCAGCTACATGAGTCAGCCTTCCCACACACTGTTGTACAATGGCACATTACTGTGTTGGTTACTGTACTGCAAAAGACAGGGCAAAGGCACTTGAGAGAATTTGGCTAGAGTGTGTGTGTGAACCAGTTGGCCCACACTCCTTCAAAAGCTGTTCATGTTGCTTTTTAATGTCTGCTGTTTCCTGTGAAAGAAAACCTGAAGTGATTGCCTGTATAACATGTAACAATAAGCTGTACCCACCTTTTATTGTGTTTTTTCTCTTTCTATCTGCAGGACTACACATTGACTATGTATTTCCAGCAGTATTGGAGGGACAAGCGCCTGGCCTATGTGGGAATCCCTCTCAACCTGACACTTGACAACAGGGTTGCTGACCAGCTCTGGGTCCCCGACACCTACTTTCTCAATGACAAGAAGTCTTTCGTCCATGGAGTCACAGTCAAAAACCGCATGATCCGCCTGCATCCAGATGGGACTGTCCTCTATGGACTCAGGTGTGTTCTGCTTGTCAGGTCTTCTTCTTAATGAGACAGTGGGACTTTTGACTGGGCTACATGTTAGCATTCTCAGGATTCCATGTTGTACATTATCTTATGACTCAGTCACACTAGAGTAAAAGTAGGACGCCAACCTCCTTGCAACTACAAAAAGAAATGGTGGTTCATTTTGCCAAAATTTCCTTGTTGCAACTCAAAAAGGTTCTCAGTAGTTTGTATGGACCCACATGCTTGTATGCATACCAGACAATGTTGGGCATGTTTCTAATAAGATGATGGATGATGTTCTGGGAGATCTCCAACCAGATCTGGACCAGGGCTCACTGAGTTCCTGGACAATCTGAGGTGCATTTTAGCAGTGTTGGATGGACTGAAACACAATGTCACAGAGTTGTTCCATTGAATTTAGGTTGTATGAACATGAGAGTCAGTGGTAATCTTGAGTCCCTGCCTACTCTCACCATTGTTGTGCACCTGGAGTAACCCAGGACCCACTGCACAGGCACATGGTCTAACAGTCAGTCCAAGGGTTTCATCCTGATACCTAATTGCAGTCAGGGTGTTGTAACATCAGCCTGGTGTTCAGGTTGAAACTGCTCTCATTGGTGACAATTGGCCAGAATCTGCCAATTATACTATTCTATGGCAAATGCCAATCTGGCACCACAGTGCTGGGCAGTGAGAATAAGGCCCACTAAAGGACGTTGGTCCCTCGGGCCACCTTCATGAAGTCTGTTTCTGATTGCTTAGTCAGCGATATTAACACCAGTGGCCTGCTGAAGGTCATTTTGTAGGGTTCTAGAACTGCTCATCCTGTCCATCTTTGCACAAAGAAGAAGATACCAGTCCGGGTGATGGGTTAAGGACCTTCTACAGCCATTATGAAATCTCCAGTCTCCTCCTGAGACTGTGCTTTGAGACATAGTAAGTCTTCTGAAAACGACAAGTAATGATGTGCCATCCTCCAGGAGTTGGACTACCTGTGCAAACTCTGTAGGGTCCAGGTATCATGCTACCAGCAGAGAGACTGACCCTAGCTAAATGCAAAACTAATGAAAAAACAGTCAGAAAAGATGAGGAGCGGAAAAATGTCAGTGGCTGTAAAACCATTCCGGTGTTCAGGGTTGTGTCATTGTTGCCCCTTTGGTGCACCTGTTGTTAATTTAATCAACGGCAGTACAGTTGTAACTAATTAACAACCCCCTCTGCTTCTTAACTGACCAGATCGATATTCCAGAAGTTTAACTGAGTTGATGTTATGAATAAAAAAGGGCTCCCTCTAGTTTTGTTAGCAGTGGCTATTCCCCTTATGCACCCGCCTCAGTTTCTTGCTCTAACAACAATGTCATTTTCCTGTTGTTATCAAATCCACAGCTTATGCAAACTTGATCCCACTTGACTTGCTATATAGCTAAAGTTTCATATAGCTTAATCTTTGGTGCCATTAAGTGTCATTGAGACCCCAAACAATTAAAAACATATCAGAGAACCACGGTGTTGCACTGCATGACACCTGCCTTGATTACCATAGATGTGCACTGCAGTTTATTTTGAATCCCACATACATCATTATGCTGCAGTAAACACTCAGAAGAACACCAAGTGTGTATTAATCCTCCACTTAAAAATAGTCCCTTGCAAATACTACTATTTTAGAGTTTAAGGAGATTATTGAGGTTTTTGTATATATAATTTAAAAATTCTACTAATTTTTTGTGACACATACTTTCATCAAAAGTAGAGCTTAGAGTTTCAAAGACAAAGTTAAGCAGTCTAAAAGTAATACAATACACTCGAAAGCATTGTTGATTTTGGTCATTTTATTTCATAGAGGAAAATACAGAGTGACAGCAACCTCATCCTTCAAAATATTTTTTCTTAAAATGAGCCTCTATATTTAGATAAATGAAATGATGAAAAGTTCCTATGATTATATATAGTCAGAAAAATAATAACAAAAGAACTGCATAAGGCAGGTTTATTAAAAATCCCAAATCCAAAAATAGAGAAGACCTGAAAACAAGACTGAGAAGAGAGCACAACCTGACAAGCGGAGAAAAGGGTAATAAGGAACAGGTGAACGTAATCAGACCCTACCAAGGGAAAGAACAAATGATAGTGCAATCACAGAAAATCACATGGGTTCTAACCTTCAAAATAAAACAGGAAGTAAACTGAGTCAAAATCAAACTCACAAAGTCAACAGTAACCATGAAAGCTGTTCTGGACAATTCTGGGCCCTGCAAATAAGCAACACTTATCACGCAAAAAGCAACAAAAGGATGATCAGGGTCAAGAATATTCCCTAATGTTTTTCAGAGCCAAGTTAATTCTTTGTGTTCAAAGCCTTGTTTTGGCACAGTCCTGCAGCAGCTGAGAGGGTTTTGTGTCATGCTGAAGGGCATGTCAGTGTTAGCATTTTTATTATTTTATTTTTAAAGAGGGCTGCCGTTAGAGTTCATCTACGGCAAGAAGTGCAGACAGGTTAGACATGATCCACAATGCAAAGTTCAGCCTTCAGCTATTGTTTGATGTTTGTTTCATAAAGCCCTTGTTTTGAATTTCCATTGATCTTTTCGACAAGCAGGTTCAGAAGAGCTAGTGTGACCTGTTATTATGGATGCAAGCTTTGAATTATTAGAGCAAAGCAAAAACATGTGTGTGTCTGTGTGTGTGTGTGCACTTGCACACTTGCATTTGCATGTGTCAGTGTTCATACTTTATAGTCAAGCAGCTATGCTTGATTATGCAAGTGGAGTTCATAGCATTTAGCCCTGTGGACTACTTATAGACCTCTCAGTGCTTTAAGAGATCAAAAGGAGAGGGAGACGTGTGACGTGGTGTTTGTGATATGAACTGTTACATAAATGAATGCCAGGTAGAGCTGAGTGATATGTTGAATGCAGATTTTTATCGTGGTTTCAAGGCAGCCACTCTGTATTTGTGTGTTTGCTGTTTATTAGGGAAAGCAGTAAAAAATACAATTTTAAGCTCTCAAAAGCAGTTTGTATTTACATTGTAAGTTGCATTTTGCCACAATGCTGTTTGTCATTTTTGCAAATCCAATCCAATCCAATCCAACTTTATTTATATAGCACATTTAAAAACAACAAAGTTGACCAAAGTGCTTTCCAATAATAAAACAGAGATAGCAGTTAAACCCATACTTTAAGCATACAATGAAATCAATAAACAAAACAAATATATAATTGAAAAAGAAGATAAAAATAAATCAACATGAGTAGAATAAACAATAAGATATACAATGAATAAAATTAACAAAGTAAAAAGATTAAGAATGACCAACAGCTGACTGAAAACTGACTACAAACTGGCTCTGATAACACTCCTAGAAGGCCTTTGAAAAAAAGTGTGTTTTTAAAAGTGATTTAAACATTTCAAGTGTTGGGGCCAGCCTAATATGGAGGGGCAGTTTGTTCCATAGTTTGGGGGCCACAACAGCGAAAGCTCGGTCTCCTCGGTGTTTAAGTCTCGACATGGGGACAACAAGGAGTGACTGGTCAGATGATCTGAGAGACCTTTGTGGAGTGTATTGGTGTAAAAGGTCTGACAGGTAAGATGGAGCCAGGCCATTTAAAACTTTAAAAGCAAGCAATAAAATTTTAAAATGAATTCTAAAATGGACAGGCAACCAGTGTAAGGAGGCAAGAACAGGGGTAATGTGCTCACGTTTGCGTGTCCCTGTCAACAGGCGAGCAGCAGCATTCTGGACCATTTGCAAGCGTGATAGTGAAGCCTGATCAATACCAATATAAAGTCCATTACAGTAATCAAGGCGAGTGGTCACAAATGCGTGCAAAACTCTCTCCAAGTCACAAAAAGAAATAAAAGGTTTTACTTTAGAGAGCTGCCTCAACTGAAAAAAGCTTTTTCTCACCACTGTATTTACTTGTTTGTCCATTTTAAGAGCTGTGTCAAATTTTACTCCAAGGTTGGTGACAATTGATTTGACACACGATGTAAGAGGACCCAAGTCAGATGGAGGGACACCAGGTCCATTCGGCCCAAATATAATGACTTCAGTCTTCTTTTCGTTAAAATTTAAAAAATTCAGAGCCAACCATGCTCTGATATCCTTAAGACATTCTAAAATAGGCCTGAGGGGGTTAAGGTCATTGTGTTTCATCGGTAGATAAATTTGACAATCATCTGCATAAAAATGAAATGAGACTTTATGTTTTTTAATAATATGGCCAAGGGGAAGTAAATAAATACTAAAAAGAAGGGGCCCAAGGATGGATCCTTGAGGTACACCACATGGGAGGGGGGCGGAAGATGAATGAAATTTACCAAGTGAGACTGAAAAACTTCTATCAGAGAGGTATGATTTAAACCACTCCAAGTATGGTCTATTAATTGCATTTTACAGAAACTGTCTGTAATTTAAAGAAAGATTAAATGAAAGGTAAAAAATGTGCAACTACCAGTCGTTTAAAACCAATCACACACTCAGCCCTCCTGATAGCAGCTTGTGGTGCCCCAAATGCAGAATACAGATTCGTATTGTACTACAGTCAAAACCTGGAACGGTTTTGGTAAAATGATAAAAACGGAACTGTACAATTTCGGGCTTTAGTTTCACAGGATCCCATTCACTCTGACACAAGATACAGTCAAAGAGTTATTCACTTTTCAGAAGATCTTTTCTACAAGTTAATGTTAGCTTCCTTACTAACGTCTTTGGGATACTGTAGTAGTAAGATAATAGGCTAGCAATTGAATTTGCATTGAATAGAATCAGAATCAGAATCAGAAACTTTATTGTCATTGTCATGAGAACAACGAAATTAAGAATGGTCCCCGATCATTGCATCATCCCTAGCAATATCAAAATATAAATAAAACAATAAAATTCAATAAATAAAATAGATAGAATACTTAAAATACTAATAAGATATAACAGTAAAACATTCACATACATTCCCACACACATGCTTCAGACCGTGCATAGATTAACACAAGAGTGGCGTGATGGACATTTTTTTGTAGTATTCAGATGTGTTATTGCAGTTGGATAACAGCTGTGTTTGAGTCTATTAGTCCTTGCTCTGATTGCCCTGTACCGTCTGCCTGAGGGCAACAGTTCGAACAGGGAGTGGCCAGGATGTGAGGTGTCTTTTATACAGACTACTCGAGGGCACAAGAGTACTGTTAGCCTAACATTATTTGTTACTCAAATAGATGGTATTAAGGATTGACCCAGTTATACCTTGAAATTATAAACTGGTTTCTGAAGTATCATTTTGAAACCTTGAAATGAGGGTTCTGTTGTTGCTGTCTTGGTTTAAAAAATCCAGTGTGACAAGGAGGGGCAGGTCTGACCATGATACCGAACACTCAGAGTACCAGGTATAATCCTGCTGTTTGAAACACAGCGTGACTGAGATTTAAATACAGATTTAATGTTTTATTCTGTATGACCCAAAATGAGTGAATGAGCCCATAACTTCCTAATGAAAGTGTTTACATAGGTCAGCAGTGATCTGGTAAAGTTCTGCATTGGTTTATTTTTCCAACCCAAAAGCTATACCAATGTCTTATAGCTTGTATGACTTCTCCTGTACCTTTACATGAATTTTTGATGGGGTTAAATTGTGCATTGAGTCTTTGTTGGCTGAATTTAGCTGCATGTGTTAGTTTGTCCAGCTGAAGCAATAGTTTCCTTGCGGCTGTTCACATGCTACTGTAGAGTCTTTTGAAAATTTGGTCAAATCAGCAATTGGACTCTCTTTTGCTCAATACAAGCCCACAGCTAAGACTAGCTAGTTAGCTAGCTAGGTAGTTAGCTGTATGCCAAATAAAAAGAGATACTTCAACAATTTTTGTGTTTTTGATAAATGCAGTAATGAATAATAATTAAGTAAAAAGCCGTAACACAGGCATTTGGTTATTTCAGAATGGACTTCATGTCACTGGGTTATATTAGCTAACACGCGCTAACTGGTACAGTGTACGATATTTGTTTCTGACCTGGCTTTTGTTAGACAGAGTGGCATGGAAAAAAAAAAGATTAAAACTGACCCACAACCAAATGCAATTATTTCAGGTTTAATTTATCAAATGACATTTTCTGATAATCAGTTGGATTTTGAGGCTGTAATTTATATTCCAATTTATGCCATTTAGATATCATCTTTTATTCATATGAATTTTTTTTTTTTGATTAAACACCTTCGACTCCAATGTCCCCAAATCCATGGATTTTCAATATGTTCTAATTTAAAAACTGTTACTTTAATGATTTAATGTAAATCAACAAATTTTTTTTAACTGCTAATCAATACAGTGTAGGTAGTTTTTTTTTTCTTGTTGTTACCATAATGAAATGAAGAGATAAGGTAGCAGAGAAGCTTCAGTGATATTGATAATCTGTGTCATGTATTGGAAAATGTGTTGGAAGTCCATATAATCTATAATATGTGTGGTAATGCTTACTGTTAATGTTACTGTTGAAGACCTCTTATTATGTTGCTGTAATTTTTGCTGCATAATAATATCACATAATGGAGCCTCATCTCAGTCTTTGCTCAGTGAATACATCCAGTGGCTAACTGCCAAGCAGCCAGCTTTTAATCAGGCCAGACTTAGCCTAAATCATTTTGAATTTGCATTTCACTTTGCTGCTTTTTTTAACTGTCTGATTATCAGTCGTTTGAGCTCGCACATCTGATAAACAAAAGGCACAGATACCTCCTCATGACCCAGTTCAGTTGAACAGGGAAGGATGCATTTCCTTAATATCATTTTTATTTTTACAAATTTTTACTTGATCGCAGGATGGAGGGATGGACAGTTTTGGTGAAGGGGGAGCACAAAATGTTTCAAAAGCAAACATGTTCGTTGCTTGTCTTGTATGATCTATAGTCTAATTAGGTATACAGTTACACAGTCAGCATTTTAACTAGGAGGTGGTGCTATAATCTTATTTTAAGATGACAATGCCAGTAGTCTCCAGTAATATGAAACCAGCTGAGGGACAGGTTGAAAAGGCAAATGGACATTTGGTTTCCTTTAAAGATGATAGGTGCTTTCACCTTAATGCTGTAATCTAATTGTATTCCCGCAGTCCCTTATTCTGTTAGGTAACTGCTTACCTGCATTGCTATTTTTAAAACACCTCAAATCCCTTACATCTTCACTCTCCTTCTGATCCGTCTTTCAGAACAATTTTAGTAAATCACATGTGTTAACTAAAATATACCCTCTCCCCCCATGCCTTCTTTTTCAGGATAACTACAACAGCAGCATGTATGATGGATCTCAGGAGGTATCCTCTGGATGAACAGAACTGCACTCTGGAGATAGAGAGCTGTGAGTAGACAGGCCTAATGCCTTGTGGGCTTGACAGATCAACAGCGGCGCACAGGCAGAGTGTCTCATGTGTGAAATGTTACAGATGCATGAAAGAATGTGCAACCTGAGGTACAGCAGCGGTTGTGTGTGTGTTTCTCTTCTGTGTTCTGTAGCCTTTCTTTTAAATCTGTACCAGATGGATGAGGGTAGTATATATGACTATGACAAATACTTAGCTAATTTCATTCAATATTATACTTCTATAAAGATTTGGGAAAGTTTAAAAGACCAATCTAGTGCAGTTATTTAGTTAGAAGTCGTGCTTTCTTTTGCAAATGTTTGCACCTCATTTAACCTCGTAAAGATCCACTAGGTTGCCATGTGCTACTTAGGGTAGGAATAGTTTCAGACTCAATTCTACCTCTATAAATGGAATCTTATACCAGAAGTACTGTAAGGTTAAAATGCATGTAGGAAAGTAGTTTTGAAAAGTAACAGCGTCAAGTTTCTGAAACCTGCTGCTAAAATTCAACCCTAATACAACTCCTTAGTAGTTCGTCAGTAACCTGGTGGGTGTAATGAAGTAACATTGATGACAAAATAACAATTACTTTTGGAGACTATAAAAGAAAACCTCAAAAAAAAAGGAGTCTGTGCAAGACTTTACCCTCTGTCATGCATTTTCCTCTGGTTGCTTGCTGGTTCTATTGTAGCAAATATAATATTGAACTACGTCTACATAATCTGTGTCAATTATGCAGAACAACACAGGGGTTATTGTTCTGCATGCAGAGATATTTTTTTTAAACAAGCAATAAAAAGAGCTATAAATGCAAAACAGGAATATAGACAAACAGCAGGCCAAGGCATCAACCTGAGGGCAAGTCATTTAAAAATAAAAGTGATAAGTATATGGTAAGCATTCATTTATTGGTCACCTAACCAATGTAAGTCTAGTATTCGCTCTATTTTTAGCTCATTTAAGCCATTGGCCTATTTAATAGGTACACCTAGCTAGTTTCAGGCTGAACCCTATTTTGCTTTCAGAGCTGCCTTTCTTGTGGCACAAATTCAGCAAAGTCCTGGAAACATTCCATATTGACATGATAGTGCAAAACACTTAGCCCTCAGTCGATGTTTTCTCTTTTTTTGATCATTCATCACTGTGTAGAAAAATCTCAGCAGTTTCTGAAGTACTGAGATCAGTCGGTGAGACACCAACAGCCATGCAAAATTCAAAGTCACTTAAATTGATCTCTCTTCTTCAATCTGTGCTCACAATCAGCTCAGCTCTTGACTATGTCTACATGCCTAAATGTGTTGAGTTGCTGTCATGCGATTGGCCGATTGGATATATTTTGTTAACAATCAGTTTACTTATCCATTTCAGGATCCAGTGTGCCGGAGCCTATCCAGCCTATATAGGGCGAGCATGTAGAGTTGGAGGGAAATTCACATTCACACCTACAGCCAATTAGGAATCACCAACTGACTTAGAGTAACAAGGTTAGGTTAGATTAGGTTATATGTGGCCATTTAGCTGCTAAATGCTGCAAATGACTTTGGCCCTGTTCTGTTTTGTGCTGATAGCGAGCAGGCCATCGCGGCTTTAAACAGGGCTGATAAGAAACAGTGACACGAAACCGTGATGGCGTGGGCCAAAACAATGAGCTGAAAGACACCAAAGGGCTCGTTACAGACAGGGCATCCCATCTCTCTGTAGGGTGTGTTATTACGAATAACTGGGATGCCATTACACGTGTTATGTCGATATAAAAATATTGATTCAAGCAGATTTAAGTTAGACATTTCACATATCTATTTGTGAGAACTCCTCAGCGTTTGAATGCTGTATCACTTAGCGGCAGTGAGTGTCTCTGCTCGTCCTTTACAGACATCCTCAGGGCACCACTTGGTTTCATGTCAGCCTTCTGATTGGGCACTGATTTACACCTGGCATGCCAACAATACGGCAGGATAGGATTAGGCTTATCAGGAACACATAGAGTTTAAGGCTAGTTAGAGCCAATGTCTCGGCTAGAGTAAGAACAAAGCACATTGTAGATGTTTGTATTTATATTGTTTTTGGTATCATCCCCACAAAAATACTAAAGCAAGATCTGCTAATGGCACTGGACATGTCTATTTTATAATTCTTCTGACATTTTCCAAACCCCAAGTAAAGCTATTAAGAAAAGCGCCTGGTACTTGGAAACAACTTCAAAAGTGTTTTTTTATTTCCTTCCCAAATGACAGCCCAGTTGGATGATCAGCAACACTGCATGTCTTGGTCTCCAGTGATGGTTAGACAGATGGTTACACCTTGGTGTGCATGTGTGTGTGTCTGCGCACGTCTTCTTCTACAGATGGCTACACCACAGACGACATCGAGTTCTACTGGAAGGGAGGCGAGTCGGCTGTGACGGGGGTGACACGGATCGAGTTGCCTCAGTTCTCCATTGTCGATTACAAGCTGGTGTCCAAGAACGTAGTCTTTTCCACAGGTAAATGCTTCATCAGCTGGATTACCTCTGGGAATAATGCACGGTGAGGCTAACTAGGGGATGTGACATTTTAGATCATATTGTCCATTTCATGCACTGGCCTGTTTTCGGGAGCTGATTATTCCATCAGTTTCTGCAGCAAACATGCCAAAATGTCTGTTGATCTTATATCAACAGATATAATATATATATTGGTGCTTTTAATTGGATTGAAATGAGGAAATGCGCCGTCTTTGAAGTATCCCTCATGCAGCAGTAGGCAACGCAAGCTTGTTGGAATGGTGCTTAAGCGGGACATGTGGTAAATTAGAAAGTATATCATGCCCACTTCTGGCAGTTCTTGACCCAGAGAGGTGAAGTTTAATGGATGTAATGGTTCAGTTATTGTGCTATCAGTAGGAAATGTAGCTGAAGACTCTTATCAAGTCAGTGTGATTGCAGCAGTCTGATTGAGAAGCCCCTGAAAAATTGGTTTCAAATACAATAATAATAAATAGTCATAATTAAAGACATGAATGTCTAAGTTTGTAGTTATTATTTATGAAAACCTCAGTTTCAATTCAGTTTTATATAGATAATACGATATGATTTATATAGCCCCAAACCACAACAGCTATCCTTTCAAGATGCTTCATAGTGTAAGGTAAAGACCCTAAAATAATGGGGAGAAAGCCCAAGCAACTAGGCAACCCCTATGAGTGACCACTTGGCGACAGTGGGAAGAAAAAACTCCCTTTTAACAGGAAACAAACCTCCGGCAGAACCAGACTCTGGCAAGGCAGCCTGCTGAACAGCTGGGATTGAGGGGAGGAAGATGGGACAAAAAATGATATTAAACAGTCACACAGCTGTTTGCAGATCTGATCTGAAATGTTGTTCCTTTCAGAAATCGCTCATGTTGAAACAACTAAATTGATGTAGGTTTGAAAGAAAATTGTATCTTAACATGAAAGTTGTATCAACATTTTTTGAATTATTTGTATAGCTTCATTCACTGTCATCACAATACAGTGACAAACACTTGAGGATGAGGATGTTACTTTAATACTGTTACACCCTACTATATTCACTCTCTGTGGGCTAAAATCTCCCGCTGCACTACAAAGCATCCTGCTGCTAGAGCCCAGCCGATATTCAGTGATTCAAATATTGTGATAGTCCGATATGTGGGCAGATTTTTTTCCCTTTCAGAAACACGAAGCATAAACAGATTGTCACGAGCCAGCAGATCTCAGACCTTATTTATCATCAAATGACCTTTAACCTCTAATGAAATGTGGATGACAAGAAACACTGAGGAAGAGTTTCAGTATAGTTAGAAGGCAAAATGACAGGTTAAGGCAACTTGTAAAGTCAATGTATATGAAGGATTTACCGTATCACATTTCATGTTCTAATTCATGTGTGTCAGATCGCTGTAGAGGAGCTATTTTAACAAGTAATCCTCATTTCAATCATATTCCATGAACTTTGATTTGACACGTCGCCCATCCACAGAGGTCCAAAATGAATCAGACTGTTACTGAATGTGTACATTTACGCCGGAACGCAGAGTGTTTATGAACATTTCGAAACCAGCGACCATATAATCTGGTCAGAGGGGACACATCGAGAAAGGCGGCTTCTCCGGAGCCTCGGAAATAAAAGCTGTGTGACATTTAGTAATAATGTAATTTCTCACAGAAGTTATGCTCATGAGGAAGTGCCACGCTGGGTCTGAAAAGGACATGCACAGTAAATCACTCTTTGTTTGCCTTCTCGGGCGTGCGTAACATTTCTGTTGTGGCCGTTCTGTGTTATTTTCTGTTTTTTCATGCTGAGATGCTGTTGAAGCACGCGTGCACCTTTCTCTGTCTGTACTGCACGTGCGGCTGCTTTCCATTTACCATCATACGCGGGTGTCTCTGCCCTTCATGTGAATCACATGTAAGTGTGCCGATGCAAGCGCGTCTCTTGTTTATGAGAGGCGGCTTGTCCCTTGTGGGTGGTGGCTATTATTTTAATGTCCGGTGGTCTGCTCGCCCGCTCAGGATGTGTGAAGCACATCAAAGGCTCCCTGCCAGGCTGCCTAATGATCAGGTCTTGTCCATGTCATGTGCCACTAGCAAGCCTTTAGTTCCCTTCCCTTTTTTTCCTTTCCTGCTATCCCTCCAATCTGTCACTATCTCTCTCCCTCTTTTCTCTTCCTCCTGTTTTCCCTCCGGGCTTTCTTTAATATAACTTTTCTTAGTGCTTTTAAAAGGTGTGCTTGGATGCCAACTACCCTGCTCGCTGCAAGAAAAAAAACCCGGGTTTCAGGGCATCATAAATTCATGTGAAATGAGGCCCTCAACACATCAGTGTTTCTCATTTAAACACACACAAACTGTCTGTTTGCATGCGAGGGTAATATCTGCATGTCCGTATGGAAATGCTTGTATGGCCACTAGGGCAACATTTCTGAGTTAGGTAACATTTAATAGACTGTATAGAAAAGATGGATGTTGCTACCATGGTTTCAAAAGTCTGCTCAGGAACAACTCAAGGAACACAACAAAGCTCGCTTAGTCCCAAACCAATCAAGCATCAGAACAAGCTTGATTCACTGATGTTACCTAATGGATCCAAAGTCCGGCACCCCCAGAGATCCTCTGTGTGTGCATCAGGAGGTCAGAGCTCTTTTTGGCAGAACAGAGAAGCAACAAAATACTAAGCGGGTGGCTTTAATTCTGTGACTCGTTGTTCTTTAAGCCTCGAATATACCTTCGAGTTTGTGTGTTTTAGAAAACAAGAAATGCTTCGTTAACAGCTTTAGAAAAAAAAGCCCTGAAAGTACTCATTTTTAATTAATGTAGGACTGAAATTCATTAAGAAGCTTTTGCAGACTGCGCACAAGGACAAATCTGGCTCACTTTTGCCGAGCAACGGTATTAGAAAAAAAGACTTCACTAAGACTTCTGCTGCATACTTGCGATACACTTTTAAAAGCCAGTAATGCAAACAGTTATATCATGCAGTGCTTCATCTGAGCTGCAGGTAGTCAGCCCAACATAAAAACACGGAAAGCTAAAAAACAACCTTCATAAAGAAAGCTTGAGCAGCAGGATCCAGTGCAAGATTGGCGCGTATGGGGTCAGTGGATCCCTTAAAGATGCGTCTCATTGCCAGAATCAAACTGTCAGTGGATACAACACAGCCTCTCATTGCTTCTAAACCTTGACAGTAACACTCCTGCGATCAGCGTGTCAAAGCAGACAAAAAAAGTCACCACCTTCAGCCTTACCCAGACTCCACTATATGACTGCCATCATCACCTTAACTCTTCGCCTTTTCTGTTTTTTTCCCCCTCTTCTCCGTCCTCCCTCTCCTCCCTCTCCTCCCCGCCCTCGCACATGGTGTTCCTCCCACTTGCCGATGTTGTTTGGTATAGCAGTTACAGCCAGTACTGCTCTACACCCACACACAAGTGAACCTCAGCCTCCTCTTTTTCTGAGCCACTTCTGCATCTGCTACTGCGGAGATACTCTGCTCCGATTTAGGCTGGAGGAGTTGCCATTAAAGCTGCATCTAAAAGAGTGAATGGGATATTGCCACAGTCTGTTCCTATATTCACACTGCAGTGAAGTGTAGGTTCAGCATGTGTGGAGTTTATTCACTGCTGCCAAAACTGTAAATATTGGAGAATCATTGAATGTGATAAACAACGCATACTTTGTGTATTTATATGAACGCTAACATATGCTCGACTGTGAGATGAAGCTTTGGTTAAAGTTGCACAAAGAATTAAACACAGAAGCTTATGGAATTAGCTAGTTGAGACAATTAATTGATCAGTGAATCATTTAAGCAACTAATCAGTTGATTAGTGAAAGTCAAACGGAGTCAAATTCTTCGTTTTGGCCAAATAAGGTTTTTTGTAACTCATTTTAATCAATACATCCAGGTAAAATTTCACAATCACACAGTATTGGGGCAATGTGTCAGCTAGTGAGCACACCCTAGATATGCCTCCTATAGAAATCGAATTATTTTTTTTCTTTTATTCAGTATAACCCAAAATGATTGACTGAACCCATAAACTAATCAGTAAAGTCTTTACAGGATTAGAGAGCCTTTCCAGTTCTGACAAACCTGCCTACATAAACGTTCTTGCCGATATTGACAAGGGTTAGACTCTCAAACCAACAACTTGTGTCTCTAACCCTAAGATGTAGCTTTTACTTTAGATTTGATTGTTGTTAAGCTGACTGGAAAACCAAATATACCAAACAACATCCATGGATGTCTGGTGCTTGGTGAGGTAACTTTGGAACAACCAATCAAATTGGCACGAGGATCTGTTAACACCAAAATCCCTACTTTAGGCTTACATGCTTTACTTGTATTTATTTGTAAGTGGAAGTGATGGGATAATTTGGGATATTTTATTACACCTAGTTAGGTGTAATATTACTTTAGCATGTGTTCATGTTTCTAATTAGTCGAGTCATTCGTAATGAGTCATTTGGCACCGGGCCCCGAGAGTTGAGGCTCGGGTGTGAAATTTATGGTTTTCAGGGTTTTTATCGTTAGCTCGGTTTCCCTGGGTGTTTTCCCATGTTGTAGTTGTTTTATTTTGAAAGAAATATTTACGCGTTACCATAGCGATCAGAGAGCATTAAGAGGCAGCGAGGAGGATGTTACTCTGTGTTGTTGGCACATTTCTGGAGGAATAAGTTACACAATTACACAGTGAATTTGCGTTTATTATTATATTTACAAAATACCACAGTTTTTGTCTTGGTCGTATCATTTTATTTTGTTGTATTTATCCGCGACACCGCAAAGGCTGGTCCGTAAAATTATTCTGACATTAAACCGGTCCGTGGTGCAAAAAAGGTTGGAGACCTCTGGACTAGATGGACAAAACTATCAGGCCACACCTCATAATCTGAATTTTGTCAAAAAGTGGGTCATTCGAAAGAGCTCACTGAATTTTAGTGCGGGAAACAAATAGGTTGCTAAGTCAACTGATGAAAATTCTACCCTCTTAGATATTCCACGATAAGCTGGTTTTAATGCAAAGTGCAAATGCTTTAGGAGCCACAGGAATTCAGCCATGAAGTGGCTGTGTAAAGTCCCAAAGCAGGGTTACCAAGTGCTCAGGTGCAAAGTGTGTAAAAGTTGCCAACACTCTGCTGAGTTGGCATTAAGATCAGCACTAAAACTGTGCGCCAGGAGCTTCATGGCATGGCAGTTCCTGCAGGGGTAATGTGTAGGTGGCCTAGTCCTTTTGTCTATATACTTCTGTATTTCTACATGGTTTTTATCTTGAAGGACGCAGTTATAGAAATAAAAAGAAATAAAAGTGGCATTAAAACTGAACAAATGTTATCTACTTGATAAATAAATTAAATGAAAACCGAAAGACAAGCAAAAATCATTATGTTTCAGGGACCTTTTTAAAAAATATTTCAGAACTCATGAAGGCACGAAGGTCAAGGGAAAAACGTCTTTTTTGCATCAATAAAGAATATTTTTCTTCATGTTGACTTCAGTGTACATGTATATTGTCTGGTATGTGTTTGTGGTACATGTATAGACTTTGTTGTTCATTTGTTTGTTGGTGATAAAAATTTGATAGGTAGGTGGAAAAATAATGAATTTAAGCCTAGTAGGATTCACTTTCTGGGAACTATGAATATCTTCAGTATAATAAACAAATCCCATATAGACCAGTTGGGCCAACACTGCATTATAGCCTGCTGGTGCGAGACTGTTTTGGGAGTATAATGAGTTAATGTGGGCTTTGTGCATGACATACTAAATAATTCCACTGATCCATCATGATATAAAATGGGGTTTGTGGGTGCTGAATGCTTTAAAAAGTCAAATCAGTCAATAGCACTTAGAGTACATAATAACATTTGATGTATGGCCTGTTTTTGAAATTATATGTTGCCATTTTTATTGCTATCTAACATACAGCTGGTGCTGAATCTTAATGAGATTGGGTGTGGGGTTTTTTTTTTTGTTTTTTTTTTAAGTGACTCTATGAAACTCCACACAAGTGTGTAGTCGATTGGACCCACGCTCACCATAAGTAGCTTTGGCTGACACCCACGGATTGGCAATTACAGCATAATGGGCCCCACTTCTCCTCCAATATAAAACAAAAATGGAAAAATGTCTAAGAATAGTGGGAGTAACAAGCCATAGATAAAATCTATATAGAGACATAATGCTAGGAGATTGATGAGAAACCGTGCCACGCCATTTATATCAGCGCTTCATGCACAGTCATGCACAGACTCTGTTTATATTTCAGGTCATGGAAAAAAAATTAATGGCAAAAATGCTCTCTCAAAAGCAGCGCTATAATTTGAAATTCCTGACTTATGAAGCCTCTGAAGCACCGCTACATGCATTTATAAAGCTCAGCATTCTTGTAATGCCGAATCCTTCAGAATCCACCCATGAATTATGGAGGTGGATGATGTGGAGAATTGATAAATCAAAACGTGGTGAAATTTTTATCACCGTCCTGAATATTGTGTCACATCTCTCTGATGCATGACTGCAGTTTTGTGTGCGCGTGTGAGAGCGAGTCAGTGTGCGTTTGCGCGTTTGAAGGGGATGCTTGTTACCATGGCGACCCATGCTGCTGGGGTTGCTGTGGAAACTGAAACAAAAACACGAGGTGTCCCTGCATGCTTCTCAGAAGAACAAAGTTAAAACATTATCAAGTGAATGCAAAAATAACGTCTAAGGGATGTTAATATGTTTCATTTTACCAGTTTTTATATTACACGCCATGAACCTTCAGAGGTTCTTGCCTACTTTATCTCTCAACCACTCGTCTCTGTCTCGCTTATCTTAAGGTGCCTACCCTCGACTGTCTCTGAGCTTCAAGCTGAAGAGGAACATCGGCTACTTTATTTTGCAGACGTACATGCCATCAATCCTAATTACCATCCTCTCCTGGGTGTCCTTCTGGATAAACTATGATGCGTCAGCAGCCAGAGTGGCTCTAGGTAAGTAGTGGTGACTGTTTAAGAGCAAGTATTTTTCTTTCTCAGATGAGGTCGGGGACTGGTAGAAATCAGAAGCTGCCTTTCTTCCTTCAGCTTGATTCCCAAAATAGTCTGAACTTCTCCTGTTATTGTGTCTGAGCTTTGGGAACTGGCCTGTAAATGGATGGACTAAATGGTGATAGATTTGAGGAAAAGTGCCATCCTGTATGTCTTAATGGACTGTTTTTATCCATTGTGACAGTTTCTGTAGGGCAAAAGTACAAATTCACTGAGAAGCCTTCACGAGCTACAAATTCATCACATATCTAATGGGCATTATTTAACCTCTACTTGAGTGGTGCAGTTTAGTAGCACTCAACAATGCAGAGATCAAGTAAACAAGTCAGTGGTATGTAATTATGGAGATTTCAAGCTGGAGGCTGAAGCATAGTTTTGCCTTTGTGTAAAGCTGAGCCGACCACACATCAGGCAAGTGCAATGGTCAGGATATGAAGGCAGCCAAGGTAATATCTCAGGTGCAATTTATACATAGTGCTTTCCACAACACTCATACTTGACATGCTAAATAGGTAATTAAGTGTTCATTAAGCTACACCTCTAAATAACTGAGGTCCAGTTCAAGCGTAAGGAGTAAGGAAACAGCTCTACTGCCTATTTCTGAGAGAGGGTGGTCTCTTCCTTTAGTTTTTATAAACCCCAAAACAAGATGAAACTCAAAAGAAGTATATGTGATATAGCTTTTGTTAGCGCTAATATTATGCAAGGTAGCCATAAACCATGTTTAGCCGTAAGTACTAGCTGTGAATACTGCTGTAAAAACAGCATACTGTCTGTACTAAGATTGTGTTGAACATTTATTAGCAGCAACATGGCAACCAGAGATCACTTCAAGTGACGACAGGCAAAATAACCACTGGTGACTTGAAGTGGGCGAGTCCCGAGTTACACTGTTCTCAACTTTGTAATTGCTAATGCTAACTTCAATGTTGCTTTGCAGTTAGCAAAATAACGTTTTGGTTACTTTGAGCAAATCACTACTTTATGGAGTTTAACTACCCAGCAAACATAGTGAAAACTGTGACATTATTCGATGGATCAAAGCGGTTTGTGGTAAGATTACGCCACAAATGAACAGATGTTGATATTTCCTCAAATTTTTGTGTTTCAGCAATGTCTACTCTTACGAAGCAAGAAATGTCAGTCATACATACAACAAAGAAAGAAAATGGATGTGTGTTTTTTTTTACAGCATTGGAGTGATAAATAATTTAGATATGAAATAGATGCAATCAGACAGCCACTCTGCATAAATCCAGATAAGTTCAACATGTAATACACAATCAGTTGTGTGTTGCTTACTTGCTTATCTGGATAGTCACCACCATTTACACTCTGTCCCCCAGTATTAGTATAACCTTTTAGAGCAGTCTGATCTAAGTCTTTATTAGTTCTCTAATCATTTTTGTTCTAACAATATGTCAGAAAGTGTGTTACATAATATAACAATTGTGTGAAATATCATTGTTTAACGCTACTGGTTAAACTAAGTAACACATTTTTAACCAAACAGATGATGAGATGGTGAGCCTTTCGTTAGTAAGATTTCCCATTGTTAGAGATGCTGTAGGTGGTTGGAGAGAACTAACATTGTCAGATACCCTTCAGGGACTATTTTGGAGCCATTTCACAGTGAAAAGAGAAGGCTCTCTCTGAACTGGCAACAAGCCACGGATTCATGCAGCAAAGCCTCCGCAACCGGCAAACTTTTCCAAAAAAAAAAAAAGAAATTCCAAGTTGTGCTAAATAAATGATGCCATGGAAAATGAAAGCACAGCTTTATGTGCTAATCTTGAATTAGGAATATTTGTAGTTGTTTTCCTTTATTGACTTTTCATAAAATGCTTTCATAACACTTAACTATCCCAACTAGGCAAATTAAGGCAGAAGGGGCCAGACCTTTAAAATCCCAGACTGTAATCAGTTGGCAGTAGTAGCCAACAAGTAGTCAAGTTTGGCTGCAACTAAAGATTTAAACGAATCAGTTGATGACTGATTGGGTAATTATTCAGCTTCTAAAAGTGTAAGGTGACCTTTTGAGGTTGGTTGTCCAAAATCCAAAGACAGGCAATAAATCTGCAGTGCTGCTCTGCCGTTGTGGACAAACTTGACGGAAACTTTCAGGTGTGGCTGGAGATGGGTGAGCAGTAAATGTTTGCCCAGGGGCCAAATAGTTCAATCTGGCCATGCCAATTGATTGCTGCTTCAGTCCTTCAGTTCAGTTTGTAAGGATAGATAATGGACCAGTAATGACCTTAACACATCATAATGCTTTTTGGAAAACATGTTTTGATCCATTACCTTTCAGCAGCATCCATCTGTTCCCCTGCTACCCTGGAGGGAATCTGTGTGTGTGTGTGTGTGTGTGTGTGTGTGTGTGTGTGTGTGTGTGTGTGTGTGTGTGTGTGTGTGTGTGTGTGTGTGTGTGTGTGTGTGTGTGTGTGTGTGTGTGCATGCATATACTTCTCTTTTACTGCACGGTTTCTTTACGTATCTTTTCGTCAAGGCATGTATGCAATATCCGGTCATTATCGTATGCCTTGGAGTGTATGTCTGCTTTTTTTGTATGTGTGATAGCTGCAATATCTGGCATGTAGCTCGACAGGCGAAAGGCAACCAGAGGTCCATTCTCTACTCCTGATGGACCTTTTTGAGCTTTCAGCAGATATCTTGATTGTGGAAGAGGCTGTGTGTGTGTGCATGGATTGCTCTTTGTGTCTATGTGTGTGCACACACCTGCCGGTAAAAGCAGTGTAATGATCAGGAGGAAATCAATTCCAGGAGGCAGCAGGCAAACAATTGAATTGTTTGAAGGAGAATCTCATTTTCCTGAGCAATTCCAAAGGATTGCAAAGTTACAAATTACCTGCTTGCACCTTAATCTGGTTGCAAGCTTTTTTCCACAGTCAGGACCTTTATTCATACTTGTATTATGTGTACAGTTAGGGTACAGTTAGCTGTACAAGAACACTTTTAGAGTAACATAAGACACATAAGTTTGAAATCAGTATATGTTTGTTCAAACTTTTGAAATTTTCATATGGAATTTTTACCTATTAAGAGATGGAGATCTTTTAGCAAAAGGCCGACTACATGTAAGAGAGTTGATTTGAAAGGTCAATTTTATACTTCCTGATGATGGCTGTGTTTAGCATCTAACCTCATCTAACATCTAACCAGTTTAATGTTGACCTGGTGAATGTTGAGAGGTTAAAGTTTATAGACAGTGTGCTACAATTCCAATGTCAGGCTGTTTTAGATTAGATAATACATATCATAACCATCTATCCATTTGGATAGGTGGGATACACCATTGGCAGGTTACCAGTCAGTCACAGGGCTAAAACCGACAGGTAACCATTCATTCTCAGATTCACACCTCAAGCCACTTTAGAATCGTGAGTTAATCTAACATTCATGTCTTTGGACTGTGAAAGAAGAAGCAATACCCTGAGAAAACCCACACGCAGAGGGGAAAGCATGCTCAGCACAGAGAGGCCACTGATGTGTGGATCACCAGTGAGAACTTAGAAGGTCTGATAAATCTTTAACTCTTACCCCTTGGACATCTACTGGGAGTAGCCCCCCAAAAAACACATCTTTATTGATATATACTGAGGCGTCAAAACTTGTCATTAAGGGTACAAAATAACTCTACAAGCTACTGAGTGACCTCTTAAGTTACAAAGGCACATAAGGGGTAGTTTCCAAAGTTTGAGATAGAGACCTATTTGCTCCAAAATCATCTGTTCATGTTCATCAGTCACTTAGCTCCAGTGCCCTCAACAGCCATGCTAGTTACCACTTTTGTTGCGCATGCACTAAAATAACTTAATTTTAATGTCAGAAAAAGTAGAAGTATGTCAGTAGAGTTCTGCTTTCTGCCCCAGAACTTCAAATGCCAAAGCTGAAACTCTACAGACTGCTGCCAAGTTTTCTTAGCTTTCCAAGATGTAAGTATATCTGTTTAGTTTAGTTTGCAGTCCTACTAGACTGCCTGTACCCCTTGAAGAACAAAGACATTTTTCTAATGATTGTCAAACCACATCTTTATAGACGTATTACTACATTTTTATGTGCTTTAAGCCCCGCGTGCAGTCCTATCAGACTGACAGTTTGCGCTGTCTGCAAGTGATGAATTGAAGTGTTCAATAAACACTGCTTTGATTTACCTCCTGTGCCTGTCATTTTACAGGCATAACGGGATTCTGTATAATATATCTTTTTCTCTTTTCATAATGTGGAGCTGTGTTCCTAATGGCCTATTGGCACATGATTAGAGGAGATTTGATTGCCGTGCGCCTTTGTTCCAGCTGTTTGGGTGGAAAAGAGATTTGGGGACATATAACAAGAGAAAGGTGGGGGAGGGGACTCTTAAAAAAATGTGCTGCGTGAGCAAAGAGGGAAATCACCACAAAATGATGGCAAGATTAAGAAGCGGGGAACAATGAGACAAGACAAGGTGGGGGGAAGGAGGAGGGGAGAGACCAGAAGGAAAGGGAGCAAGAGAAACCCCATCAAACTATATTTCTCCCCAAAGAGTGTAACACCGTGATGAAAGAGGAGGGAGGCCCACATGCGCGTGGCCCCTTGATTAAATTGTCCGAACAGGGAGCGAGGGAGGGGGCAAATGAAAGGAAGTGAGGACTGGAAGAAGAGAGGGAGCGAAGGACAGAGATTAATGGTACAGCTCAGCGAACACCTATAAAGAACAAGACTGTCATTATGTGGAGGGAAAAAAAAGAAAACCAGATTGTACCATCCAGTACGGGTGGTGGCACTGAGCACGTGCACGTGCGAGCAAGCTCATGCGCATTCAGACCTGCAGTGCACACACGCGAGTGCTGTTTAGCCTTGTAATGTGCCAATAAATCACACAAAGGCTTGGACAGACCTTAGCTCTCCTGCACCCTCCTCCGCGACCCCCCTCTGACTGCTCCATGTCTCGTTGCTCTACTTTATGGCACATGAACCAAAAACCTTTGTGTGAGTTAAAGAGAATTCAGTGTTCATGCTGTTTGCCCATCCTTTCTTACGGTGGGTGCTCAGGGGTCATCGTAAAATGCATTGACCCTCATCCAGTTCTATATGTGGCTATAATTTTACGAGGCTCACCTCATGCTGTCGTTCTGCCATGTGTGAAGGTGCTCTTACTGTCAATGGTGTGTTTTATCCCTAGTAGTTAAGGTTACCAGGAGCTGGGGGCTAGATACATGCAACACTATTCTGATGAGTTATTTCTGCTTGGTAACCAAGGGGGCAGTTGGATGTTACAAGGCAGACCTTTGAATTTCAATGAGGCAGACTTTGTGCACCTACCTAGCAGCTTGTGCCTGCTGATCGCTTTTATATTTAATCCTGTTTACAACGGGCAAATTGTTTTAGGATTTTCAAATCAAATACATGCCCTCACCCTTGCTGCTATTTCTTGCTGTTTCTCTGGTTCTTGATGATAGCAAGCACCATAATCTTTTTTTTTCTCTGCCAGGTCAGTCGTGCTCGTAACTAGCAATGGAAACAGCCACAGTACAAACATGTTTTTTGTAAAAATAGCCTTGTTACTGTAGTAACGACAAAGACATCTGCTGGAGTTTTCAGTGTGACCTTAAGGTTTCGGTCGAGACAGCAGCATCTGTTTAAAGACAGTCTCGGACTAATTAAGCGTCAGATATACCATCCAGGATTGATTATGAAGATTGGTCATGAGGAAGCCTCGGAGAAAAAAAAACAGACTTCCTCCACAGTTTGTCTTTGAAACATTTTGCTGAGTGATCTAAATCCAGTAATGTTACTGTGATTAGTTTAAAAGCCTCAATTAAAAGGATAACAGTCCGAGAGGTGAGGGTTTTTTGTTTGTTTGTTTTAATGAGGTAAGCCAAGATATGCGATTATATAGGGCAGCAATGGCATACTACATGCAAGTGGGTTTTTAAATATTTCGTGTGTAAGATACACCCAACAAGTAAGCCAGATGTTAGGTTCAGCTTCTTTGCAGTCTAACATGTTTTGAGCTTTTCTTTTGATTCTTATTGTCTATTTAGTCAGACCCAGAAGACCTACCTGCATTTTTGTTATTTTCAACAAGGTACAATAGCATAAAAACACTACAATGCATCCATATAAATCAAAAACCTCATCACTTCTTCATGAGCATGTCAAGACATGGCTTCTATTTTTGATCGTCGTGCTGACCTCCTACTCTGTGCCTTCTTTCATGGATCTCAAACTTGTGGAAAGAGCAAACGTGAATTGTTGTTTCAGGATTCTAGTAGACTTCAAGAGTAACATCCTAATAGAGAAAATTCATTAGAGATGATGGGGCTGTGCCAGCAAATGGTACAAAAGTACACAGGAAGATGATTTTGAATATAAAACCAACTAAACTTAAGTCATGTTTTATAAGCCCAGTCCATCACCTCATTAGATAAACAGTCCAACCAATTGTTATCCCTTTGGTTCAGCTACCTAGTCTTTCTAAAGTAGACATGTTCGTCCTTAACAAGACTTGGATTTCTTAAAGTTGGCACCATATTTTCCATAGCTAACATCTCCTGAGGGCTACTGACATCTCTGTTCTATACAAACTATATAGTGCGTTGCCTTGAGGATCGTTTCTGGCAATTTCATTTTCTCTCTTTTTTCTATTTAAGAAGAAGTGTTTTAGTGCTTGCCGAGAATCTGTAGACCAGTTGTTGTCTCTGCTGTAGGCATTTGCTGTAAATATATAGATCAAAAATACAATGTTTTTTCTTCTATTTGAAGGGATCACCACTGTGCTAACCATGACCACTATCAACACCCATTTGAGGGAGACACTCCCAAAGATCCCCTACGTTAAGGCTATCGACATGTACCTGATGGGCTGCTTCGTCATGGTTTTTCTGGCCCTGCTTGAGTACGCCTTCGTCAACTACATCTTCTTCGGGAGGGGCCCACAAATGCAAAAGAAACTGGCAGAGAAGGCAGAAAAGGCCAACAACGAGAGGGCGGCTAAGTACGACGCGGCAAGGGTAGGTTTGAATTTGATTATTGATCACTGGATACCTGGGTGTGTATTATCACAACAGCAGCAGAGAAAATCAAGGAATCTGGGAAGTTTGTTACATATTTGTGAATATTTCAAATCTGCCACCAAAGCCAGCAGTGAAAATGCTTTGCCTTTAAAATCAAAAGCCAAACATGAAAACTTTCGAGTCTTCTTCATTCTAATTTCAAATGCCATCGTTATTGTTATTTAAAAATTAACTATTTATTGTTTTAAGATATTTTTTTTGTTACCAGCACCTGAATACTACTGACAGTAAACATGTAGGTAAGAGTTTTCTAAGCTTAATGTAGCCATAGTGTAGCTGGTGTTGCTGACGTTACACTGTTTGCGTAACTTCAAAAAGTTAATAGACAGGCCCAAATAGGAGGCTTTGTATATACTATAAGTTTGAAGTGAGAAGTTGCAGGATTTAGCTCGGCAGGAAGGCTGATAAAATGTGGCGTGGGTGATAATACGTTGTAGATACTGAATAAAATTTGAACACTGTCTATTTAGCTTTAAAGGCAAACCCTGCTAGCATGCTATATAGCCGACAGCACGGCTGGACGGCAGCTGGTGCGCTGCCAAAACGTTCTGGGAGTGTGAGTACACTGAAGAGAAATGTCTTGCCAAATGAAATGGTGTGATGCTGGACTTGTATGTGATATATGTAGCTGCTTTCAGAAGTTTGTTTTTTCTTTTTGGCAGTGCATGCTAGTAAAAGTGGACCAGATCATTCAGAACTTGTACCTGCTCAACTCTAGCTGTATGTGAGTACCAGCGCCATTGCTGGTCAATATGGCCATTCTTTAGCACCAAGAAAATAGGAGAAAAGAAGGGCTAATATGTGCTGTTCTATAACTCCATTGATGGCTTTTGTGATTTGTCGACATTAATGTGGAATAAGTTTGTCCAAATGCATTTTGTTAATACTCAAAATTAAAAGGATTCTTTTCTTTTCAACAGTTAAGAGTGAGGTACTACATTAGGGATTGTTGCCTGTTAGACACTTTTGAAAATGAGTGAAAAATGTGAATGACATGACATTTTTTGTTGTACTGAAAAAATATGAATGTCCACAGTCCTAGCAGGATAACTAAACCTGTCAATGGAGCTGTATGTTAGTTATTCTCAAGAATAATTATCAGTTTCTTTACTTTCATATTCACATATCAGGATATGTATAACAAAAGGGGAACGTTGTATGCTGTTTACCTGCTTTACTTTATTCATAGTGTTCAGTCACAAAATATATTGGTTAAATGGAGAAAAAAAAGTTTCAGACATTTGTTCCCAACATGTGGCTGAAAATCTTCATCTCCTCAGGAGGCAGGTAGTAGGACCGCGTCCCTAAAACGGTCCAATCAGGTTAAAGGTCTTCGCCACTCACGCTCGGTGAGTTGTTTTGTTCAGTGAGACCCTTCAATTCGCCGTCATCATCAGCAGACATGGATGCGTTTTCTTTTGCCTTGATGCAAAAATATTTCTCCATCCATGTGATAAACTGAGCAATCGCAGACATCTCCATGACATCGCAGATTTGCCACATTGGTGTTTCTGATATGACTTGTTTCCTCCTTTCAGAGCTCATTTTGAATGCATGCTGTCTGTATATCTTTCCTCATCGAAGTCATCAGTGAAGCCATTTCTTTCACAGTGCATGTAAGAATGTGGTGAAGCAGTCCACCTGCCAGTGGGTAGTCACTGCAGAGGTCCCCCACCATGCACAGTGGTATACAAAACAAATGAATTAATCTGAATATAGGGAACGAGTGCAGCATATTTACAAAGAAAGATACTAAAGTGACTGTTTTATTTGATTTAATAACATAAGACTTGAAAAACAGTTCATATTTAACCTCAGGTTTATTACACTCCAAAAAGTTGTATTGAGTCTAGTGATGATTGGTAGCCACCATAAGCTTTTTTATTATGTGGTAATTCTTGATTACTGGAGCCCGACTGATATATGATATTTAAGACTGATACCCATATTTGGTGATTTAAAAATCTGATATTGCGCTGTATCAGATAGTATATTTTTTCTTTTAGACACACAAAAGAAACAGATTTGCCTAACCTTTTTCCATAACCATTAATTTATTTACTCCTTCGGTTATTGTGTTTGTGGCATCCCAGACACATTTGACAACAGGGAAATTGCATAATCTCTACGTAACCATCAAATTGTTCAAATAGCTAATAATGTCATTTACTGGCATGACCATAAATCAGTCAGACTCTGGTGAAAGCAGTACATGCACTAAAATCAGAAATGTAGCTGTACTACATGTTAAATATAAGTACAAAGATAGATTTCTACCTATTTCCACAAGATTTGGAATGTTGTGTAAAATAAAAATAGAAATGAGTGATTTACTAATTAATTAAAGCCTGTGTTAAATTAAAAATAGTACAAAGACAATTTATCAAATGTTAAACCCATAATGTTTTTTTTTTAAGAATATATGCTAATCTAGCACATTTTTCATTAAATTTGCAATAAAAATATGTTTACCACTCCACAAGGCATTCTTTGACAGAGCTTTTCTTAAATGATATAACTGAGAGAGAGTAGGAATTTGTAAAGAGCCATGATGTGGGCATATCTCTAGAATGCATTTTGGCATTATCTTTCTGAAACAATTAAGGCCATCCCTGGAAATAGTGTCGTCTGGATTGTAGCATGTGATGCTCTAAAATCTGTAGTTGCTGTACAGCATTAACGTTGCCTTCACATACGGGCAAGTTGCCGTATGCTTCCCAATTAAAAATATGTCTTAAATGATTTGAAAATCAGTGTATATTGACATTTTAAACAGTATAACCTGTTTCCAAAAAAGCCTGTATGCTAAGTGCTTCACATCACCAGGTAAGCAGACTAGAGATAGATCACAGTGCTTTAAAAAAAACAATAAAATATTCTGAAATATAATATAGTGTATAGCACATGAAAAATAAAACTTCTGGATGGGGTAGTGCATAGGCTAATAATTAGTAAATCAAACACCTCACAATAACAAGCTTCTTGCAGCAGTTTTAATTCTAACTCAAACAAAAAGGAACGATGGGACTTCCACAGTTGCTACATTTGCATGAGCAATCACTACTTTTCATTAATGTTGATTTGTCTATAATCATAAGCATGGATTATGATGTATTGTATCTTGTGTTGAATTTAACTGTTGAATATGACAATGAATGAACTGAAATAACTTCTATTCAACTGATGTATCAGGTTAGCAATTTAATGTGTTATCATGGACTATATTGGCATATTAATGTGCAGCAGCAATGCAACATGATTACAGTTATAGTCACAATGTTTAAAAAAAAAGTCAATTCTGTGAATATTTGCATGTTAAAATGTGACAAATATGTTTTTGTTTGTTTTTTTTCTCATTTTTGATTTTAGCAAACTGAAGACCTAATTCCATATAGTAAATGCGTTCAACGTGCTATTCAGCCAAAACGTGTTGTAGCTTCTCCAAACCATTGCTACAATGGAGTGAACAAGGAGTAGAGGGAGTAATCCTGACTAACTCCACAGAGACAAAACTCTATGGAAAATGACTCTTCACTTGTCTCTTATCTGTGACCTCAGGAAATACTTTTCAGTTGAGTTTATGGTCTCAATCAGAATGGTGTTCGTGCATTAATGAAACTCAACAAGGTTAACGGACATGCAACTAAGTTAGCTAGCTAGCCATCGAAAATTACTCAAAAATGGGTTTGTTTTTTTTTAAAAAAAAAGAGGGCATCTCATACTGTGAATTTAAAGTTGAAAGTTACAATAATTTGCCTTTTACAACTTGAAAAATAAAGACCAGTGTCCTCCGAATGTCAGGTGGTGTTACATATTTCCAGTCTGGATTATTGGTTAGCCTTGTTTTGGACAGCCGATGTTCCATTACTGCCACCTGATAGAACAAGCTCACTTTGATTGCATAGAACAATTGTGTGGGCTTTATGCAGAAAAGGTCAACAATGCCTGACAGATACATTTGTTTATGTAAGCTGCCAAAATCAACATTAATATGAAGTCTACGGTAGCTCCTATTTATTTTTATATGATGTGATGCAGAGTTTGAGTAAAACTAAGCCATCCATCCTTTGAAGAAATACAATAATCCTCGAAACTTTTTCAACACTTTGTTTTGAAAGTGTTTGAACCACAAGGGCTCAGATAAAAGAAAAAAACAATGTTTGATATGTAATCTCATGGGGGAATTCAGATGAGGTCGGGCATGAGAAAAGAAAAGAAAATGCGTA
Organism: Rhamphochromis sp. 'chilingali'; assembly: GCF_963969265.1. NCBI lineage: Eukaryota > Metazoa > Chordata > Actinopteri > Cichliformes > Cichlidae > Rhamphochromis > Rhamphochromis sp. 'chilingali'. The sequence continues at coordinate 12,232,151 of NC_137931.1, read as the reverse complement.
ACAGTGCTTTAAAAGGAGCCTCCCATTTTTGCATCCTAATAGATGCAATGTCATACTGGTGGAAACAAAGTAGCAATGAGCCTAACAAGGCCCATTTGTTACTTCAGTATTTGTATTGCAATGTATGTTTTCCTGTTTTCCTAGTGTTAGTTCCGTTTTTCAATGCAAGATATTTTAACCGTTTGAGGGCTAGGTTGCAAAGGTGATGGGACCCAACCCTAACAATAATGCTAATACTCACTCAAGGGGCAATCAGAAAATGCTTTTTTTTTTTTTTTTTTTTAAATTATATTCTTCTCCCAAGAAACAAAAAAATAATCATTCCAACAAATGGAGCTAGGGTTCGGGTGGTACGGACTTTAAACCCCAGACAGCCATGAAAATCTTTCTTTCAGGATTCCTTCAATTCTTGGTCTTGGAGGGAAGGTTCCTAAAGTGCTGATATTCATAACTGTTTTCTTTCTCCATTCAGGCAGAGCCACATGGTCATGGGAACATTCTGCTGACCACCCTGGAAATCCATAATGAAGTGGCAGGAAGTGAGATCACCACCAGCGTGGCAGACATTAGGAACTCTCAGTCCATGGTGCAGCTGGACAGCACTGCCTCATCGCACATCCAGTATCGCAAGCAGAGTGGCGGAGTCGGTCCATGTTCTGCTAGCCGTCACTCCCTGGACCGCTCCGCTCAGATGAAACGCAACCGCCTGCGGAGGCGGTCCTCGCAGTTAAAAATCAAAATCCCCGACCTGACGGATGTAAATGCCATTGATCGCTGGTCACGGATCATTTTCCCTTCCGTGTTCTCAATCTTCAACCTCATCTACTGGCTCTACTATGTCTGATTGGACTGTTTTGTTGAGGTGTTTTATTCTGGTTTGTTTTTTTGTTGTTGTTTTTTTTTTGTGACTTTTTTCATTTCATTTGTTTTTCTTCCTTTTCTCTGTTGCTTTTATACATGATGGAATCTGCCACGTTGAAGACTGTAACACAATAAGACAAAAGTGAAAAAGAGACTGAGAAAAGACTACCGAGTTTTGGACCAAGTTCTCATTTAAGTTGTTTTTATATTTGCAGTGTTTGAACCCTTAGTACCGAGTTCTTTTTATTTTTGAAAGTATGTACTGTAATTGGGATTTGTGACGGTCATTTCCCAACACATTTGCCCTCTCAGTAATGTGTAAATAGCAAGATACAAAGCCAGCAATTGAATAAATATTACAGTATTTGCAAAAAAGAAAAAGAAACAAGAACCAGTTAAGTTAAAGATTTTTCTAATCAAAAAAGTAAGAAATCTTTATACTACACAGGTGATCAGATAAGTGCAGGCAACTCCTAGAAATCATTTACCCTATGCACTATTAATGCATGTAATGATCAGCCGTAGAAGAAAAAAAAAAAAGAGTACTTTTTGCCTTCGGTAATAGCACAACTTCACAGCAACAAACCAATGTGTGTTTGTTTATAGCATTAATAATATACTTCCTACTAAATACAATTTATCATGCATTGAACTGGTAAACCTTTACCCAAACACAATATCTTCAAACTCTTAACATCCCCCAGGTCACTGGCAACCCATTTAGGGGTAGGTTTAGGCTAACATCTACCCTTTTTTAAAGACTTTATCACCTACTTGGAACATCCAGAAAAAAAACTGTACGGCCAAAATGAATGTACTTCATTTGAAAGGTAACATAGTTTCTTCAAATGTGCCCGTTTCCTATGTTAATTAAACAGAACCCTAGAACTGACCCTAGACTGACCACCGATGACCAGCTGGAGGTTAGGAGTTTGAAGCGGAGGTTTTTGTCCTCTGTTCAGAATGATTATGACTCAGGTTCTGAATTTTTTGGGTGTCTTTTTCTTAAAAACCAAACAAAAAAAATGTCGCTGAAATAACTTTTTTGGTCATTTGATAAGGGGAATAGAAAATAATAAGCACAACTATGACAACTGCCATTTCTTTCCTCTTCTACCTTCAACCAACAACACTTTTCAAGTGATAGCATGACAGAATTGCACTTAAATTTCTCCAACATTCTAGAAAAACTGTTTAAGAAAACTGCCAAGGGCCTTTTGGGCAATACAGTTATTACTTATCTCATGAAATATTATGATATTTTTGTACTCTGCGTCTTGAGGTCTTCATTTGAGTTCCTAATCTATTCTTGTTTTCTTTTGCGCCATCTCCGTTGTGGTAATAGAATAAAAGACCCATTTTTTGTACATAAGTTCATAGGTGTGTATATATATAAATGTGTATATGTATATATACATGTATATATATATATCTATATATAGCTATGAGAGGTGGGATCAAAAAGTTCCAGGGATGGGCCTCTGAAAATTTAAAATTTGGCTCAGTAGACTTTAGTTCAAGGTTATCTTCTCACGTACCATTCACTGTTAACAGTGCATTTTAAGGTCACTTAACAGAAGTCCTGTGTTTCTCTATTGCTCACTGGATCCACTCAAGTATCTCAACATTTCAGATTGATTTTCTTTTACATAATCTGGATGAAGCAAATCTAGCAAACAGATTTGTGTTGATGTTGTCAAGAAAACATGCATTTTGAATGCACTTAGTGCTGACACACCACAGTTTTTGTAGTTCCGTGCTAAATGTTCTGCATTGATCCCTCAAGACATTACCATAGAGGTCTGCATTGACTGGCTGATCCCTGGACAAATTCCTGTTGCAAAAACCAGTGAATTCCAACAAAATGTATGACAGTAACCCTGTCACCAGTGATGACAATTCCAATACTTACTCCACAATAAGTGTTTCGATGAAAATCACTGTGTTGGGTAATTAACAAATCTACAAGGCATGTGAGATGACAGTATGTCACCAGTTGTGTAAGACAACAATCACGCTCAGTCATGGTACAGGCAATTGTACGTAGTGTACACCTAAGGACAGAATTTCTAGGCATAGCCAGGTGGCAGAAAGCTTCCACTTTGGTGCCCTCAGAATCTCATCACTGCTTTTTGCAGATGATGTGGTTCTGTTGGTTCTATGAGGTGGGGATCTCGTGCTCGCACTGGAGCAGTTCGCCAGTTGATCTATGTCCCTACCCTCACTTGTGATCACAAGCTGTGGATGCAAGCGGCAGGAATGAGTCTATTCTGAACTACTGTGTTAATGCAGCCAGGGATATAACCACCAACCTAAATTGTGAGTTAGTGGAAGGCCTACTCTACAGCCACCCCTAAATAAATTGCCCAACTTTAATAAATTAAAAACCACAAATCGGCAGTACAAAAAAGTCTTTTGGTCTCTATGAATAGTTTGCCACTTCATCAGCAACACTAAATGGGGCTAATTTTCTTATAATTCACCTACCTGGATAATTGTTTTGGGCTCAAACCAATGATCACATTGTCTGTCAGTTCTTGTGATTGGACTCTGTGGGGCCTCATCTACTTCTTTCAGTCGTTAAATTGGACTGCTTCACTGTAGGTTTCTTCATGGTGCCTTTTTGAGGCATTTTAATTGGTTATCTGATGCTTTGCTGTGAGGTAGAGACCTTTCAAGTAGTTCAACCAATATAATTTATGAACACAACCAGCTAGCTGTCATTAGCTGCTAACTTAGGACTCCATCTTTTTATTCATTCATTTCTGGCTCCAGAAACAAACATGGCAACCGCTAAAACATTAACATTAAAGCTCCATATTTGACACCCATAACCAGTGGTGACAAAAATGATCATCCATGGTGCCATGTTTTAGTCCTTTGAGATATATATATACACACACGTACGTTTAAGATGTGCTGTGAAAATGACCTTGAACAGTAGCTCAGCCAAATTAAACTCTGGTATGGATTTTGATTTTCTTCGGGAGCCTGTTCCCAGAAGTTTTTGTTCACATCTCATATATCCCTGCATGTACAACCCCAAAATGAAAATGATCTTTTTGTGATTGTCATACTGGCAATTAACATAATTTAGTAGAAAGAATTAAACTAACAGATCTGTTTCACGCATCCGTTTAGTTTTGAGCATTTGTGGGGCACTCTGAAGACATTCCTACCCAATAACTCCACTCAAGACACTGTATGTATGTTCAGCTGTACTGAGTGATGCAAATGGATTCCATAGAGCCCGAAGATGGACCAAGATAACTGATCTGTCGTGTAAACAAAAGCACATACTAGTATTGAATGTATCAGATCCATTCTTCAGGGAGAGGATAATGAGCCATGATCATAATTTTTCCATCAGAATGTAACACCCATTCCTACATTGTGAGTGACAAATAGAATAGAGTGAGAAAGTAAAAAGATGGTGCTTTACTAGTGTGTGCATGTGCATGTGTGATGGAAAGTGGATATGGAGCCACTGAAAGGAATGGCATTGGTAGATTATTTGTTTTCTTGCTGCTTGCTCAACTATGGACAAATGTCAACATATAATAGTTTTCTGGATTAAAAATAGCTCTACTGTCAGACTCTTTTGACAAACTGTGTGCCATTCCACCTAAGGTCGCAGAGCCATCAACCAGTTATAACTTGAGGATGTACATTTGAAGCATTCTTGATCAATTGCAGATACATGGAATACATCCACTATTTGTGCATGTACAAGAATACATGTAGAGAAAAAAAAAGGTTATTGATAACTGAGTTTGTTGACAGAATACAATCAGTCAAGTTTTCTTTGTACAGGTTGATATATGACTAAGAACTGAATGTATTGTACTTGGATTGTTTCTGCACAATTTCAGTTTGCTTACTGGAAAAAGGATTGACCTCAGTACTGATTAATATAGAGCTCTTGTGACCCCAAATCACATTTTCTGCTGTGTATACAGGCCTGGAGGCAAATAAGATCAGGGTACAAGAAAGAAATGGCAGCGAAATAATACATAAGTCTGCTTAGGCATAAAGTTAAGAAAAATGTACGCTTTTATGCAACCTAACAAGCATCTAGCCCTACAAAGTTGCCCCAGAGATGACCTGAAACAGACATTCTGCTTCACATTATAATAATAATAACAATAATAATGGTATTATACTAAAATTATCAGCAGTCCAGTCAGAAGCACAACAGAGGGTGTGTGTAATATGGTCTCCAATAGGAATTGTAACTAATGGCGCTAAATGGTTTTAATAGTTGCATATGCTTATGCTTCAAGAGAAATAAACCCAGATATTTATTTATTACATTTTGCAAATACAGTATCTGTAATATTTTGCTGAAATCTGTGAAAAAAATAAAAAATGGAAATATTATGTTTTTGTCATAAGCCAGTCAAAAAGAACAAACAAAATTTGCACTTTTGGGCCCTGTTCATTCTGGACCATTACCTGATCGTAATATAATTCCAGCTAGCAAAAGCTTTTAAATATATTAGAAGTTCTACGGTAACTCTGTGAAGTAGTTCATCTGGTATTGGACATGTCATCCCCTTGAAGGCGAAATCTTTCCAAAAAAACTTTACCCAACGGTGTGTTACCAGCACAAATGGAGACTACAAAATATTTTTGGAAATCTAGAAAATATTGCTCAATCATCAAGTGATTTCCAGTAATGTGGAAACAATTTTATTTCACTCAGATACAAATTTGTCTCCACATCGTCATCGACTAGACTTTGTATGTAATTGCGCTACATGTTGTTTTGCAATGAACACACAGTAAAAGAAAATGTCTTTGACTTTGGTCTTGGTCACAGAGCATTGTTTGGGAATATCTTGCATGAATGCAAAAAAGTAATGAAATAAGTCTGTCCAAAGAAGATTCAAACTGCTTTGTGTTGATGAAGCTTCAGTCTAGTGTAAATAAGACTGAACATGGAAGCTAAAGAAAAAACCTTTTACAACACGTGTCTAAAAAGATCTTCCTAGCTAACTGGTTTGCTTTGAATTACTTTTGGATGATGTGCTGGCATTACAACTGGTCAATGTGTGAATCATTTTTTTTTTTAAATTACTGAACTACAAAGCGCAGTTTACGAGTAAAAGAAGGCAAGTGTTATAAACTCTAGATACCTGTTTATCATGCATGCAACTACAATTTGTAACTTTGGAGAATTAAAAAGAAAAAAAAGATTTATTGCAAACTCATTTATAAGAGCTGTCAGCTGCTCATTTTAGAAATGACACAATGCCGTGTGAGCCTACATCTAATAAATAAATAAATATTAAAAAATAAAATAAAAAAATAAAAAAAGTCATTGAATACTTCAGGTGTTGTATGGCCTTGGTCCCATAATGGAATGTGAAATGTTCTGTGCTGCCACAAAATGTATTTAGGCTTAGATTTATACTGTATATCTCTGTATGTTTCTCTTCCTTTTTCGGTAGATTTCCATGTTAAAACATCAAATAAATGATATACATTGTACTTGTGTACTTGGTATTGTATACATCATACAGCAAGAAAATGCACCTTCCTAAAGTTAGGGAAATCCTTACAGAAACTTGGGAAACTAGTGAAACAAGTCCAGAGATTGGTGGGGATGACATCTCGTTTTGAAGCAGACAATTTTGCTCCAACAAGGTACTTGTTTCCTGTCTTTTTCCATTTTCAGTTCAAATCTATATTGTAATTGACCACTTACACTAGGATACATCATATGGTCAAATGAACTTGCTGAATGCATGCCAGAGTGATAATCTACAAGAGTACCGTAGGTTCCTGGATATAGGAAGAATTGGCAAGCAGACTTGAAGTGTATAGTAGCATCTTTAGTAGATTAGCTAGCTATCTTAAAAATGCTAAAATAAGGTTCTCTCCAAGCTAAATTAAGTTGTTATTCCTGCAGGTCAGAGTGTTCAAAGCACAGATTGCATGTTTTCTTATAATGCTGAAAGACAAACTTGTACTGTCAGTCCGAGTTTAAGTTTTTCTGGCATAGATTCAGCATCAAATCTTAATGCTCCAAAGGCTCTCAAAACTTGATCACAGCTCAGACAGACCTGCTGGCACAACATTTCTTCAAAGACAATAAACCTAGGTTGAACACCATGTATAAATAATACATTGCATTTAAATAACTTTTATGTGCCATCTGGGTGTTTAAAGGTAATCTGAGCAATGTAACTCATCAAGGGTTAGTCTATCTAAGGGTTAGTCTATCTAAGGGGCAGGGATAGCTCAGTAGGTAAAGTGGTCGCCCCATGATCGGAAGGTCGGCGGTTCGAATCCACTTAACAGCTACCCTGAGGTACCCCTGAGCAAGGTACCGTCCCTACACACTGCTCCCCAGGCGCCTGCTTAGTGGGCTGCCCACTGCTTCACTGAGTGAATGGGTCAAATGCAGAGAAAAACAAGTAATTTCCCCATGGGGATCAATAAAGTATCCATTATTATTATTATCTATTTCATAATATAGTTTCTTTGGAGCAAGTTGTAAAAAGATACCTCTGAGACATACTGTTATGTGCTTACCCTTAACTAAGCAGTGAATCATTTTTCACTGACTTAAGTCTAATACCTATGGAACAGGCAGCTCAAAGGAAGAGCAGGAAAACACAAAGCTGGATTCCAGTTTCCATGGCCCACTACTGTTTATGCATACATAGTTCTAAAGTTTGTTGAATGAGGTAATGTGAAAACATGCCAAATTTTAGGGATGCAAAACTTTTTTAAAATGGCACTGCACCAATATTTCTGAGAAAACAGATGGGGAAGTCTTCTCAATTTAATTATTTTGTTCAACTAAAATTGGAAGCTAAAAATAGGCATGGATGTTAGCTGTCGTCAAGGAGAACGGGTTTTCCCTAGGTGCTTGTAGTTATATCTGAATATAATATGTTTGTATGCCCTAACATTTCTGTCTGCGGCAAAATAAAAATGTTCTCAGTGTTGCAGGATGTGTTCAATTGAACTGAATTGACTTTCATTTATATTCCAACAGCAGTCTCCTTAAGGAGCTTTTGTATACAATAAGGTAAAGATTAAGGGAGAAGCAGTGATGCAAGTGTGCTGGAATAGTGTTTAAGCAGGACTTGCAGTTAATTAGAGAGGAAATCATGCCCCCTTCCAGCAATTTCTGACCTGGAGAGGTGAAGGTTAATGGACATAATAGTTCAGTTATTGTGCTAATACTATGAAATGTAGCTGGAGACTCTAATCAAGTCAGTGTGACTGCAGCAGTTTGATTGTGAAAACCCAAAAAACTCGGTTTCAAGTATGATAACAGTAAAGTCTCATAATTAAAGAAGTGAATGTCTAAATCTTTAGTTATTATTCATATAGAATTGGGTTGATTCGATTCATAGCACCAAACTGCAACAGCAGTCCCTTCAAGACACTTGTACTGTAAGGTGAAGACTCTAAAATAATGGGGAGAAAACCCCAACAATCAGATGACCCCTGATGATCAAGCACTTGGCAACAGTGAGAAGGAAAAACTCCATTTTAACAGGAAGGAATAACTGGCAGAAACAGGCTCATGGAGTGGCGGCCATCTGCTGCGACTGGTTGGAGGTGAGAGGAGGGAGACAGGCCAAAGACAAACTGTGGACAAGAGCTAGAGATTAATGATAACTAAAGTGTCATAAAATGCTGTGTGAGTCAAGGCAGGATAGGACCTTAATATGCAGGACTCAAATGCAAAACTGAAATCAAAGCATATACACATGAGGAAATCAGGACCGAGAGGACTTTAGGCCTCTTTAGTATATTGGATAAGACCTTCCTTTTGTCTCAGGTAAAGAAAATACACATTGGCTATATCATAACGTACAATAACTTGAGAAAAAGCTGAGGTTGGCTTTCTTTGCTCCAAACGCTCTACAGTATAAGTCCCTTGGGGTATGTGTGAGAAATTAGAATTTTTCTTTTTCCTCTGGTGTCTTTATAATATATATAAGGGTTCTGACCCCAAGATATACTGCAGTTTATCATAAAAGAAATTACTGTTCAGCAGTTTGTGGGAGGCATGTGAGTGGGACTGCTTGTTGATAGCAATACATATATTTTTCCTCAAAGAGAGCTGGCCTTTTGAACAAGCTTCCAACTATGTGTTGCAGCAGGGTTTTGGAAGCGTTGGTAGGTATAAATAGCAAATCCAGTCGATTTGTTTATCCAGATGTGACTACCTGGCTAACTTCCTACTCGCAGTGGTGCAGGTCTTGCCTTGCCTCAAAGAAACTGAAGTTGAGATTTGTAAGAGTCTTCTCCTCTTGTGAAATTGTTTCTAGCATATCAGGCCCCCAGGTCATCCCTGCACTCAGTTTTGAAAGGACAAAAATAAACTTTTTACTCTTCAACTTTGTCAGATTCTTTCACAGCCCTATGGTTTTTTTTTTTTCTAAAAGCATCCAAACAGATCAGGGATTGCTGTTCTTACTCTGGAATCTGACAGGGATATTGTGATAGATGACCTCGGGCAAACAAGATGCCAAAATTGCTAATAAAAAGCACTCTAGAGGGCCATCAAGCAAAAGTCAACTAAAGGTTATCGGAACAAAAGAAAACAGAGGCATCATCCGTTCTCCCTTCTGCTATCACTCACTCTGATCTTATTGACCGGATACTTCAGAAATAAATAAAGAAGCAGTTCAAATGTGAAAAAAATGACTAATAGGACCATTAAACTTCATCAAATGGGAACAAAAAAGGATCTGGATCCCTTGCTGAACAATGTAGTCCAGGTTTTCAGGGCATGTGTTGTTGAATGTTGTCAAACTCTTGTGGAACTTAAGTCCTTCATTTAGGCAATAAGTCTCCAAAGGTTTGCTGATTTTCAGGTGGGGATGGGGTATGACCTGAAGCAAAGATTTATGTGTGAGCTGCTCTGAAGCTCTGCACTGAGAGACTTATTACTTTCATAAATGCAGTGAAAAGAATATGAATATTTAATTACTTTTTTTTTCCTTGTCAAGAATTAGACAGAAGATACAAGTTTTATAACCCCAGTGGGGAAATGGGGTTGCAACAGCACCAAATTATACAACAAAAGAAGCATGTACTAAAAAATAATGCAGGAAAGAAATGTGCTAGTTATGTAAAAAAAAACAAGATGTGATGCCACAGCATACTTACCGTGCTTGGAGATATATCATATTTTTAAGTAGATACAGCTTACCATACTTAACACTATAGTTCAATGCATAAGCATTCTGGCTTGTCAATAATTGGAAATCTAATTATTGGGTAATTTTAAAATTTTGACCGAATGATGATGCTAAAGAAATACATTTATTAAGTTTATTTTGATTAGCAATCAATTGCTCCCTAATTGATATACTGCAGCTACTGTATATAGAGTGCCATAGTGACTACCCACTTTTTTAAGGGCTCTGCATAAAGCCCAGTAATATAGGAATTGACCATTTTTAAAAAAAAAAAAATAGAAGTCCAAGTCCAACTTGAGTTTCACACACTTTGTTTATTAGAAATTTATTCAAAAGTGTGTTACTTGCTTAAATTGTCATGAACAAATTTGTGTATTTTTCACCAAAAACGTAAAGCTAATTTTTCTTGATTTATTGGGTTAATAGCACTTATATTTATGCCACTTCCAGAATGTAATAATCAATAATCAGAATGTAATAATCAATAATCAGAAATGCCTGTGGTGTTGAGTTAAGATGCACTCTGGATTAGGACTCGGCGATATGTCGAGTTTTTAAATATATCGATATATTTTTATACGAGATATGAGATGTGACAATATCGTTTATATCGATATAGTCTATGGTACGTTATAACTAGAGATGGCACGATACCACTTTTTTATGTCCGATATCATAAATTTGGATATCTGCCGATACCGATATGAATCCGATATAGTGTTTTTTAATCAACAAAACTGTTTTTTTAAATATCTTGCTGCATTTTGTATAAGTTCATACTCAAGTTTAAAACAACAACTACACTAAAGCTATTCTGTTATACCTGTATGCAAAAAAAAAAAATTTCATAGTTCAGCAATACTGAACAATCTAATAAACTTAAACCTACACCATCCTCCCTATTCTGGTATTTTAAAGAGTACTTAGCATAAATATTAAGCAACCTAACTAATAGGGTTCCAACTCCCAGCAACAACAAAAATAAATAAATAAAAAATAGGGAACCACCCCTCACGCGCCACCTCATGATGCTTAATCGACGTAATCAACCTTAATTTGATGCAGTGTGAAAAAAAATGCACAGAAATCAATTATTTTTCAAGAAATATTAAATAGATTCAACATCTTTTTTCAACAAAATTGCAGACTGCACAGATGGTACCTTCCCAAAGGAAAAAGTACTATAGCTTACTAGGGTATATATATTAGACTTAATAGTTACTATATACAGTAATTGACTTCTATTCATTTTACATCAAATTAAAACTTTGGGTGTCAGATAATTATTTATTAAAAGCTAGACATTTTAAATGAGAATAAGAAAGAAAAGTATGTCTTTGTGCCCCCTTTTCCCTGTTCATGCCCTATCGGCCCCCCTGGCTAAACTTTGCTAGATCCGCCCCTGCACAGTTACCAGCCGTCAGCTACGTAGAAAAAGATCCTCGAGTAGAAAGTAATATTAAATAAATTCTAACAACAGCTGATCAAGCTTAAACGTGCTGCTGTTGTTCAGCCGCTGGTTTCCTCTTTCTGGTGCAAAGTGGGCCAAAAACAAACAAGAGAGACGAACTCGCGACAGAAGATCAGCTGATCATTAAGCAGTTTCATGATTGAAGTAGCAGCAAGAAGAGGCAGTCGCTCTATATATCGTTTGTTAAGCTTAAAGCAGGAATGCTTTACAAACATTCAGAGATGGACTTACACACTTGCTTTACTTCTCTCGGGATAACTTTGTCGGAGATGAAATGCCGGGTTGCTAGTGAAGCTCCAAATGCTATCCAGACCACCGACAGGTCCCGCATGCCACAGCCGCTCTATCACGTGATGCATACTGCTCCGACGTGCTAACGTTCTGAGGCGAGTTACAGCGTGTTGCAAGTTTTGTGAGGTGCTTTCGTGATATTTAATGGATCGGATTACATTTTTTATTTTTCTCCGATATCCGATCCAGTAATTTAGGTCAGTATCGGACCGATACCGATACTTAATATCGGATCGGTCCATCTCTAGTTATAACTATACTTGTGGAGCTGCAAGTTTGCCTCTCTTTAGTACACTTTTGTCTCTACGCTGCCTCGCCTCTCTCCTTCACTGAACACAACTCCCCCATCGCTTCACCTGCAGGCAACAACAAGATGGACACGGCAGCTATCAAAGAGGAGCTGGTCGGTAAAAAGAAAACATTTGAAGATTACTATTTTAGTGCTGTCAGCGTGACGTTAACGCCATAACTGCATTAACGGGGCAAATCTCTGTTAACGAGTTACCGCGGATCACCCCGTGCATGGGGCTGGACGGCATCAATGCATTAATGAGCTAACCGCGCTAACGCATTGATGCCTAAAATCCTATCATTTTCTCAAAAATCGACAGTGTGTCTTATGTATGAATTCAGGTTGTGCTTACTGACCGCAAACTGATTTTATGTGGTACACAGCGCTCAGAAACCTTTCAAAAAATGTTTTGGTACGACTTTGGTAAGCTACGAAGCTGCACTGCTTGATGGATTGTTGGAGCATCACGGCTACCGAGGAGCCACGTGCTCTGCTTCAAGGTAATATTACTGTACTGTGTGCATATAAGGACCACAAATGGCACCTGTTAAGAGACATGGTTACAAAGAGGATTTCAAACTCCAGGCTGTCAGTCACAGAGGCAAGGCAAGGCAAGTTTATTTGTATAGCACAATTCAACAACAAGGTGGTTCAAAGTGCTTTACAGAGACATTAGAAACAAAAACAAATAAAAAGCATGATTTAAAATTGATTAAAACAAGCAAGCAAACAAACAAACTAACTAACTAAATAACAAACAAACAAACAAACAAAACAGTATGTAAAATCAAAACAGATAAAATCAGAACAGTAGATAAAATCAGTAGTTAAAATGTAAGTTTTGAAGTTTAAGCTTAAAAGTGTGGATTTGGTGCTTTATTCAAATGCAGCTGAGAACAGGTGAGTCTTCAACCTGGATTTAAATAAACTGAGTGTTTCAGCTGATCTGAGGCTTTCTGGGAGTTTGTTCCAGATATAAGGAGCATAAAAGCTGAATGCAGCTTCTCCGTGTCTGGTTCTGACTCTGGGAACTGATAAAAGACCGGATCCAGATGACCTGAGGGATCTGGAAGGTTCATACTGGGTCAGGAGGTCACTGATGTATTTTGGTCCTAAACCATTCAGAGCTTTATAGACCAGCATCAGAACTTTAAAGTCTATCCTCTGACGGACAGGCAGCCAGTGTAAGGACCTCAGAGCTGGACTGATGTGGTCCACTTTTTTGGTCTTAGTGAGGACTCGAGCAGCAGAGTTCTGAATGAGCTGTAGTTGTCTGACTGATTTTTTAGGTAGACCTGTAAAGATGCTGTTACAGTAATCAAGCCTACTAAAGATGAATGCATGGACTAGTTTTTCCAGGTCCTGTTGAGACATCAGATCTTTTATCCTCGAAATATTTTTGAGGTGATAGTAAGCTGATTTTGTTATTGTCTTAATGTGTTTTTCTAAGTTTAGGTCTGCATCCATCACTACACCCAAATTTCTCGCCTGGTCTGTGGTTTTTAGGTGTATAGATTGAAGTTCTCTGGTGATCTGTAATCGTTTTTCTTTGGCACCAAAGACTATTACCTCAGTTTTGTTTTTGTTTAGCTGGAGAAAATTTTGGCACAACCAGTCATTAATTTCCTCAATGCATTTACCAAGAGCCTGTACAGGGCCTTGGTCTCCTGGTGACATTGTGATATATATTTGTGTGTCATCTGCATAGCTATGATAGTTTATTTTGTTGTTCTTTATAATCTGTGCCAGTGGGAGCATGTAAATGTTAAACAGAGGGGGTCCCAAGATGGAACCTTGGGGAACTCCACAGAGTAGAACTTGGGAACAGAGCAGATGCTCAGCGTCTTTTAGTTTACATTTTGACTGCACAATTGTGAGCTTTTTGTTATGCACAAAAACAACATTGTTTTGTTTTATTCATGGAGCATTATTATTTAATAAATGCTAATAATTTATTTCTGAGTAATTTTTTCTTGTACATCCACACTTTATGTTAGTAAAAGTGCCTGTGTGAGATTTGGGACACAGCTTTGACTAAGAACTCTCTTTTTGTTCTTACTTTATGACTTTAAAAAATATCGAGATATATATCGTATATTGCCATCTAGCTAAAGAATATCGAGATATGAATTTTGGGTCATATCGCCCGGTCCTACTCTGGATCATAGACATCGGTTGGTATTGACAACAAGAACAGATGCTGTGGGCTTTTTCCATTAAGGAACCAACCAAACAAAAAAGTTTATTGCATGAATAAATCTTTAATAGACACTGTATATGAGATTTAAAGGAGCTTTACCACATTAATCTCCACTAGCGTCAGATAAAGTTAGATCACAGTTATTGTTACTCTCCTGATTCGGCTAATTAGCATTTGGCATGGCTCACTTTTCTCTGAATGGTGATTTGGTTTTACTTACTTTTTTTTAATGCTGTTTTTTTTCCTCCATATGAAAATATTTGAAGGGTAAAGGGTAGGTAGCATTTTAGCCACATGCTAAATAGGTATACTTGTAGAATGTATTTATTTCTTTCAGATCAACTCTCTTAGGAACATTTTTGCATTATATTTCTTCTGTTTTAAGTATGTCAAATTGGGAAAAATTCCATAAAAGGTTTTAAATGAGTTTAACCCTAACTTTCATCAATGTGCAGCTAAGAAAAAAGTTGCTTTAAAACATGTAGAAGTTATTTTATTCAGACTTTGAGCAGGCTGTTTGGGAAGCTACCATTACCTAATTTTCACTATTCAAAAATTTAATGAATTTTTAAACCTGGTATTTTAAATGGTAAATGGTAAATGGCCTGTATTTATATAGCGCTTTACTAGTCCCTAAGGACCCCAAAGCGCTTTACATATCCAGTCATCCACCCATTCACACACACATTCACACATATTTTAATAAGAGCTTGTTGTGCTGTTGCACTCACAAAGACATTTCAACATTTAGCAATGCTGCATTGTACTCTTGTACAAGCCTTCAGCAGTCACATAGCAACAGCTAGACCTTTCTGCTTCCAGTAGATGCGTTTTCAGCTGTTTGCTAAAAACGAGCCAGGCCATGAACGGAGGCCAAGTTGTTCCGATGTAAAAATGAAATATCCTGATACATTTGTGTCAGCCCAAACGGAAAGTGCAAAGTGTACAGATTCAGGTGAGTTCTTAGCCCTGACAGCTGACCCAAATAACTCCCTTCAGACCTTAAAAACTTGTGAGGCACTGAGCAGTCAGACCCTGTGTTTATGTTGGAAAAACTAACTCAATGAATGAATTCTTTCTGATGTCTTCTTTCTCGTCTCCCCTCCCTGCCTGCCAACTGACATACTTTCTTTTAATTCATCAGCAGCATGGTGAGCGATGGAGGGAGCGTGGGAGAGAGTAGGAGGGAGAAAGGATGGATGGAGAGAGAAAGAAAGTCTGTTTCAGCATCAAAAGACTTTCTTGGAGACTAGGGGGAATACATTGACTCTTCTATGTGCTTTTTGATGATGCCTTTCTGTTTTATGAGCTCAATGATACACAACAGCAGCAGAAATGTATTAGCCTACTTCTCTGTCTCCCGTTCTTGCCCTCTGTCTCGCTCTCTTCTTTTAGTCGTCTTAATTCTCTTCTGTTGCTCATTATATCTTCTCTTCCATGCATCTTACCTTCTCTTTTATGTCTGGTCAGGACAAACCGGCCAGGATGTACTATGCAATACAGTATTATAATGGCTCATCCTTCCTATGTTCTATTTGATAAAAAAACCCCCAACCTTTTCTTAAAGCGCGTAATACATATCTCCAGATCATTAAACATTTAAAGGGTTGTTCCCTAAACATTCAATACTATAAAGAAGAACATCCTAATATATATGACCCAGAAAAAACCTCAGTCATATCTCCAATCACATCTGCTCACTGCAAAAAAGTATTACAAAAAAAAAAGTCTCTTTAGAGACAGATTAAAGAGAATACTGACTTGTTATGACTATGACGATCATAAGTCTGGTTTGGCTTTGTGAAAAAAGAGAGAGCAGGGTTTTGCACAGCATAGCTTTGCATCAGTGAAAATGATATAATTCTGATTAATGCTAGATTTAATTCAACATGACTGCAGCTGTGCATCAGAACTTGTTCTGCTAATTAAATCAAACATAATATGTTAGAAAATAAGACATACAAGCACTGCAGCAGCTGTCTTTGAGGAATGATTTAAATAAATGTGATGTAACTGAGAAAGAGCTATTGTCACAAAGCTAAATGTTTTATCATGTTATCTGTCTTTTTTAAACTGTATGAGCACAGACTGATCATGTTTGTAATTTGGTTTGAAGTCATTTGATTGTTTCCAGTTGTTAAACTGCTACAATCAACATTTTTATATCATCCATCAAATAACTACTTCATGTATAATGTGAAAAGGAAATAAATTTTAACCTGACTTTACCAAAATTATCAAAAGAATTGGAGGAATTAACCTCTTAACATCCACCAAGTCACAGGTAAATCACTTAGGCTACATCTACACTAATCCGGATACATTTGAAAATGGCGTTTTCGTCTAAAAACACTCCGCGTCCTCACTATCATTTTCAAGCATTTCCGAACAGTTTTTCATCCACACTGAAATGATCAAAACGCTTACGTTCCTGTATTTCACATGGGTGAAAAGTAAGACAATTTGACCTGCGTCATTATTTACTTTCCGGCTCTTTGGAACGTCGCGGAAAAATGTCGAGGAAAAGCACCGAGTGAGGTGGAGTTGTTGATGCCAGTAACACGAAAGTACAAAATTGCAAAAGCGAGTGAGAGTTAAAGAATTTGACGAAAAGCTATCTGGAGCATGTACAAACTGATATTAATCTTCAATAGGGCTATTAAAATTGAGAGGAAAAAAACAACTGCTGTATAATGCCCTCCTCTATCTTAGTTTAGTTGGTCACATGACTGCAACACATGACTAAAATATGTCATCGTTTTCAAAAAGGCTCCGGGTTCGCTGTCCACACTGCGACGTGAAAACTGCATTTTCAAATGTATCTGCTTTGGAGAGCGTTTTCAAAAAGCTCAGTTTTCCTTGACCAAAAACACCGTCTGAGTGTGGACAGAAGGCCAAAACGGAGAGAAAAAGATGTGTTTTCAAACGAAAACGTATTAGTGTGGACATGGTCTTAGGGGCAGGGTTAGATTGCATTTTAGCAACATGCTAAGCAAGCATGGTTTCATGAACTACAATTTATCTTTCAAAATGTGTATATGTATTTTGTAGTTACTTAATCTAAGATTTCCTTTTAGATATGCCAAGTAGATGAAAACTGCATCGCTGTGTGAACTCATAAAGGTTGCTGGTACTAACTTCTAAGCTAACAGCTAAGGCGTTTTATCAAAGTCATCTTCTCTTGTGTGTTGAGGTGAAAATATCTGCTGAAGTTACAGGGAGTCCAGTTACCTGACATTCACTCAGGCTGGCACTGAGTTGAGGGTAGAACGAAGAGCAGACGAAGTTTTGGGTCAAGTGCAGTCCCAGCATTGTTGCAAAGCTCTAATGAGGTCCATGATAGCTTTTCCAGCTCAGCTCTGAATTCCCTATGGACCAGGTGTGTTGTAAGGGGTTGCTGGATTGCTATGTGCAAACTGAACAGTTGACAACGTGGTAATCAGAGATGGATATTAAAGTAATAAAAAAGCTGTATCCATCTACACTAAGTTGATCATCCACTCTGTACATAATGTTCCTCCTAGTCTACGTACTCTAATCTCTTCTATTGAGACAAGACCAAGAAAAATGCCATTTCTGCTAAGAAAGAGGAAGACTGGAGCACATCCTAGTAGCTATTCAAAAGCAGTGAGGGAAGGCTATTTTTGTTGCTGCAGCAGCCATGTGCTAAAGGTAATATCCATCAAGAGTCCTTCAGCCACACCATTGTCAAGTACCTTCCACCACCAAAACAGACAATTAGATTTGTCAGAACACCCAAATCCCCAAGCAAAGGCCCAAGCCTTAGAATATGTGTGTGGACCTGGGGAAGCAATTTGGATTACTTGAAGACTCATTATTATCGCTTAAATGTCTAAGCAAGTAGTTGTGATGGAGCTGACAGTGCCCTGAGAGAAGCAGATGGAGGAAGCCAGAAAAAGGAAAAAAGGGTGATGGAGGAGTGCTGCTGATGGAGGTGGCAGTGCAAACCTATAGCCTGTTACTGGGGCATGTGAAAGAACAGTTCTCCTCAGCTGGTCAAAGGCTGCTAAACAGAGCACTTGCAGTTGAAAGACCTAAAACACCTAATGACTCCAGCTACTGAATTTGTGTCCACGTTCATCACTACATATATATATATATATATATATATATATATATATATATATATATATATATATATATATATATATATATATATATATATATATATATATATAATCGCCAAGTTAGCACACTACCCAGGTAGGTTATTGTCTCACCATACAATATATGTTCAAGGTGGGGTGATGGGTCAGTGTAGTATTAAGTTTGTTGAAGACCAATAAGTCATCAGAGCTCTCCTTCCAAACGTATATTTTCTTGCAAATGGCTTAAAATGTCCACCAGCATTTCGTAAAAAGACAAAAGTAGTTTCAGTAGTTTCTCCAGTGGTTGGCTGGTGGATCATTTCTAGGTCAATCTCAATAGAAATATTCCATCACTCAATCAGTTAGCCATGCTACAGTAACTGAATCTAAGGACTTTTAAGTAAAGTTTAGCAAAGGCCAACAAACCTCTGCCAATTACTCCAGTTCTACCAGCAATAGCAAGAAATACGCTACTCACTTCTACTACACTTTCAGAAAGAGGGCTTGTGAGTTAACCCTATCAGCAGAGAGCATTAAAGATGATACCTTGTATAGTTCAGTTTCACGAGGATTTGAACACAGACATAAAATATGGTTTGGGCAATAATTTATTCAAAAACAACCCAGAGGCAGATAGACAGATAGATAAGCCTGAAAGAGAACATGTAAAAGGCTGCTCCAAAGAGTTCGTGCTACACAGCTTATAAAAATAGGACTGTCTAGTCTTTCTGGATACAGCCTGATGCTAAGACCCATTCATGTAAAATAGTCTGTGAAGACAGTTTTTTTTCTTACTGAGAGGCTAACTTGTCATTAACAGATTTGACCTTTTAGTATAAAACATATGTAAATAAATCTGAATTTAATTTAATTACTGTGGTAAGGATGACTTCACAACGACTAGGTCTATACATTATATTCATTTTAATGTGTTTAAGAGATTTCAATTTAAACACGCTGCAGCAGAACTGTGACGTTAAAGCCCTGCAGTTTGGATACTTTCTGCTTAGCTATAAAAAAAAAAAACTTGATCTCTTGGTTGAGACAGCTTCATTTATTCAAAATATTCAAGTGTAAGTGAAGTTTTCTCACAGCAAGCCTAATTAGTGCAG
Organism: Rhamphochromis sp. 'chilingali'; assembly: GCF_963969265.1. NCBI lineage: Eukaryota > Metazoa > Chordata > Actinopteri > Cichliformes > Cichlidae > Rhamphochromis > Rhamphochromis sp. 'chilingali'. Next base: position 12,212,642 of record NC_137931.1, on the reverse strand, counting down.
TCAGTTTCAACCATTATAGGAAGTTCTCACACTGCCAAAAATGACCAGCCCACATTCATCTCTGCCAGATGCAGTGGAATAATTTAAATCTTCCTACAGCACTCTCTCTCTCTCTCTTTCAATTCATCCCTACAGTGATAAGAGTACTTCTATTCCTCGGACTCATTGTGATCAGGACAAAGTGAGCGGTGGCTGCCAGGGAGAAGATCAGTGTAGACTGAAAAGTATCTTTTAAATGTCACCATACATCTCTGAAAGGTTAACAAGTCCTTGTTATCGTCCTGGTTTGGTTGCAGTCTCTCTGCATGAGGAAACGACAACCGACTGAATTTATTAAAGTTTGTTCCACTCAGTGATTCACTCAGCACGCTCTTTTCTGTGAACAATTTCCAAAGACAAAGCAAAACTCTGCAAAAACGCTGCAGTGTATACATTTCTGGACAAAGCCTTGTATTTTGAGACAACTATAATGCTAATTTTGACTCTTTCTAAACCGTCAAAACATCTTTTTATTCATCTTAACAAAAAAGCACATTTGGATTACAAAATAAAGTCGACTTATATTAACAAAAGACTGAGACATGGCATGTTTTAAAATAATGGTGACGTTGAACCTGGCGCCTCGAACGATAACTTTGTCTCTTCTGCACTCTGCTGGCCACTTTAAGTACCTGCAGTGCACACACTGTATTTACTCCACCACCCCTCTCTTTGTCAAACACACATTTATACGCCCACACGCTCATCTGCAGACACAGGGAGAGGCGTGCACATGTGATTAATGCTCTCTCTTTTCACATTTTGCACTAATTAGCTGCTCGTAGCTCCCAGTTACTATTATTGAAAAGACATTTTATTCTGCCTGTGTTGACTGTGGCATACATACTAAAATTACTGTTGGTTTATATTTAAAGATATGTCTTTTTAGCATTTAATTTTTTCATGTTCAATAAATCTACATAGTGTGTATCAGATAAATACATGCCTTGTGAACTCTTTTTCTGAACATTATACATCACTAATTCAGGTCATTATACAATGAGCAAAACATTTTCTATTTATTGTGTTTACTAAACACTTAATATCCTGTTGTTGTTGTTGTAGTAGTCAGAATCATTTTCCTAATCGTTTTCTGCAAGCTTCCCAGAGAGAACTGTGTAATTTTGGTACTATTTATGGAGAAAAATGAGATGCGTTCAATAGCACGTCAAGTAAATGGCTAGCATTTCCATGAGGGTCTTTCAGTCAGTGCACAGCAGGTGAGCTGAACATGCGAAAAAGCAACAATGTAGCTACAGGCACACTGGAAGAAATGTGTCTGTTGCACTAGAAACACAAACAACCTCCATCCATCCATTTTTCTAAATGCTTTCCGGTTCAGGGTTGCAGGGCCTATCTCAGCTGGAAGGGTACACCCTGTACAAGGTTTCCTGTCAATTACGGTGTCCTTACCTAAATGATGCTAGTGTTTTTGTCTGAATTTACAGTAGTGTAAGTTTACTTAATTACATGGATATTTGTTGCAATCAATAGTGTCTCAAGAACTCTTCTGCCATGTCAAGTGCAAATGCTGTTAGTGTTTACCTTCATATCCTCCTTTATTATTGTTTTGTCCATTGTCTCGGCTGTTTTGTATTTCGATTTTGAATTTAGTTGAAATGTAAATCAGTCATGATGATTTGTGACGGAAATGGAAGGTTTACAAGATGTTAGTTGGATCTGCTATGGTTTAGACATGGTGGCGCTAATAAAAGAGACCTGTCCAGTCAGCTTATTCATAGTGACACTGCCTAAATTTAATATAACCATGTTGCAAAACTAACATACTGTAAGGTTCACATTCTTTGTATGTACCACACACTCAAAATAAAAAACTTAGCATAACTTTTCCATTGAGGTTGCAGTGACTTTAGTTGAGTTTACAGTTTTTTAAGTGAAGCTACATTATAACATTTTACAGTGTTTATTAGCCAGCATTAAATAGCTATTTTGCAGAGTTGAAGTATATTTTACAGTATAATACTGTTAAAGTTTTGACTACATTTCTACTAAAATTAAAATATTATCATCCTAATATTCTAATATTACTCTGATCTCTAAATGAATAAACAAATAAACAAATACCTACAGTAAATAGCTTATTACTGTGTAAATGCTGCTTAAATGTATCTATATATATATATATATGTTTAGCTAATAAAAGGTCACCATCTTTCAGACTCCATGCAACAATCAATCTACTTTGTTCTAAATTCCCTGGTCATACATAAGTTTGCTGCTGTATTCAACAACTAAAGCGCCCTGTTGATAAATGATTATCACTACAAGAGCTTCAGTCTCTGCGGTCCACCCTTATCAAAGCCTTGACAATGTTCTTGGCCATTATGAAACTTCTAAATAAATGATTTTAAATAAAACATTTACATTCCTTCGGATCTTGAAAGAAACAAAGATATAGTGTATTAGACCAAAAAAAAAAAAAAAATAATAATACATTATTCCCAAAAGGAAGATTTTGTATTTTTAAAACCTGAGCTCCAGCCTGAAGTGGCATCAAGCTGTGTCCAGGTTTTTGCAGGGCCAGTTGGCAAAGTCCAACTAGACAGCACCCAGGGCACCGGCAGCCAGAGGGGTGCCAAGAAGTGTGTGTGTGTGTGTGTGTGTGTGTGTGTGTGTGTGTGTGTGTGTGTGTGTGTGTGTGGGGGGGGGGGGGTGCAATGTGGTTTTGACAAAAGAAGAGGAGCTGATGAGCTGTTTGCTTACAGCTGTTTGTAGGAGTCTTTCCTCTAAGGATCTCCCACAGCAAAAGAGTTGTGTGCGTTTATACATGTGGCACAACAGCAGGAAGCGTATGAATTATTGGTAATTACGATTCATTGTCTGAAGTAAGGAGACAATAATAAACAATGTTGGTCATTGCCACAGTCAGCACCAAAGAAATGCATGTTTCTTTTAGACTGGTGAGTTCATGCAAATACCAGGTAGGAGCAATGGCTTCTCAGCTGTCATCAAGTTTAGGGGGACAGGTCGCCAGTCCTTCCCTGTTATCCTCAATCAACTTACTCATGTCTCTGCAGGAAGCATGTAAAAAAAAATTAGGGCCACTAAAAGAAAATAACAGGGTGACCGGAACTGTTTTTTTTTTCATAGTTCTTAGATCGAACCATTTTCTTCTGCTTCTTACAGTCAAAATTCTCTACAAACTCAGGTGCCAGCCCACTAGGAGGTTGAAATTCAGTACTTTCAGTCAGTGAAGCAACACTGAGCCAAGAGCACTAACCACTGCACCGTCACCCCCCTTACTCTCACGTGTTTTACAACCAGAATGGGCAAAAAATACTAGAAATTTCTGGTCAAACACTGCCCCCAGGTGGTGAAATTTTAAAACAGCATTACCTCAATACCTTTAAAGTAAGTCAAATAAGTCAAATACCAGCCCGGGCTCACTTTCTAGAGCCGGTCATCCACTAATCCGAAGGTTGGTGGTTCAACCCCTGCCTGGGCCAGTCTGGATACCAAGATACTGAATCCCAAGTTGCTCCTAGTAAGCATCAGAGTGTGATTATTAGACAGATGGAACTTAGGTGCAGAAAATGGTGCTTGGGTGAATGAGGGAAGTTGTATACAGCTCTCTGAGTATTCAGGTAAAAAAAAGCTTTATATCAAAACCAAAACTGTTCTGTCATTATTCTCAAAGTTAGCGCCACATGTCAGAGCAGTGAATTGCCAAAGTGTGGAGCGGTGCAAAGGTACTGCACACAATACTAGAAGAGCTACAGTATTAACAGAAATTCACATTGAAATTACTTACAATTATCTGCAGTTACATATTTCTATAAATGTATTTATTTCTATAAAAATGAATTCAGTCTAGTAATAAGAGGTGGTTAGTTTGTGATATTACTCATTACTGTGACCCAAATTTACTCCTATTGTATTGAACTTTATATACAAGTGCAGGTAGGTCACACATCAGTCTTTACAAATTAAGGCCTATAATTTGGCCTTAGCAAGTTACAGTCAACAGCCTGTGTTATTCATGTTTTTTGAATCACATTTTCAAGGAAATACATCACTCTCTCTTGTTTGTTGGTTAAATTGAAGATTTATGATTGGGTGGGCCCTAAAGATGAGCAAATCAATCCAAATGGTATCAATACCAACGTTGGTATTGGTATCGGAATGATAGTAGCACGATAGGACTGATACTTTGTTTCTATCCTCTGAGTTTAGTAAATAGCCCACCAAATTGTCTGAATATCTTTGTTTTCACTGTCATGTCTATTTTATTAATAACCTATTGCACATTTTAAAACACAGAAGTTTAATGGAGAGTCCTTGCTTAAATGCACCTTGGGAGTTTTAGCTGTGGCTTTAACAGTGGTTTTACACCTACAGGAATGTATCTTCTCTCCTACTTGGCAAGTTTAGATAACACAATTTAAAATTGTTGTTTGAGTCGCCTTTTAGATTCCCTCCCACACAAACACACCCCACAACCCTGTAAATAACTTTCATTGTGTTCCTCAGATGAAATATGCTCAAGAATTATGAACAATTCTTCTCACAGTGCATACATCGTATTTGGAAGTATATTAAAACCTTCCTGTATTGCCACTTCTCCACACATAAAATGCAAATTCAGCCCCAAATGCACGGCAGCTTGGCAATTAAATTGCTGCTTGTATCCTCGCGAAACTAAACAGATGTCTTCCCCTTGTGATGCACGATTCTATCAGCATCTAACAAAGTGCTCACCTCCAGTGAAACAGCAAAGCTTTCAGGGGCATGAGAGGGACTCTGCCACGCTGAAAAGCTGCAGTATCTGACAGAGATGCCCACTGTTTCTTTATATAACACCTTTTTATAGCACCTATTTACCTTGAAATGATGTTGCCAAGTAACAACATCCCAACTGTGCAGCCGCGGTGGGGATGGTGGTGTGTGTGTGTGGGTAGGTGTGGGTGTGTGTCAGTGATGGATGTCCTGAAGGGCTGTTATTGACTCTAAAAGTGGGGTTCTAACAGCGAGCTGGGCGAATGAATTCCAGTGTTTTTCACTCTCATGCAGGTCTGCTGCTGCAGTAAAGGTGTAGACAAGAACTCATCCATCACTGCTGCAAGTTCCATCCTTAACGCTGCTAATCGCCTTGCACGGGGCCCAAACCTCTATGATGCTTCTACACCACCCCTCCTTTTTTTTTTCCTTTTTCACAAGTTTCTCCAACCTCTCCCACTCCCTCCATCCTCTTTCTCTCTCAGCATGAGTCACTTAACTGATACATGTACTACAATAATCCCTCTTCTTAGTGAATGGGATTAATATTCAATTCAAGAAGAGCCTTTCATCAATACCCCTCCATGCCTTCTTTGTTCGCTCTGTTTAACCTTTTTTTGCTTTTTTTTTTTGGCAAATCCAGCAATGATGTAATAATGCAACAGATCAGGGCAGATGTAGTGATGTGTAGTTAAGTGCAGCAGAGCCAGTCACTTTGGTTAAAAATGATACGTGTGGAGGGAAAATGCACGTACAGCAGTTTGGAGAGGGGAAAAAAAATCTATTAACAATGCATCAAAAGAGGATTTGGACTCAAATTGTCCTCAGTGCTCTGTTTTAATGATGCCTTCTGGTCTGTTAGGCTTCTACGAGAGACCAAGCTACTGCTTTTAAGTCACCCTGCAACAGTATCTGAAGCTGTTTGTGCTTTATCCTTGAAACTCCAGCACTTGCATTGATAGAAGTATCAACCAGAGCCTGTTATGCACTGATCCAATCCAATGCTGATCCAGGATTAGCTGGGGAGGCGAGACCACATGACGGAGTAAACTTGAGAACGGACGTAAAGAGTTTACCCCGCCTCCCCTCTGCTCATATCTACACACATATATTTTAACATGATTTTTGATGGTGGGGATAGAGGAATGTTTCTTTTAGACAGTGAGCTGTCTAAATGCACTCCCAGCCTGGAGCAAAGAGGGTCAAATCTATCTGAGGTTGCTCTCTGCGTGTGTTTGATAGTGTTTTGCAGTACTGCAAATTTTGGTATCGATCCAAAAGTACAGAGTCAGTAATGCCAATACCAATACCGATATTTATGTAGTCTATGTAAGGGAGACCAGTGTGTCATGATTGATGAGATGACTCACCAATAACAACAATTTATTTAACAGAATTCAGTGTATTAAACGTAGAGGATTGAAACAAAGTATCGCTCCTATTGCTCCAGTGTCGATGCAATACCAATACCAGAGATGATATCTATATTATTGATAAGGGTGTTTGATAGCTCAGGGCCTGCTTATTTGTGTTAAACAAGGAGGGGTCTCACTTCTTAAACTGCAGCAATAAGGTTTCCAGGGTTTTTGGTGAAAATGAATAACGATCTTATTTTATGTTCACCTTGCTTTTAGTCATGCAACAGGATGGTGTTAAAGTTTTGGTGTTTTTTATGGATGGAAATGGGTCGTTGTGGTTCAGAGATAAAAGAGGAATTTGGCTCCACCTAGTGGTTTCTCTCGTCAAATTTATTTATTTATTTTTGTATTTGCGTCATCACCCTTTCTCAATCCTTGGAAATCTGAGATCAAGCTACCGAGGAAGGAGTCAATTGGTCGAACGACAATTGGAACAAGAGGTAGTCGCCTTCAAAATAAAGCGTCTAGCGAGCGTTGACGGCCATCTGAAATGGTACAGAAAAAGTAAAACAGACAGTAGAACAGCCATCTTAAAACGTTATGAACTGAATAATATTAAAAGACAGTAACATATCACATTCCCAGGAATTTCTAACAGATTAACTGCCTAACAATTCAGCTGAAAGCAAGCGCGGATAGAAGCCAAGTGCATTAGATATTGATATTATATTAATTGTACCTTTTTTATACTTACAATGAAAATATAATGCTAATATATGGTTGTTATCAATAATAATAATAATAATAACTCTTAAAGCTTAGGTGTAAATGTAAGGTAAATTAGATAAGTAGAAGATCACATATGCATTAATGAATACAACAACGATAATAGTAATAATAACATTAATGCGCAATACAGATTATATTCCATTTCCACCCAGTGCTTCCTGCAGAAGTTCTCTGATGACTCTGCAATAGTCGGCCTCATCACTGATGGGGACGACAAGGAGTACAGAGGACTGACTCAAGACTTTGTGGACTGGTGCCAGCTGAACTACCTCCAGATCAACGCCAGTAAAACCAAGGAGCTGGTGGTAGACTTCCGCAGGCACAAGCATTCTCCACTGCAACCACTGAACATCCAGGGTATGGACATTGAGGCTGTGGACAGCTACAGGTACCTTGGTGTTCATCTGAACAACAGACTGGACTGGACTCATAACTCAGACGCCCTCTACAGGAAAGGGCAGAGCAGGCTGTACCTGCTGCGGAGACTCAGGTCGTTTGGGGTGGAGGGCCCACTCCTGAAGACCTTCTATGACTCTGTGGTGGCTTCTGCTATCTTTTATGGTGTGGTCTGCTGGGGCGGCAGCATCTCTGCTGGGGACAGGAAGAGACTGAACAGGGTGATCCGAAGGGCCAGCTCTGTTCTAGGATGCCCTCTGGACCCAGTGGAGGTGGTGAGTGACAGGAGAATGGCGGCTAAGCTGTCATCCCTGTTGGACAACGTCTCCCACCCCATGCAGCAGACTGTGACAGCACTGAGCAGCTCCTTCAGTGGGAGACTGCGGCACCCACGGTGTGGGACGGAGAGATTTCGCAGGTCTTTCCTCCCCACTGCTGTCAGACTCCACAACAAAGACTTTAACTGAACAAACACACACATCCACACATGTGCAATAACACTAAGTGCAATAATCTTTTCTGGCATCGTTGTATTTTTACTCAGTTGTATATAGCATTCGTATTCTATTTTTATCTTATTGTATATTTTTATTCTATTTTATTCTACTGTATATAGTATATTATTTTATTCTATTCTGTACAGCTGTGTACTGTATTTATTCTTATTGTATTCTAATTTTTGCGTCATAACTTTTGCACTGTCCACTTCCTGCTGTGACAAAACAAATTTCCCACGTGTGGGACTAATAAAGGTTATCTTATCTTATCTTATCTTATACATTTTAGTTTGAAATATTTAACCGGAAGTGTGACATCTTTAGACTAGCTTGAAAGTGGGTGAAGGTTTTTACACAGAACGGTATTTTTCTGTGAATGCATTGTAGGTTGTAGCCATTTCTTTCATCGCTCAGAATCCGGTTCTTCAGCGTTGTGTCTGGAATCAACATCTCTTGCCCGTGACTCACACATCGGAGTAAACCCAAGTCTTATTTTTTTTTGATAGTTCTCACCGGCTGGCTCGTTTAGCCAGCTGAACCTAGTCGAAGATGGACCCAGCGAGCCGATACCAAGTGGTGAGTGGAAGCTGATCAAAACACCGTTTGATAGCTCGGCTTGCCACTCGTCACAGGCACCAGGCCCTTGCCAAAAAAATTAATGCTTATTGTTTGTATTGACTATTTAAAATGCGTTATGTGGGACAGACAAAAGCCGTAAAAAAAATCAAACTTTCACAAGTGTTGTGTTTTTCCCCTAAATTGGTTTTGCTATGGTACCCAGCCTTTGATTAGCCACCTCCGTTAGCTGGCCAGCCAAGAGTAGTCACGAAGGCCGTTTAAGTGAAAATGCTTTTAATAGCGCTACACACATAAAATACACTCTCTAACTTGTCGTTACATGTGTACATTAAAACAGAGGTGTAGTTACACGGTTTTTGGCAGCATAAATTCTGAGAAGCTTAGCTCTAAGTTAAGTGGTTAGCATAGGGATTTAGTAGCTGGCTCATATTAAATGTGGTAAGAGGGCCTTTTTCCCCTCTGGTTGTATTTTTTTAAAGCTGTATTTCCGGCTTAAACCGCAGCTTAAAGGGCTGGTACGAATCAAGAGAAAGGAATGACTGTGACAAATAAGTGTTAACGAACTAATTGTTCAGAAATATGACTTATATTATGTCTTCGCAGAATCATAAAATTCTATAGTAATGCAGGGAAAAACTAATGCTACTACTGTTAGTCAAAAACATTAATGGATGCCAGCCTCAGAGTATGGCTTCTTTGGTTGAACTGGCCTAAGCATGTGGAGTTTGTTCCTTCTCTTAATGTATTGTAACAGCAGTGTTGGTAAAACTTTGGAGTCAGCTATGAACCTTGGGACATAAAGTATGCTTTGTGCCTTGTATTCTGGTATTATGGCTGATAATCCCACAGCATATTCGGTATGAGCCAAGGCAAATCAGCAATGTCCTTTTTAACTTTTCAGCCCTGAACAAAGCAGCGATTCACACCAAGTTCTTTTTTTTGGTTTTTTTTGAAACTCCAGCACAATACAGTGGATTCTCAAGGATGGCTTGGATGTGGCCAAACGGATAAGTTATCTGATATTGTGGTTTGTGAAAGCAAACAAAAAATATACTAATAAAAACCCAGTGTTCATCACAGTATGCCTACACTGTCATCTCTTGCTCTGTTTCCTTTCTAAATAATACTACAGGTATGGGGCACTGCTGCTGTGAGGTTCAGGTGTATTTGGACACATGAGGAGGCTTGTGGCTATGTTGTTAAGATCTTATGTAATCCCCTGTGCTTGCGTGGGGGTGCAGTTATGCTTTGTCCTTGATTCTGAGCCAGTCGTCGGCCGCTCATTCACTTCCCTGCCTTGTTTGCTGACCCAGCGCTGGTGGAGGTTCAAAAGTCGGTTGGGACGGCCAAGATCTTAGTTTTTTAGAAGTCTATCGGTGTGGTAAACCAACAGATTTCACTGTGACTGTGCTTATTAAAGAAGCTATTTAGGTTTGTTAGTCACCTCTGGCTTTTCAACTTGCGTGATATCATTACTTATCACAAAGGGTGTTTCCCCTGTTTGTCGCGGTGTTTTACCACTGTTCGAAAACCACCATTACTTCATGGAAAAGGTTTCAAATGGTAGATTCGCCTTTCAAAAACATCATTTTAAGCAGATTATCAGAATTGTGGAATTCAGTCCTGCTGACGCAGAGTCAAAATGAGTTTCAAATGAAAACTTGCATAGCTTCAAGCTATGCAACTGAAGTTTGCTGCCTTTTTTTTTTTCTTCCAACTTTTTACATATAAAGCAATCATTTTGTTAATCAGGATTTTTTTTTTTCAGTACAATAATCATGAAGTGAAAATCATGACATGCTGCGTTTGTAATTTTTTTTTTTTTTTAAACCTTTTCAATCCTAAAGTAAAAATCTGATATCGGCACATGCTTAGTCAATATTTCTAATTGATAAATCCGACATGTAATGAAGCTGAATGTCAAACCCAAACTGCCTCAAGCTTTGCAGTGACATCAAATCAATCTGCTCTTGCTAACTGTAAACTTGGTGAATGTATCTGGCTCAAACATTAGAGGCAAGCGTGTTCTATTGCCTATTAGATCAACACAAGTCAGCAGAACAGCATACCAATTCACCCAACTAAAGGTATCACTGTAACTGTTTACTGACGATTGTGATCATTTAAAATTAAATTCATTGATTGTGTCAGTCACACAGATCATAATCTCATCAATAATTGTACTTTTTGTAAGCTTAGTCTTCAACATCATACTTTTGTATGTTGAGTTCAATTTAAGTTGCTTTCTTTGTTTTTTGCATGGCTGTCCCACCTAATATTCATATGTGACAAATGAGGTTCCAACTGACTTTTGGCAAATTGCAGTTCCATTTACACATTATGAAGGTTCAACAAGAGGATTGGACCTAAACATTAGTGGGCCATGGGAGTTTTGGGCTCTCACCCTAGTGAATGGCACCATACAACAAAACTATCATTAAATCTGCTGGTGCATGGTGTTGTTTCAGGCGAGTGATGTGCTTCTTGAGTTTGTTTGCAGGTTGAAGACACGAGTTGACCATTGTGGTGATTTTTACCACCATTTAAATGATCTATCAGTACAGAAGCATATACAGAGAAATGTTGCAAGTTTGTCTTTCTGAGGAAAATCTTTTAAAAAAAAAAGCCTGCAATTTCTTCACTTCTTGGTTTTCACTTCTCTTATATTATCGCTGGTATAAAAGATACAGAACTGTGGTGACGTCACCACTGACGTGCAAAGTGACCAGTGGAAATATATTGGATCCTTCGATTGCTCTGCTGTTTTTAATATAAACACGGTCCTGTAGAACAGCGGTATAGTGATCCACCCAAACTATTGCTATTACAATAATTATATTGATGATGAAAATCAAGAACTGAGGATTATTGTGAAAGTTGTCAGCTCAACTTAGATCAGTGTTTTTCCTGTGGTTCTGCCTCTTTGATTACAGGCACTTTACTGTGCTCTTGGGGAATTTGTTCTTGGACTTTAAACAAGCTAAACTTGCTTAACCACCTTGAGACAGCTTTTGTTATTCTTTGGGTTATCAGCATTCTGACGCACAATGAGTCTGTCAGGTTATCCTGCCAATCCTGGGTCACGTAGCACTGTCCTTAAAGTTACATGCAGTTTACTTAATTCTAAAACTACAATCTTATGCCTTTGGCCAGGAGCTGACTAGATTGAACTTTCTAATGGATGCCCTTTTGGAACAGAGGGGCGGAGGTGATTCCCTCTCGGTTATACTGTAACCATCATCTGTAATTTCAGAAGGTGTTTGGCTCTAAGACCTGACAAAAAAAATCTGCTTAGGCTTGTAGATGACCCTCTCAGATGTCGCGTGGTCTGTCATTAACTTATTACATGTAGATCACTTTTCCAGAAACCTTCCTCTGTTGACATATTGATGTGGCTTTATGTATCTGTGCTTGCTGTGTCAAACATTCTGTTTAGGGCAAACCGTACTGCTCTTACTCATTTTACTCCTCCTTACATGCAGGCTAAGGATATCACTGTAATTCAACATTTCTTAAGCTTCTACATACTGTAGCAGTTCATTTCTTTAGGGTTCAGATTGTGTTAGCTTTCATTGAGTACAGCTCTGACAGATGCCAAAGGGTAAAGACCAAGGATTAGTCTGTAATGCTTAGCTAAGGAATTAGAACTAAGCAAGAATAATGGAACCTGCCACCACTAAGAAAGTCTCCTATAGAGTGGTAATCACCTTTCACTGGGGTAATACAGTATTTAACTTTATCTGTGTTTTTGAAAGGGCTAAAGGCATAACTAATTATTAATGTCAGCACCCATCATGTTCCGAAGCAGTGGTGTGGGTGCCCTGGCAATGCTTCCCAGTGCTAACAGACATAAATGTGAAGTGGTAAGCAAGATGGAACATACAGTTAGCATAGTATAGCTGTTTTTGGATTGTTTGTATGTATGCAGTGTCAGAACTAACTCACATGTGCCCAATATTAAATTTGTAGTGCTATCAGAGCTAATGTTAGCCACACACTCTGGGTGTTTTCTTACTTTTACACTAGTTGATTACTCTAAATTTTCATTTTAGTTAGAAAACTAGTAGCTATTAGGGCTGAACGATTATGGAAAATAATCTAATTGCGATTTTTTTGCCCCAATATTGCGATTGCGATGCGATATGCGATTATTTTTTAAGGTCTTTGTCTTCTGTATTATTAAACAAAGACAAGCAATACATCATATAGTATGGCCAATACTATATTACATTAATTTTAAACTGTTCTTTCCTGGAAGACAGACCTCTGTTATGATGACATGAGGTGATGCATGAATTGATGACTGACATTTTTATTTAACTTCTTCAATCACAACAGTATATTTGAACATACACAATAGTTTATTTTTAGCTTACAAACATCTGAGCATAAAGTGCTGACAAGGAACCCTGGTGTAAACATTAAAATGAAAGTCAGTACAATGTGCAGATTGCAGAAATATACATAAAAAAAATCAGTGGCTTTACCACACTCAGTTTTTCGACATCTGTGAACTACTAGACAGTCATTCAATTAAAAAATAATATTAAATAAATAAAACTAATAAATAAAAAATACACACATCTTACTGATCTCTGCAGTCAGTAACATTACACATAAAGTGCAAACATAATAGCAATTGTATAAACACACACACAAACACGCCTTTAAAATTTAAAGGCGTGAAATTGGACGGTCTAGCCAATCAGAAGGCTAGTTCTGATTAGCGTCACCGCTGTCTCGGTGGAGTTTAATAAACTCGGCCGTCTGCTTCTTGCTATCTAAAATATAACCAGACACTGGTGTAAATTCTCGACTGTCTCATACTTCTGTTTAATAAGTTTTCTGTTTGACGTTTAGTCAGCTGTGTGAAAACCAAGGAGGAACCCACCCGGGGGATTAATAAAGTTTTATTTTATCTAATCTAATAACTTTAATCTCAGCCAAACCGATTTACTCACAAACAAACAAAACACTGAAAAAAGCCCAACGATAACATTTTTAGGTTGTCTAAGTGACTTATATATTACGTTTAACCCGAGCAGCGAAACTCCGCGGTGATCTGAAAATGATGTGCCGGGAGTTGTGCCGCTCTCGGCCGCATCAGTAACCCTCGAGCTCCCGGCTAGCTGTCGAGCTGGTGGGTAGCAGACGCCTCTGAAAACGTCGAAGCACTTTTGCAAATATGGGATATCTTGATAAACCGAGCAGATATTTGATGTTTACACAACTACTTTCTCGCCTGAAAATATGTTAAAAGTTTATTTTGTGACCCAGAAAGATTAGTATGAGTAATTTTAAAACTTAGTAGCGGCCGCCATTGCTGGAAACTGGAGTTTGGCTGGGCCGCGCTATGAATTCTGGGATATGGTAGTAATTTGGACAGCCTTCGGCGCGTCGCTGTTACGTAATCGGTCTACAAATGCGGCCTCAGGAGGATGCAGCCCATGAATTTGGACATGTCCAGAGTATAATCGCAGCCTTTGCGGTTAGAAAATTGCACTTGATCATGTCGCGATATTATCGCAAATGCGATATATCGTTCAGCCCTAGTAGCTATGCATGGATTTAACATCCTGACTCCATACATTTTCTCTGGAGGACTGGCATTTGCTGCTTTTTTGAGGTCACCAAAAAGTAAAAAAAAAAATTCCACTTTGAAGTGTTGCCCCCTTTAGCCACAACTTTTCAGCAAATAGTCCATACCGCCTCACCTTTATTAGTGAGACGGAATCCAAAAAACATGTCATTTTTACACTTTGTTTACCCCTGTTGTTTCACAGCTCGCTGAGCTTTGATTTTTCTACAAGTACTCTGGTGTTACACTGACAACTTCTTCTGTCAGATGCTTATATTTGAAAACAACCTAAAGCACTCAAAATGAGACTGAAACATACATGTTCAGATTGTTTGTTTATGTTTACCTGACTGATACAACAACTAACTTGTCCGTACATTGCTATAGGTGCGTGTTTTGTTGTTTAGACTGGCCATAGCTTCCCAACTTTGGGCCTCCCTTTGAGAGCGAAACCAGAGTTTGATTTATATATATTTTTTTGATTCATATATATATATACACACATACATATACATGAATGAAAATATTGAAATCTTTTGCTTTCTGGTTTGTTATTTCAGTCGACTGGCAGCTGTTTTTATGCAGTCAGAAGAATTGGAGTTTTCAGACTTTGAAACTGCCAACACTCTGGTGCTTTCTTCTCAAGTCTTTCAGAGATGTAGGACGAGAGTGTGTGCATGTGTGCATTCCCCTTGAGCAGCAGCATTGGTTTTGGCTGATGATCTGCTTCTTGTTATATTCAGTTGCACAATGAGGACGACTCTTCGGAGGCCGGCGCCAGCGAGCCACAGCCGTGCACTTCTGCCACAGCCCAGCCCGGCACATCCGGCCAGGACCAGAGTCAGACTCGGGTGAGCCCGACCCCAGTCCCCGCGGCAGGGGAAGCATCGGGTGTGAGGACTCAGGGGGAGGCAGTGGACACGGCACCACCTCCATATGCTTCCATCGACTTGGGAGCAAATGCTGCAGCACCACCTGGTACTAATTTGACTTTAATTGCACACAGAGTTTGGTCTGATTGCAGCTCTGTGGTGACTATTTGGAGTGTTTGTAGCTTTGAGTCACTTTAGTTTCCAGGACGGTCTCAGAGCGTTATAGGAAGTGCACAGCTCCGCTTAGGGCTGCTCAATTAATCGAATTTTAATCACGATTACGATCTGGGCTTTCAACGATCATTAAAAATGACTGAGCCGATTATTAGCCCCTCCCTCATTTATCCGCGACACCTTAAAGGCCGGTCCGTGAAAATATTGTCGGGCATAAACCGTCCGTGGCGCAAAAAAGGTTGGAGACCGCTGATTAAGAGGACCCGAGGGAAGCTCGGAAAGCTAAGCAGAAGTTATTTGGAGAGTGACTGCCGTTGGTTGAAAAGAGAGTTTAAAAACAAACTTCAGTGGTGTTGCACACTATTTTATATTATTTTTTTAAAGTCATTGTTAACCCTTTAAAGCCGGTCAGAGCTGCACGCTCCGTTTTGTGTAACTATTGTTAAATCCCTGTAGAACCTGAACCGTGTAAGCTAGCGCAATAATTTGTTTTGCATATGAAACCGGAGGAGTTGTACTTACATCTGATGCCATCAGCTTGTCCTCGGTCACGATTTCCTTCCACATATAGCTTTGCAAAAATTGCATAAAAAGCGCTTGCAGGAACAAAAACATAATATTCCAGAAACACGCTTTGCGTTTCCTATCAGCTGTTCGTAACACTTCCCACAGTGAAATGATGCACCTGCTGTTTTCTTTGCAAATTTGCATCATAGGATTGTTTTTTGTTTTTCCTGCAGTATATAAAAATTGGTGTATTTCCAAAATAAAACTATGAAGACACTCAAAATAAATTTCCTGTTGTTGTAAACTATTTTTTGCAACTTTATTGTATTTAAAGTTTTGAGGGATAAACCTCTTAAATTTCTCCAAGTAGAAATATATGTAAACAAAACAAAAGCGATTTTCAATTTTTTTTGTAGTTTATTGCACTTTTTTGCAATTTATGTAATTACTATGGACTTAATGCATACATATTATTAAAATATGGGCTATAACAGTTGTATTGATGTATAGCAACTTGAAATGCTCCCACAAATGGCACTACAGCATGTAAAAAAATAATATAAGCTCTGGTGGACTTGGTTCTATAGTAGGTCTTAAAGGGTTAAATAAATATCGTCAAATAATCGTGATCTCAATTTCAGTGAAAATAATCGTGATTATCATTTTTGCCATAATCGAGCAGCCCTAGCTCCGCTTTGATCCTGCGTGCTTTCTGTCCTTTTCTTACTTTTTTCCTCCTCTCTCTCAACAGAGACTAGTTTCCGAGGTGACTTCCCTGTGCCGCCACCCTACAGCGTTGCCACCTCATTGCCCACATACGATGAAGCAGAGAAGGCCAAAGCAGCTGCCATGGCTGCCTCAGCAGTGGAGGTGATGCCACGGGTAAGGAGCCCTGCTCACACACGGTCGCCCTCTCAGATCCCCTCTTATTATTCTTGGGTTAAAGTTCTTCCACTGAAACATTCTTGTGGTTACTGGTCTTTGGTCTGGGTGTGGTTCACCTCAAAGTAGGGCTGGGCGATATGGCCTAAAATTCATATCGCGATATAATCTGAAGCGCGATATAATCTGAAGCACGTGGGGTAACGATATATATCACGATATATTCTTTTCTTCTGTATAACGTATTTTCCACACTATAAGGCACACTTAAAATCCTTTAATTTTCTCAAAAATCGAGAGTGTGCCTTATGTATGAATTCTGGTTGTGCTTACTGACTTCGAACTGATTTCTGCGTGCAGAAATCTGTTAAAAAATGTTTTAGTACAACTTTGGTAAGCCGCACTGCTTGATGGATTGTCAGAGCATTACGGCTGCCGTAGTGGGGAGCTTCGCGGCGTAATCTGGGTCCAAAGCGCCGTCTGCTTCAGGTCCCAAAGTCAAACGAACACTGAGAGTTAAAGAGTTAAAAACATGACATACCATGTTCTGACTGAGAGATTTTGAAACAAATTAAAACGTACAGCTCTGCTACCACTTCCGACATAAATGAAGACAGAAAACTAAACAGCAGTGGCGTTTGCAGGGTTACTGAAGTTGGACTACCTGGTATATAATGTTGTACCATGTATGTTAGCATAACATTAGCACAGTGAAGCTGGAGGATGAACCCCAACTTTTTTTCCACTTATTAAAAGTTAACGTGAGGGATTCTGGTGGTCAGGGACAAATGCAATCGCATAGCAAGATGCTATACACGGGCCAAACTTCAGTCAGGAGAACAACTGAGATTATTCATCCACAATATGAGGTTGGTTATTAATATAGTGTAACAACATGGGAATAGAACAGCTGCGAGAGAATTCAACATTAATGAATCAATGTTACGGAAGTGGAGGAAGCGCAGTTTTTGGCTTTCCCCATATTTCACAAGTGCTTCATCTCTTTGCTATGACTGTCGGCATAATTTGCAGATGATAATGGTTGTAGCCACTGCGATGCTTTCGACCAAAACAGGCGCAGCTTGATGACATCATCAACATGCGCTGTCGCGATAGAGCGGTATAGTCAAAATCTCTATCGTTGGCCAAATTTATATCGTTTCTATCGTATATCGTTTATATCGCCCACCCCTACCTCAAAGCATGCCAGAAAATTTTTGTCTTGACTACCCCACGCTTGTGACACTCCGGACCAAAGTAAATGCTGAAAGGCTTTATTTCTACCAGCTCTGAGTCTTCCCATTCAGAACAAGTAAAACTGCATTTCAGTTAACTTGAATTTATGCTCTGAGCACGTTATATCAGCACTTTAAAGGTTATTGTTAAGGTGACTTACTAATTCCAAAATACATTATGACTTTTAAAATAATATAACATTTGTACGTCTGTGTGTGTCCGTGTAAGGATGATGACTTCCCTCCCAGAGACGACTTCAGTGACGCCGATCAGCTCCGAGTGGGTAACGACGGGATCTTCATGTTGGCCTTTTTTAGTGAGTCTCGTGTTTTCTTTTGTTTGCTTATTTATGTGCAAAGTAAAGAGACCTGGTAGCAGCTCTGTTTGCTTTGCCCAGATTGCAACACACTCGTAAAACAGCATGTGACTCCCTGATAACAGATGAATTAACCCTCGAGTCTCACTCATAATTCAGTGGATAAACATTTAGAGAGACGCTCAAATCCAATGAGACTGTTGTTACTTTTAGATTTTTAACATATAATTTTAAAAAAAATCCACTGCTGATTTCAAAGTGAAAGTCACTTAGATGCCCAAATAAAAACAAGTCTTCCTGATGTTCCTTCAGTGGCCTTCCTGTTCAACTGGATTGGGTTCTGCCTGTCGTTCTGTCTGACCAACACCATTGCGGGGCGCTATGGGGCCATCTGCGGCTTCGGCCTTTCCCTCATCAAGTGGATTCTCATTGTCAGGGTATGTTTTTCCACTGTTTGTTTGTTGTGTTTGAACGATGGAGGTCAGTGTTACACACGAGGATCAGGGTTTAACGAAAAGTTGAGCAACTCAACAGCAATCTTGGAAAGAATCTGTGCAGTTTGTTTGTTTTTTTAAAACTTATATCTAAGTGAATGAGAATGCAGCCATTACTGAACATTTGAATATTATTCTCCTACAGCTACACCATGTTGTGGATGTTTTCCATTAAATAAAGCCTGCAGACAAGCGGTGAGCGGTAGCTAACATTCTTTAATCACAAACAAAGAACAGAAAACCAAGCTTGGTGGAGAGCCTGCATGATCGTGGGGCAGACGGTCAGCAGAGTCTCACTGAGCCTAGCATGGCTCTCAGTTAAATACCTTCTCCAGGAACAAAAGGCAGTACACAGCTGTTTCACACCTTAAGGTTCACACTCCCTTGCTACCTCCCAGAGTCCTCAAAGAGAGAAAAGATTCTTCCTGTGGACTTGTCTGCTTCCCCCAACTTCCTTACCAGACCCCCACCATCTGTCTAACTGTATGAGTGTGAGACATGTTAAAATCTAGTGGCGCTAAGGCATTATACAATAAAATAATGTGATCAATACATAAATAAAAGAAATTCCTATACAACCACGTGAACCTCTGAGCAGTGCTACAGGATTAGCTTTTTGGGGACGAGTCTCAGTGTCGTAGACCCAAAGACTTTGACCTTGAGGGCTTTGGACCGTACTGCTGCCAAGCCGTGAACTAAATGAGGTTTCTCTGTCAGACACTCTGAGTCCTTTACACACTCTCTCCAAATCACCATTCCCGCATAGTTTGTCTAAGGGTGTTACCCAGAGTTCATAGCCCTTTTATGTTAAACACAAGGTTGGTAGGTAATGGGGGGAAAATGGCAATGTCATACGCTCTGCTCCTCTGTGCACAACTACTACTGCAGAGGCTCATACAGTGTTCATACCATTACCAGCCTCTGGCAAACAATCAGCTCGTGCTACTGAGCAGACGACCTGCTGATCTGCATCCTCAGTCATTCTGGTGTTCTGGCTTTGAAACGCGAAAGATTGACATAAATCTGTAATATTCTTTGTTGTTTGGAAGTTTCATCAGTTGGGTTGACAAAGACTAAGTCTAATGTGGTCTACAGGCGAGAGTTTAATTGTGCTCGCAGTAGAAGGAGCATTATTATATCAGTTGGGAGCTGCAGCTGAAAAGCTCTCAAGCTGGTGGTGGTATTTGTGATGTTTCATTTCCTTTGCACATGTCTTTGAAGTTTGCAGAGTGTTGTTGCTATTATTATATCTTTTCATTTGTGAAGGTCAAAAGTCTCACTGGGATTAAAAAACCTCCCCCAGGAATGACGTGGCCAAGAGGCCAGCAGAGCCCTGAGAGCTGTTCAGAGTAAGCTCAGGACCTGCGACGCCCGTGCTTCCTGTCTCATTGTTGTAGGTTGAGATATCGAGAGCGAGTCTGATTTGGGCGTCTGATAGAACTGCAGCTGCTGCTGCGGAAGAACTCACAGGGGGACATTAAACACACTTAAAAACAATGCTAACTGCATCCTGTGTTAATGTCTGCACACTCATGCCCTTACCCGTGTGTGTGTGTGTGTGTGTGTGTGTGTGTGTGTTAGGGTGACCTTGAGGTTTGACTTTTTTTTTTTTTTTTTTTTAAATGTCATATTTCTGTTTTCAGAGATTGCCCTGTTTATACACAGCTGTCATTTTCCACACAACACATTTAGCAATATTTTCATTCATGCACTAGTCAAAGTAAGCAGATTTCATACCATCCCCGGTCCTCATATAACTGTTTTTTTTTTTTTTAATCTATAGTGTGAGAGCACATGACTGCTGGTCAGGCTTCATCGATGTGGGATTTGTATTTTTTAATGGACTTTATGAGAGAGCGTCACTTTGTATAAAGAGCAAATTAGACACAGCAATTGTTTCCTTCTGATAACACTAAAGCCAAACTCTCTCTTCCTGTGTGTGTCCAGTTCTCAGACTACTTCACTGGCTACTTCAACGGTCAGTACTGGCTGTGGTGGATCTTCCTGCTGCTCGGTGAGTGCGCTGCAGTCAGTAATCGTCCCTAAAAGCCAAAAAGCCTCCGTGTCAGAGTGACTTCATGATTCTCTCTCCCACAGGTCTCCTGCTGTTCTTCAGAGGTTTTGTGAACTATCTAAAAGTTCGCAATATGTCAGAGAACATGGCCACATCTCATAGAACACGCCTCTTCTTCCTCTACTAAAGGTATCAAAATCTTTGTATTGAGCTGGCTCTGTTCAACTGGATCAGAGTTTTTCAGTATGTGAAGTATTCAGGTCTGCATTTGTTTTCTAGGTGTTTGGTTTACAGCTCCAGCTTAAACTGGGGAGGTTTGATGAGATGAAGTCAGGACTAGAGTCTTTCAGGGTCTCGTTCGTGAATGTGGTAGGCGCAGAGCTGACAGGTGGCTGTGGTAAAGACATGGCATGTCAGCGGAACTGTTGGTCGACCTACATGCAGAGTTTTTTTTCCCCTGTGGCTGTGAGCTGTGGGAGCTGTGGGAACTGAGTGAACGAATAACCCAGCCAAGACTCGTGACATGTGTCTCAGCACCTCGCTGCTGCTGATAGACCCTGTGCATGAGAAAATGCTAACTTCCTGGTTTGAGACCAGATGTGGGGTTGTACATTTCCGGTAGCTTTACTTTGCGGTCAATCGCTACTACGAAGATATACTCCAAAATCATGTCCAAAACTCGAAAACGGAAAGATCGCGTTAAGTTACAAAGAGCAGAAGGTGGGAACACTCGCCACTGTTGTGTCATAAAAAATCTAATGATCAATTTTGACGTTTAAAGAGTTTAGATCAATCAGTTGTTTACATCACTCAACACAAGCAGAACTGCATTACTGCAGCAGAAGACACATCGTCCACATTCAGAAGCACATCTCTGTATAGTGACAGTTATTATGATTTAAACAGGCAAATGTTCAGCATTCAAACCACAGGTGAAGAATAGTCAAACCAGATGTTTCCCTGTTATGTCGATATCAGCTAGTCAAGTACACACCTACACAGCATGTCAACAAACTGTGAAAAAAAGCCACACAAAAAATGAACGATTGCTGGTAACGTTTTCTATGCATTAGTATTTACGAAGGGTATGTTGTGACTTACCTTCACAATTACAGTGGTCCCTCGCTATAACGCGGTTCACCTTTCACCTCGCTGTTTCGCAGATTTTTTAGTGCAAGTTTGCATGTTTATTTATTTTTTTTTACATCACATTGTGTCCTGATCGCTGCAGACGATCTCCTCCGTGACGTCTCTCCTGTACAGTACAGAATCGCTGCATCGATCGCTAGCAGTGTGACTCTGAAGTGCAGTACGTTATGTCCACGATGTCCACGAAACGTTTTGCATCGTCAAAAAATAAAATTGGCTACTTGATTTCACCTATCACAGGTTATTTTTTAGAACATAACACCCGCGATAAACGAGGGACCGCTGAGAAATATAACATTTGAATCCCTTTTCTCTTTTGCTCTGAGGCGCGGGGGAAAAAATATCGACAAGTCGATGAACATCATTTACATATATATTGGGTATATGCCCAAGACATCTATTGAAATGTAAATCGCCGCTTGATTCATTCATTTGCTTAACTTGTTTTGGACCGTAAACAAGGCGCGAATAGGACACCGGAAACAAAGCTCCCCACAGGAGTTTCCGCACCGGAAGTAGCATATGCTAACGTGCACACAGTCTACTGGCCACTTTGCAGAATTAAAGCCTGGTGAGCAGCTGCACCTGTACAGAGGATCTGTACCTGGAAGAGAACGAGACAGGAGAGTTGCTTTCCAAGTTAAACGCAGCTTAAAGCAGCACATAGCTATTATCTTCAGCTCAGGTGATCTTTGTCAGTTCTAAAATTAGACACAGCCCCATTCATGGTAATCCTTTCATGATGTAATTACAGATGATCGTCATTTAAAAACAGAAAAACGCACCATTCTCCAAAAAGCCAGCAGCACACAGCTCCTGCTGATAGATTGAAAAGTGTGCTGAACAGTGGACACTTCTGTGTGTTCCTGGGTTCACTTCAGCCGGTTATGTTAGAACCTCTGTCTGCTCTGTGGCTGGTTCAAGGGCCAACAACAACACAAGTAAGAGTAGCCCACAAACTGGTTGGTCCATATATGTTTGGCACCGCCTAAACAGTAAACAGCTGCAGCGTGTAGACAACTTGGAGTAAAGCACAGGCTCTACACGGGACCAGTACAGGGTTACTGCACCACGCCACAGTGAGTTTCAGTGATCATTTTACACCATGTGCTGAAATCTAGAGCCAACGTCACAACATCTCTTATCTTTGGAAGTGTCACAATTTAGTCAGCGGAAGTCATAGTCACACGAGCCCTGAGGTTCTTTGTTCAAGGTCGTGAATGCTGAAGCTTCACGACTCATGTTTAGTGTACAAATGTTTACAGTGTCCACCTGACAGTGGACAGTGCCAGTTTGTACAGTGTGTGAGAAACAT
Organism: Rhamphochromis sp. 'chilingali'; assembly: GCF_963969265.1. NCBI lineage: Eukaryota > Metazoa > Chordata > Actinopteri > Cichliformes > Cichlidae > Rhamphochromis > Rhamphochromis sp. 'chilingali'. The sequence continues at coordinate 12,189,710 of NC_137931.1, read as the reverse complement.
AGTGTCCAGATAAAGGTCATCAGGACGGATGTGCAGTTTAAAGGTGGTACTGATGCACTTAGACAGGAAGTTGCAGATCAGATATGTTCTCATGTTTAATAACTGTCACTGTTCGCCCCTAATGTGTGGAATTCATTCCCTCCAGGTTCTCCGTGCCGTCACCGCTCCATTCCAATGTGAACGTCCTTCCCTCCCCCTTGAATGACCTGACTAAAGAGCCTTGCAGTGAAGAGAGGAGATGGGGAAGGAATGGAGGAAAAGATGTAGGGAGAAAGAGTTACCAGTTTCATTAAAAGTAAAACACGGCTCAGCTCTGAAGCAGCTGCTTCAGAGCTGAGCTGAAAAATCCGACTTTGATGATCACGTCTCATCCCTGGCCCTTTTTGCCCCCCCCCCCCCCCCCCCCCCCACCCCCCCCCCCACCCCACCCCCACTTCATTTTCCTTTGATTCAAAGCTTTTCACACTGTCTTCTCTTGGATCATGTGACGGAAACACCAGACCAGCTCATGTGTCACACAAACCTGGCCTGAGGCGAATTTAAGAGTTAACATTTATTCACAAAGCACAACAAAACAGTGTAGGATGTACATAAAAATAGCTTTGGCAGTTCTAAGCTAGCTTATGTGATGCCATGCGGTGACAGCAGTGTTAACAGCTTAAAGCTGAATCACAAAACCTTCATGACTATAAAGTAACATTTGGAATTTTAAAAAAGAAACCGTGTAGGAGGTGAAAACCCATTATGAGACTTTGATATTCAGATTTCCCCTCCAACAGCCTTGTTTGTCTCACTTGAAACAAACAGGAATTAAGGATTCAAACTGACAGACCTTTTAGTTACTCGTGGAATTTTAAAACACACCACTGTTTACTTTATATGGTTTTATTATAAAATGAATAGAATTCATGGCACATTAATGTTAAAAATAATGTAGTTAAAAGTAGCATGAAATACATTAATTATTTAACAAAAACATTAAAATAATACTAGCGGTGTGTTTAAAAATTCCCTGATGATTGTTTCATGAACTTCTCTTGAGCTTGAACTAAGCACTAGTTTTGCCGTATTATTTAAGCTTAGGGTGTTATAATGAAGTCTTAATTTAACGCTGGTGTAGCAGTTTGACAGCGCCAGTCCTTTTTCGTCATCTCAGATTTTCTTCAAATCAAATTTATGCAACAGTTTCCATTATAAGGGCACTCAGAACCGAACACCGAAGCTCTGCTTAGCTAGAATTGGCTCAAAATATAATAAATAATATAACTTTTCCCCCCCTTTTTTTCAGTCGGTTAAGTTGGGGCTCTGAGCCAATGGAAGGTGTTTGAAATTGCAAACTGGAATCTTCTATTATAATAATTTAAGATAATACAGGTGCCAAAAATTTGCATCAGCAATAACGGCACTCTGGACTGATATCAGTCACTGGCAAATATTTACTGATGATGTCACATTGGATGTGTGATGAAGAGCTTGAAACCTTTAATGACAAACCAGAAGCTTTTCTTAAAACGATATCAGATAACATGTGCTGGCAGAAACTTAGCATTGGCTAATATTGGCTCTATTGACTGATATCAGGAATGACAGCCACAGATATTTATGCATTATCCACCAATTAATTACAGTATGAAAACCTAAATAATTCAACTATAAAACAGTGAAGGGGGAAAGGAATGAGAACAAAAGCAAATTTAAAATGCAAAAAAAGTGGTTGTTTTTAAAAAATAAATAAATTGACGAGTCATACTGATGCTGTTTCTACTTTTACTGTTTCCCTCTGTGTTCTGTGTCATAAACAGAGCTTCCTTGTTTAAAAAACAAAAACAGAAAAACTTTGAAGTTTTCCATGGTTGAGTCATGTGACCGACTGAATATCTGCTGATATTCCTGGTATCAGTCAGTAAAGCCAATATCAGCCGATACGGGTTACCTGCTGATATCGGTGCATCTGATATTACTCGAATAAAAGCTTCTTGTTTATCTTGTTTTTCATTGCAGCGACTTTCCCTTAGAAACGATGGAAACATTTGCACCAGCAGATTTCCTGAATTGATTTTTTTTTTTTTAATCTCCTTTCCCTCAATAACAATCATTAATCAGCCTTTTTTTTTTTTTTTTTTTTTTTTTTTTTTTGGTAACATTTTTGAATCAAAGAAAAATGAACAGCTTTCATTAATTAATTAATTTATTATTTTTGGGTTAAACAAAAAAACCCAACCCTCACTATTTCACAGCACAAGTTCACCTCATCTCGGTCGGCAGTGAAACGGCTGCCTTTTCATTTTCAAAACTGTCTGTTTTCTACAGAGGCACTAACCAACGAGAGCTCGGTGGGAAAAGTTTGTTTTCAGGCTGCTACGGTCAGATCAGTAGAAAGTGACCCTAAAGTGGGCCTCGTATGCATCTCCTGCTTCGGTGCTGTTGAAGTTTAAAACGATAATAAGCATTTTTACATAGAGGGCAGCGACATGCCAGGCTCGAGGAGAAACTCCTTGAAATACACGAGTCTTATGCAATTTACTCAATTGTAATGACCTACGATTATTGTGGCTTTAAGGTCCTGTGATAATGAAGTAGACGTAGTTGAGTAGTTTAATCAGAGACTGAGATCCAGTTGTGACATCAGGGAGTGAAATGGCTGTTATTGGACAAGCTGGTTCTGCATGACCTGCATGACTCGGACAAAAGCCAACACACGGATCTCTCTGAGGTTTCAGCTTTTCTGATTACATTTAGGATTTCTTCCTCTTTCTTTTCATGGCGTGAGAAGCTTTCAGTGATGTGACTCCTTTTTTTTTTTTTTTTTTAATAAATCAATGTTAGCTGACGTTGTGACTTCCAGTGAGTGCGATGACGGCGATGAAGTCTGGGGACACGCTGTTGCGTCTTGAATATGGAGCCTGACTGGACAAAGAAAAATAAACTTTTTTTTTTGTTTTGTTTAAGTAATTATTATTTTTGTCATTAAGAAAAGAGAAGTGTATATACCAGATTATGCCAATTCAGAATATTTGCACTTTGAAGAACTTCTGTACAGTATGATTTATGAATCTGCAAAACTGGATCTGGGTTTAGAAAAAGGTTTTCTTCAGCCATCATTGAATTCTTAAATCATCCCAAGTGGAGAATTTGCCTTTTGCACTTTTTATTTTTGAAAATAATGTGTGTGTGTGTGTGTGTGTGTGTGTGTGTGTGTGTGTGTGTGTGTGTGTGTGTGTGTGTGTGTGTGTGTGTGTGTGTGTGTGTGTGTGTGTGTGTGTGTGTGTGTGTGTGTGTGTCTCATCGCTTTTAGCCTAAACTGTGACAGCTTGAGAATTGCCAAACTTTTTTTATTATCTTTTCGACTCTCATCATATCCCACTAAAGCCTCTTTCAGCAATATTCTGATCTTTTGGTGAATTGATGCTCTGCTGCATGATTTTCCCTCCCAAATGAGTGGGTAATGTTAGGATTAATCTAGTGCAAAATATTTCTCTTTGTATATAAATGAGGGGAAAAACGAGGCGGCAGCCACACTGTTTCTCTTGTCCAAAATATGTCCAAGTAACATGTTCTGAAGCGGTTGTTATGCATTTATTATAACTGGAATAATGATGACAAATAAATAATGTGTTTCAAAAATAAGAATAAAGTTCAAAAGTCTGCCACTTACATTTTATGTTGGCGTCTGCTTAAACTCATTTGGCAGTATTACTTACACTGTTCCACTTACAGGTTACGGGGTTAACATGCTACTGTCCTGTCAGATACTTGAGTTTCTGTGATCTCGACATCATCAGCGTCATTTTGTTTTTCTCCCGCTGACTTCTTTGGTATAATTTCCTGGTTCTGGCGTCACAGGGATAAAGCTTTCCCAAGTAAATTATAAAAATCTGAGAGCTAATCTGCCAGGTAAAGCCTGTGTATCATCTTTATTGCTTATCACCACACAAAGCTTTACCCAGAATGAAAGCTGACACAGGATATCTGCTCAAGATGAGTCGCACACAGAAAGTGAAAACACCCACAGGTGCTGATTCAGCTTTAAAAATCAAGAAGGTCGCTTGAAGATCATTTGAGGTCACCGGTCCAAAGGTGAAGCACGATTCGCACCTTTCATCAGGATAATGATTGCAAGCTACCGAGCAACGTCTCACAATAAAGGGCGATGCAAATCTAAAGTTAAAGCCAATGAAGGGATCATGAATAGATGCCTAAAGTTGTAACACAATCTAAAATATATTTAAAAACAATCCTGAAATGACACAAATTAATATTAGGAAGTAAAAAGTGCCAGAAAAGCTGAGGTATTAAACCTGGAGGGGATTTTAATCCTCTCTAACGCTGAATGGGATTGCAGGTTGAAGTCTTTCTTCAAATAATGACATTCAAACAGTTGTTATATAATACACCTACATATATCTATTAATACATTCATGTATTAATACATTCAAGTTCATTTTCATGTAGCTTGGAATACCAATTTTAAGTTACAGATGTATTCAATTTTTCATTATCTCTAAAGCTGAAAGCAAAGGTTAAAAATAAATGAATGTTTTCACCAACTCCACTAGATGGAGCCAAAGATTTATAGTTTATGTAGGTCAACGCGTCCCATCAGGAGAGAACCTCAACTGCCTTTTTTATGTCTGCAGCTAAGTTCCTATTAACATAATTTAAACCTCATGCCCATAAAAATGAAAACTAAAAAAACCCTTCATATATCACTGCCTCTGGATTTTTTTTATTTTTTTTAGCTCTTGTCATCAAAATGCAACAAGTTAGAAATTGAATTTTACAATGATGTTTGTGCTTTCTTGGAAAGAAACATGTTTTTTCCCCCCTATTTTTATTTTAGTTGTGAATCTAGTCAGATTCAAATTTGTTTTATAGTCAGACATGGGCTTCGACCTTTATTTCCTGTGGTTGAATAAAAACGCTGAAGTGGTGACAGCAGCTGTGGATGAGCGGAGGATCATTTCCACAGTGAACGAAAAACTCATTCATCCATCCAAGTGCAGAACACTCCAGGTGTAGTGGGAGTTTTTGAAGGTAAAGAAGTGAAATTTTCTGCAATTTGGTGGACATCAATGCAACTGAGGATGTATTTCACTAAAGGCATAAAGATCCACGGCAGGATCACAATAAATCCATAATATAATGTGTCGGTGGCCATAATGATATGAGCCTAACTGGAGGGGGTTGTTTGCTAATCGGAAGGTCAGTGGCTTGTCGAAGTATCCTTGGGTAAGATACTGAAATCTCAATTTCCCCTGATTAGTCCACTGGAGTTTGAATGCCGTACTACATATTGACCCTTTCATGCATTGAATTATGACAACATGCATGAAAGGCATGAATGACAACCTCAATCAGGATTTTTTCTCAAGTATTTTATTCATCTTTAGGCATGAAAAAAAGATTTGAGAATTTCATTTTTTTAAACATGTATTTTCCAAATAGTTTTTACATGTCCACTTAAGTGGACAGCATCACCTTTGGAGTGGGTGGATGGTATGGAGTGACACATCAGTGTCCAATGTAGTGGTTTATATGCAAGTATACCATCAACACTGACACAAATAAAAGAAAATAGCCTCTGTCTACTGTAGTGACCACCATGTGTGAAAGGGTTAAACAGAGCAGAAAAGTACTATGTAAGTACCATGCTGTATCTTATCTGGCTTCGTAATGCAGTATTGCTGTTCTTTTCATCTGAGAACCTCCTTAAACTCAGTTTTGCGCGACTTCCATGACATCCTGGATAAATGTTGTCAAATGCTAAATACTCAAACCTTTCAAAGAATTTGGGACTTGCTGTTCAAGTGTCTGTATGTCTTCTTCTGGGTAAACTTCCCCGTTTTAACCTTCAGCCAAAACTTCAGCCATCTCATCTAGCAGCACTTATAAATAGTCTTTGGCCATCTGTTAAAAAATCCCCAAAACAAACCGATGCCAAAAAAAGAAAGATCAATTGAAGTTGACATGAAATGTAAATATATCCCTTTTACCACACAATATGTAATCAGTTCAGCTGCATGGGGGAAAGGGGAGGCTGCATAGGTGTGCAGTATCAGAGTGTGACCAATAAAGATGAAGAGCTTGTGTGTTTTTATTAGCCCTCAAATCTAAGAGTGAAGCTGATCTAAAACAATGATTTCCTTGTTTATGAGATGCTCACTGATGTTCTGATCTCTTGTTTTTATGTTCTACGTTCTGTGAAAGTCAGCTATGCTACAGCCGGGATCTGGAACCCATTTTAGTCTCGCAGCTTTATTGAAGTTTTAATGGTGGCGTAACTTAACCACTGATCCGAGTTCAGCGGTCCCTGTCGAAGGGACTTGATAAATATAAGCCAGAGGCTCTTTAGAACTGCTCTGGGGGTACGTTTTGCTCTGTGCTAGATCAATGTGTTCTCACACACCAGCGCCTCAGGCTATTAACTACACTCTCTGTTCTTACACAGCTGTCTGTGTTATCATCTAAAAGCCTAGTTTCATGTGATAAGGCACCACGAGTCTGAAGCAGAAAAATGTGTTGGTCATTAATTATCATCGTGATAATAAAGATAAGTGGCTCGCTGTCAGTTCACAGAAGCAGGGACAAACTGTATTAACACACAGTTTAAGTTAAAGCCACAAAAAAGTCCCAAGGCTTGAATAAGGTTTCAGTCTAAGAAGCAGGAGGTTGTGGTACAGTGATTATTTTCCAATTGCTTTATATTTGTGATGCTAGCAGTTTTGTACTGTATTATATATACTGAATGCTAAAATCAGGACATTATGAAATTTGCAATGTGAATGCTAATATGTCAGGCAGATATGTTGATCAGGTGCATCTTTTTTCTTCTGCTTAAGCTTGACAACAGTTGCTATTAGCAGCAATCTCAGGGAAAGTTTGACAGCTGTTTGCAACTTTTTAAATAAACACAAATCTCACAAATATAGCTTGCTCTGTGATACAGACTGTCCAATGAATTTTATTACTTAGCATTAATTAGCACTTGCTAACCAAGCTTGCTAACTTTGGCTTATAATTTGGTGTTCTTGATGACTCATAGCTCCGAAACAAATTAAAATGGTGCGAGCAAATGCAAATGTTGAGGCTTCAAAATGCGAGTCCAAAAAAAGGAAGAAAGAAAAAAGTGACATCACAGTGGCTACTTCCATCTTTTGGATACAGTCCATGCCATGAACACGTTTTCTTTTGATAACATATATAAATTACAGTAAAACTTTTGCTTTTTGTTGAAATACCATTTAGAAAATGACAAAAAAGTTATTAAAAACAATTGGGTAACATAAATACCTGCACTAAATTTCAAGGCAATCCGTCATAAATACTTATATAGACGTTAAACTACTTAGGATTGTTCCTCTGGGGAATACATGTACATACAATGGAAACAGATCAATTTAGTATTTATTAATATGTTTCAGTATGGATGTACAGGATAGCCAAATCTAGAGATCCCAAGAGCCACAGCACTATGATCATTTCTGTCACCACACAGATCCATTGGGATTTTTATATATGTGACGTGGCAGCTTCAATACACATTAAATAAACAAACTAACACACAGATCTCATCATCAGACAACCCTCATTCTCAGAATTCTCCAAATTGACTTGTGGATCATAGTGGGTGGTTATGTTCATTCATGGTGGGAATAATTTCTTCTTTTTTTTTTTACCACAAGGAGGCGCTGTCTACATATGTTCTCATCGCCTGTGGAAACTAGGAAGTAAAAGCACTTCATGGTGAAGTTTGACTTCAGTAAAGCAGTTACAGGTCCTTGTGAACTACTGCTTCTGCATACTTTATGTATGAAAAATAAATCCTGGGTACAATTAATATTATTTGGCTCTGAGTCTGACCATGTTGGACTACAGTGACATATTGTGGAAATTTAATTACAGTGGAAACTAGTAGCCTACTGTAGTATTAATCATACTTCATCACTTTTCTTGTATCATTCAGAGCAGAAAAGGGTATTTTAAAAAATGATAGTGGGCGATGACTAAGACGTTGGTAGTACCCTTGTATGTGTGTGCGTGTGTGTCACCTCGCTTATCTGTGAACTGTGAAATGCTTGGAGCTACAAGCTGTTTCTTGCCTCCTGACAGACAGGGCTCAGGGGTTGCTCTTCCTTCCTGTGTAAATTATACACTGAGTTTTGATAGGTGTCACATTAGACACAGCACGTTGTTCCCCCTCGGTCTCTCTCTACCGCTGCCTTTTTCATGTCGCTGACAACAGCTATGTGTGCCAGAACCGGTTTCCACAAAGCAGCATTCTGATTTTTTAAAACACTGCTTTGTTTAACCATTTCTTCCTTTTAATATTCAATTAAATTACCTTCCTGTTTTAAAGAAGCGAGTACTTCAACAAAATCACTTTTAGAAAATACCTGCATCTACCTCAGTGTATACTGAATAGGCATATTCGATATACAGTGTGGTCACCAGTGAACACACACAAACGTGTCCGAAAAGTCTTTTCAGAATTCTTTGGATGAAATGTCCCCTTCTTTGTGTATTAGTAATACAGTAAAGATAGTGGCTATTTAAGACCTAGAACTCCAGTATTGGGATCTCCTTGAGGCCCTACTTGTGGGTAGGCACTCAACAGAAAAGGAGATCTTTATGTGAGAGATGGAGATCTGAAATACAGTGTTTATTAGGCGTTTCACTGTGTTGGACAAAGTAGAGCAATATCTAACAGTATGACAACCTCAATCAGGATTTTTTTTTCTTAAGTATTTTTATTCATCTTTAGGCATGAAAAAAATATTTTTGAACTTCATTTTTATAAACATGTACTTTTCAAAGAGTTTGTTACATGTCCACTTAGGTGGACAGCATACCGGTACGTTTTGAGTTATGGATTTGGTATGGAGTGACACATCAGTGTCCAGTGTAGTGGTTTATGTGCAAGTATACCATCAACAAAGACACAAATACAAGAAAACAGCCAGTCCTGTCACAATGGTTGTTGCTGTTGTTACATCCACAGTGTCAACATGGCTCTTACATGGCATCTTGATGGCATTCCTTTTAGCAAAAAAAGAAAGTCTTTAAGCTTAGCAGTGGAGCTGGTGCAGTTGGCAGGACGTGACTAGTGGACATGTAGCCGCTGGAGAACACAGAAAGTCTATGATATTTTGCAATTTCAAGCAACAACCAGAAAAATAAGAGCAGGTCAAGAATTAAATAGTTGTGACTACGATTGGGAGTGGAGATGCTGATAAATGATACATGAGAAGGGTGATAAATACACCAAGGCAACCTGAGCTTATATCATAGTTTGTAGAGATTTAGGACCCAAAGGCAATATATAAGCTGACTAAAGGTGAGAAAATTTATTAAGCCTGATAATTAACTCCAAACATTAACAAGGCCTAGAAGGCAAAAACAGAACCAAAAACTAAATAGATGCAAAGGGGGAACAGAGATGGAACACAAGTGGGAAGTACAACAGATGATCTGAAGAGGACAAAGGGGAAGCTAGGACAATTTATACACCGAGGGCTGAATAATAATCAGACATAAAGACAATCAGGACAATCAGACAGAGAAAAAGCAAAACTAACACAGGACATGAAAGGAAAGCAAAAAGACTGATACAGACATGATCGCTTATCAATTTTGAAACACACTGAACATAGAAATAAGAAGACACGCTAAATATGAAGACAGAGACAAAGACACACTGGAAGGAAAAAGACAGAAAGATGAGTCACAGGGAGGGACCGATGCAGTGGAATTCATGGTTCAGCAAGAGTTGCACATTGGCAGTCTGGGGATGGCCCATCCGTCTGCAGACAGCTCTGCTGTCAATGGAGCCAGTGTACAAAGTATGTGGTACAACCGGTCTGTTGGCCACTCTTGATTGGGCTTGTTGGTGCATCAGCCAGCAATGGAGAAAAGCAAAGATCTGATACAAAGATCTGAAGAGAGTGTTAAAAACAATGAAAAGTGTCTACCCCAGCCACTGCCTGTGCTTTTCATGCTGTATTCTTTTATCTTTGATGTTTTTTAACCGATCCTGTGTGAACTGGTTGGCATTTGGCAGTCAGCTGCTGCCAGTGATGGCCAGTTGGGATTTTGGAGAGCTGCGCGTGAGCATATCTGGTGTGGGTGAAAACCCCCTCTTTGCTCACTATAGGAACAGAAACGTGTACAGATTTGCGGGATTATAAATCACACTTAATGACACACCTAGGGAACTAAAATGCTACTATTAGAACTCAAGATATGTACTATAACACAGGAGACAATGCTGGAACTTATCACTAGAATAACAGTGAGGTAAAAAGGCAAAGTTAAGGCTCTCCATAATAGGGCCCGTGCCTTGAAAAGTACAGCGTACTTACAATGTAAAATGGGGACATACCGTCTGTTTTTCCACTAAATTGTCAAGAAATTCCTTAGTGTTCCTGTAAAACGAAGGTGTACCTACATTTAAGTACTTTAAGTATTTGGAGTGAAATATAATTATATTGTAATTTCAAATAAAATATGTTGAAATTCCATTTAATTACAGGGGAATTGTGCCCTTAGTGGTGGATCGTATTGTAAAGTGTTGCTATTTAAAGAGTGACTCTGCATGAGTTTTAGCCCTGTGCATTTATTTTGAAAGCGTACAGTGTTAATGTAACACAGAATTACACTGAGAATAGCAATCATTGTCTACCAGGGGAAGCTCCACTGAAAGGATGAGGCAAATAATAGCCTCACTGCTACATGAAATAATGACTGCTTGAAGCTTTGGTCGATATTCTGGGTATTCTTAAATTAATATTTTAGTAAAGACTATAACCTGAAAACAAAATCTAATCTTTAAAAGAAAGTGGGGCTTACTCTTAACAGAGAGGCCTATTCATATAATGGGTTTATGTTCCCTAGTTGCCTACCCGCCTGCCCCTGGCCCCAATCTGGCCTCCTCTTTTTTGGAGGCTTTAATGACTAACCCATTTACATAACTCCCTTTCGGTTTGCAAATGTTTCCCTTTACGAGGCCCTTGCCTCCCCTTGAAAAGCATTCTCTTCCTCCCTCCCTTCTTCCCTCCGTTGCTCTATCTGAACGTCTCTTGCCTTCGGTGTGACCAGGTGAAGCCTGGCCCGGCCCCGATCCCAAAGTAAACCTCTCACATGCAGAGAGAAAAAGGCAGACGGAGAACTGTGCCGACAAACCCTGTCAGCATCTGAGGGCCTTGATGCCCACCTACTGCCAAGCGTGTGTGTATTTGGCGCGCAAGCTTTCCGGTGTGTGGGTGTCCCTACTGATAGATAGCAAAAAGCTTGCCTTAGCCAAAAAGAATTTGCTAATATTTTTCCTAACATGGTGTAAAATGCACTAATTTTACAGCAACCAGTCTCATTAATTGACTTAGAACATGACATTTCGGCAGTCAATATGACAAATGAAGTTATATTATTACAGTCTCTGCAAGTGTCTTGAGCTACCACTGATTTCTTTATATTTTGCTAGGAAAACAGGTAGATACAGTTGATTGAAATATACATGCATCATCATATAGTATATAGGGCAAAAACACAGTTTTACATTTTTAATGGGCTTGAAAGTCAATATTTGGTATGACCACCTTCAATTTTCTTGTCATTTCTTAAAGTAGTTTTCAAGAAGAGATCCCCAGGCTTCTTGAACAACTCTTTAAAACTCTTCTCTAGATGTCGGATGCCTCTTTTTTTCTGTTCTCTGTTGAGATGATCCCACACTGCTTCAGAAATGAGGCCTTGGGAGGTCAATCCATGACTGATAGTGTTGCATTGTGTGTTTTTCTATCTAGGCATATCTCAGTCTTTGCTTCCAATTTCCCTTCCTTATGGAAGGCTTCTTGACAGCCACCCTTCCACTGAGACCATTTCAAACCACATCAGCTCAGGTTTTCAACAAACAGTAGACGGATAAACTGAAGGACCAGATTCCTCTCAGGTCCTGCATCAGTTTTTTGCTGGATATTTTTAAGAGCGTGACTTTCATCTACTGAACATTTGGGTTCTTGCACTGTAAGTCTAAAGCATGAAGATAAAAATACTCAAACTACACTTGTTCAAATTCTTACTATGAGCTGGACAAGAAGATTGAGATCACTTTCTTATCTTTTCCCAAAGTACTGAGCTAGCACCAGAGCTTCAACATGTTATTTACTGTTATATTTTATTTTTATTCTTATCTTTATATTGTTTTAGTGTACATTAAGGGCCATGTGTATATGATTTTTGACAGTAAAGCTGTCTTTGACTTTCACTTATATAGCAGTGTCTTGTGGAAACATTTCTGAGTGACTCGGAAAAAAAAGTTTGTACTGTGGTAGCGATCTGATCACACTGACGATACGTTCATGAAGGAAATAAACCACATATAAATATAGACAACCTAAATGTAGAACTTCATCTGGTGTCAGCGCTTTGATCTTATCAAACCACAAACATGAAACTTTCTTCTTTTATTTGCTGTTGTTTGTTTGTTTTTAAATTGCATGACTTCAATTTAAAATGCATTTTCTTGCAGAGAGGTGGACGCGAAGACTAAACTAACTTCGTATCTGTGAGATAGCTTAGCCTAGCAACAAGATGGGAAACAGCTATCAGAAATCAGATATTTCTTACTTGTTTATGTACTATGTTTATCATGGTGTGAAAATAAGAAGTCATGTTTTTCACATCAAGACGTGCTGGAAACATTTAGTGGTGACTTTCAGAAAATAACTTGTGGCTTAATAACAGTCAAATCATGTTTGCGATAAGCTCAAACTGGAAATAAGCCGAGTGTAAATATAGAAGACCACTGCAGAGACTCTGGGGATGTTTCACAAGTGTTGAATCACCAGCCTTATCGGACCGCAGATTTGGCTGCTATTTTCCATTAGGTGGTAAATTATGTGTTTGAGCTGAAAATGATTTGAACAGTGGGGTTAAAGATTTCTTCTGGAAATTACTGTCAGTGTGATATAATAGAATGCCTATTTTTTAAATCTCTGTTCCTAATTTTGCAATTATTATTATTATTATTACTATTATTATGCAACTGGTTAAAATTTAGAACATCCCATCTCAGAGTAATGCTGAAAAACCAGCCCAAGCATATCTTACTTCTGGACCAGACTACTGTAATTCCACACTAACCTTCCCTGAAAAGCATTCAGCTTTTCTAAAATGCTTTGGTGAAAGTATATCAAAAATATAAATCATATTTCTTCCATATTAGCTTGTCTTTATAGGCTCCCTGTTAAATTCTGAATTTAATCTAAATTGTAATCCTTCTCCCCACAAACAAATAATCTCACAAAAGGAAGGTTTGTTTGAATGATACAATGGGTTTATAGCGAGAACTTAAACCACCAACGCTTGCATGTGTGAGTTAACATGTTTACAGTACCAAAACCACTATTAAAATACAACACAAGTCACCCACACAAAGTTATTTAACCCTGTAGCTGTGAGGAAACACGCAATCTCGTTGGCACAAGGCAGCATGGCTTTCAAGTGGGCATGAAACACAGAGTTGCGGGATTACAAAATAGCTGCGTGTTCCGCTTTCGGCGCTCGCATGTACACACATGTCTCCTTTATTCAGGAGTCAAGACAAACAGCAGGGCCTCGAGGCATCTTTCACTGGAAGAATGGGTTTGGAATGGCTTCCAGGACACATGCCTGTCTGTTGTCGAATGTCAAACACAGAGCTGTGACATTTCGCAAGACTGCACGTACACACAACATGCAGAGAGAGGTTTTCAGAGCATTTTCACAGCTCTAATGTGGCTCCAAAGGTTATTCCTTTAGGAGAACAAAGAATTTATCAATGAGATGTGAAGATCTCTTCCAAGTCTTTGGCCAGACTTTGTGTCATGAATGTGTCCTGTCGTGGGACAATTGTGGGGAAAAGAAAGTTTACTTTAATCCTTTCCTGGAATTTTCTAAATTGTTTTTGTATTGTCCTGCGCTGCAATTGACGCCCAAGATAGTTGCAAAAAAAAATGACTGAATAAGGATGTGACCTTTGTCATTTAGGAAACATTTGCAGTTCTAATGCCATTTCCCTATGTTTGTGATGACTTCAATTTGCGACTTATATGCATTTGCCATATTCAAGGCAACTAGAGTGACAGCAGAGGCCTGTCAGAACACCTGTAGTTGAGCAGCTAGTGTAGCCAGACAGAAATCTTACACCAATTTTGCAAGATAAGGTCATGCGTCGTTGCTTCAAGACTGAGGTTAATGCTGGATATTTACTTTTTAAAATGCTTTTGTTTGCATCATTTCTCTCCACGCGTTATTTTGGACCGCCACTTGAACTTATTGACATTTTAATGTGCCTGAGGGGTGTACAGTATGACATGAAATAAGATTAATCGTCAACGAGGTATTTTGAGCCTAAAGCCACATGAAACTGTTCCCTTTAACCGTGGTGACACAACCATCTGGGCTGAAAAACAAACCCAACTTCCTCTAAGTTGAGGCTGGCTCGATTGATACAGTGGGGCAAAAAAGTATTTAGTCAGCCACCGATTGTGCAAGTTCCCCCACCTAAAATGATGACAGAGGTCAGTAATTTGCACCAGAGGTACACTTCAACTGTGAGAGACAGAATGTGAAAAAAAAAAATCCATGAATCCACATGGTAGGATTTGTAAAGAATTTATTCGTAAATCAGGGTGGAAAATAGGTATTTGGTCAATAACAAAAATACAACTCAATACTTTGTAACATAACCTTTGTTGGCAATAACAGAGGTCAAACGTTTACTATAGGTCTTTACCAGGTTTGCACACACAGTAGCTGGTATTTTGGCCCATTCCTCCATGCAGATCTTCTCGAGAGCAGTGATGTTTTGGGGCTGTCGCCGAGCAACACGGACTTTCAACTCCCGCCACAGATTTTCTATGGGGTTGAGGTCTGGAGACTGGCTAGGCCACTCCAGGACTTTCAAATGCTTCTTACGGAGCCACTCCTTTGTTGCCCGGGCGGTGTGTTTTGGATCATTGTCATGTTGGAAGACCCAGTCTCGTTTCATCTTCAAAGTTCTCACTGATGGAAGGAGGTTTTGGCTCAAAATCTCACGATACATGGCCCCATTCATTCTGTCCTTAACACGGATCAGTCGTCCTGTCCCCTTGGCAGAAAAACAGCCCCATAGCATGATGTTTCCACCCCCATGCGTCACAGTAGGTATGGTGTTCTTGGGATGCAACTCAGTATTCTTCTTCCTCCAAACACGACGAGTTGAGTTTATACCAAAAAGTTCTACTTTGGTTTCATCTGACCACATGACATTCTCCCAATCCTCTGCTGTATCATCCATGTGCTCTCTGGCAAACTTCAGACGGGCCTGGACATGCACTGGCTTCAGCAGCGGGACACGTCTGGCACTGCGGGATTTGATTCCCTGCCGTTGTAGTGTGTTACTGATGGTGACCTTTGTTACTTTGGTCCCAGCTCTCTGCAGGTCATTCACCAGGTCCCCCCGTGTGGTTCTGGGATCTTTGCTCACCGTTCTCATGATCATTTTGACCCCACGGGATGAGATCTTGCGTGGAGCCCCAGATCGAGGGAGATTATCAGTGGTCTTGTATGTCTTCCATTTTCTGATGATTGCTCCCACAGTTGATTTTTTCACACCAAGCTGCTTGCCTATTGTAGATTCACTCTTCCCAGTCTGGTGCAGGTCTACAATACTTTTCCTGGTGTCCTTCGAAAGCTCTTTGGTCTTGGCCATGGCGGAGTTTGGAGTCTGACTGTTTGAGGCTGTGGACAGGTGTCTTTTATACAGATGATGAGTTCAAACAGGTGCCATTCATACAGGTAACGAGTGGGGGACAGAAAAGGTTCTTACAGAAGACGTTACAGGTCTGTGAGAGCCAGAGACTTTCCTTGTTTGAGGTGACCAAATACTTATTTTCCACCCTAATTTACGAATAAATTCTTTACAAATCCTACCATGTGAATTCATGGATTTTTTTTTCACATTGTACCTTGAAGTGTACCTCTGGTGCAAATTACTGACCTCTGTCATCATTTTAAGTGGGGGAACTTGCACAATCGGTGGCTGACTAAATACTTTTTTGCCCCACTGTATGTGGACTCAGGGGTCCACATATCAGGGAGTAGGGTGACCATATCTTGATTTCCAAGAAAAAGGACACTTGGCCCAGTCATGTAGAACTTTAATAATACTGTTTGCTTAAAGAAACCTTTAACATATTTAAATGATGCCTTCTCTGTGTGGTTAATGAATGGTGAAATAAAAAACGTCATATAGACTTTTAAAAGTCAACAAGTGCAAATAAGAGGCCCTTTGGTCCCTTGTATCTCGCACCTAATGTCTATGATAAATGTAAGTGCTTATGTGGACATATTAACTCTTCTAAACTGTAATAAAAGTGTGATGAAAGTAAGATTTTTTTTTCTTTTTGTGGTTAAGACAGTCCACCACCCACTTCTGTAGATAGATATTAATGGATAGGTGGGTGCTTTTCCCCAAGCACCCACACTGTTGATTTCTGAAGACATAAACATAAACAATATCAGTATGTTCATGGATTAATTGGGTAGAGAAACAGGAACTGAAAGGCTGTAGCCTATGTGCTTGAAAACATGCTAACACGAGCGCCTCCTAAAACCATAGGTGGCTTGGCGTGTTGACATAAATCAGTCTTCCATTTAGTGTCTGTAGAGCAGCTCACTTTATACCTGATGACATTTCAAGTCTTTAGCGTGAGTTCTCTGGTTTCCGGAGGGCCTCCGTTCCCTTTAACTCCTTCATGTGTGGAAAGCCTTGACACGTGGAACTCCTGGAGAGTGACCTCTTCATATTTTCACAGTAAACAGCCCCTCCAAAGGCACTCGCTCCTTCTCCTCCATCTCTGAACAGTGGCCTCCTTTCAGGGCCATCACTTAAGGGCCCTATTAATAATTTGACAAGTTTTCTCAAAGATTAATTACAGCCAGCTT
Organism: Rhamphochromis sp. 'chilingali'; assembly: GCF_963969265.1. Classification (NCBI taxonomy): domain Eukaryota; kingdom Metazoa; phylum Chordata; class Actinopteri; order Cichliformes; family Cichlidae; genus Rhamphochromis; species Rhamphochromis sp. 'chilingali'. The sequence continues at coordinate 12,172,751 of NC_137931.1, read as the reverse complement.
CTAGGCTGCAATTATGCAGGGTGGAGAGACTCTGTAAACCTTCTTCAACGCCATTTCCAGGCCCAATTTTCCACTTATCAAGATGTCAACGCAGAGGAGAGCAGTCTTCTGATGCATTGATCCCAGTTAGGTGGAAGGAATGAACAGCTCTCACTGGCAAATGCTCTCTGATTCCCTGGCAGATGGCTGAAATTGAATGCCAGATTGAAGTCATTAAGAGCAATCTTTTAAGGCCAAGAACAAATAAATCTGCACCCATCAGAATCAGGGAGTTGTAAATCTGAAATTCTCTGAATGCTTAGGTGGGTATTTCCTCTTGACTGGACTGCAATGCAGGTTAAGTCCAAGGGGGTTATCACTGAAAAAAAGGCTCTCCCTTGTCTGAAGAAAACTTGTCCATTAAATGCCAGCAGTGCACACAACCAACAAATTTTTGTGTAACAATCGAGAGAAATAAAATAACTTGTTAAAAAATTTGTCAGGTAAAGTATATTCATTCAATTTAAGTTGCAATTTTGTGTTTTTGAAAAAGTTTGATACAAGTATTTATTTCTAGCATTATTATGGTCATTTAAACGGCCTCTCACAGTACTTCCACAGCTCCTCAGGGGACAGTGGTCCACAGTTCAATGCTTCATTAATCCATTATCCCCAGTTGGATTGGACATGGATCGGCTTTTGCAGTTTGTGCAAAATTCATGTACACAGAAATTTGATGTAAAATCCGACTTACAGCGAAGCTAGTGACTCTTCAGGCTATAATAAATGCTAATGCTAGCATGGCAACACTGTTTATATTTCAAGTTGTTTATTGAGCCATGAATATTTGGCTAATATTAATATTGTGCCAGTGGACACCCTGTCAGATTTAATGAAAATAACTTACCCAACTAAGCAGCGTGTCTATAGGCTATGAAAATCAATCCACATTCAGGGGGCACGTCACTGACGGCCAATCAGTGGCTCTAATGTGGACCTAGAGGTCCAAGTGATTAAGGCCTGGAGAGACTATAAGTAGCACAAGAAGAAAGGAGCACAGAGGTCACCAGAAGTGACGCTAGAGTGCGACACTAGTGGAGGAACTGTGCCACTATGGCTCCATCACTGCTACTACTTCTGGACACCAAAAGGAGACCCTGTACTCTTTTCAGAGTCAAACCCACCACCCTAAATCCATCAGTACAGATGCGGCAGAGTAACATCTTCTGTTTCTTCTTCTTGTGCAATAACTAGTATCATAGTGTCATGTGGCAGCTTTAGAGTTTTGTAGCCATACTGGCTTTGTGAAGAAGTAATGCTCAGGAAGAAGTATCCTGAGAGAGCTGCTGCATTGAAGAAGGATCGCTCAGATGCAGATTCAATGCTGGACTTTAAGTCAAGCTTTGGGACAAACAGTGATCTCTCTGCATTGAATCATACTTGTTTTTAATCAGGACAACATGCTGTGTCCTGTCTTCTTCCTCGCATCCCAACCCGTTGCGGTAGATGGCTGCCCCTCCATGAGCCTGGTTCTGGTGAAGGTTTCTTCCTGTTAAAAGGGAGTTTTTCCTTTTAACCAGCTGAGAGTGTCTTTGCTGTGGATTTCAATCCACTCAGAATTCAGAGGAGTTGCGCCCTGCTGAAAATGACAGAGAATGCAAAGGTATAGCACTTCAGTATTGCTTGAAATGCCTTACCACCTTTTGTGACTCAGTCATTGTTTAAATATCTATGGCTGCCATTGCTGCCACCCACAGACTCAGACTGCTGCAAATTTAAATCAAGAGACAAAACAAAGTAGATGACTTTTTTTTTAAAGACAAAACATTTTTCCATTTTCCATTTCAAATACTCATTTTCAGTTCAGTATCAACAAGCCATGAATGTCGTACAACAAAGCACTCAAAGCAATTAGCGCTCGAGTCTGACCGACTTCCACCTTTATATGATGAAGTGGTTGAACTTGTGACTGCAGGGTGAGGTGGCAAGTAGCAGCCAGACTCCATACATCACCTCTGAAAAGTGGAAGGCTCCTGTCGTCCAAAGCAGATGGTTCGTCCTGAGCCAGCCAGCCGGCCTCTGGATGAATGTGTTCAAGAGTGTGTGTGTGTGTGTGTGTGTGTGTGTGTGTGTGTGTGTGTGTGTGTGTGTGTGTGTGTGTGTGTGTGTGTGTGTGTGTGTGTGTGTGTGAGAGAGAGAGAGAGAGAGAGAGAGAGAGAGAGAGAGAAGTGGCGAATACAATGCAGTGAGTGTCCCCATGCTGTTGTCTGTCAGAGATAAGAGCCACCTGCCTATCCCATTCAACCAGAGCCCTCAGTGTCACTATAACCCATATACATCAGTTTAAAACTACAATGTGTATGTTTTATTGTGTAGTAGCAGTGCAATTCATTTGGGGTGTACATAGTAATACAGTTGAAGTGTATAAATGGTGCTTTTTAAGTGAAAAATTAAACAAATATAGCTTTCATTCATTAAGCCCCGCTGGAATAAATAATGGCCAACTGCTGCTTCCTGCTCTGACTACTATCTCATTTGCCTCATGTGAAAAGTGTGTTTGGGTTTTTGTTTGTCATTCCAAGCTAATGCATTACCATCTATCTGTGCACCCGGAAAGAAAATGAGAAAGAAAGGGGGGACGGAGAGGTGAACTCGGAGCACAAAGCTCAGATTGTTCCTCCTCGCTGTCTGTCCATGATAACAATGAGCCATTCATTTGCGCTGCCATGGGCCCTAATTAATTCCAACTTTACATTCTGACCTACAATCTCCCTTTGCTCATCCCGTTTTCCTCCAGATCCATCAGTTATTCCACACGCCCAGATGACTTCACCCTGTGTCTTTATCTCCTTCACTTCCCTCCTTTTTTTGACCAAAACATGTTAGCCTCATTGGGCAAATCTGAATTCCCATATAAAGCTATTTTCTTTTGCACAACTACACATAAAACTTTAGTACTGAATATATCTGCATTTTAGAAGGTTTTCCTTGTTTTTATGCATGGACTAGTGCCTTCCCCATGCTGAAAGTTGAACGTAGTGGAGGCCTTTTGATTTTGAACAGTATTTTTAAGCCTAAATGTTAGCATTTCGGCTGATGCCAATTCAGATTTTTATTGCCAGAATTGACCATATTTGGACAATAGGTTAGAGTGTGACAATATCTGCTAAATATACAATAAGACTTCAGATATGCTAAAATTTCACTCATTCAAAACTGAAGCACAAACTTGTTGGATTGTCTGTACCACAGACTCTATTCATAGAGACCAAAACTGTATCTTGAACCAGGCAGTGAACATGTTTTTTAATACTGGAGGTCTGGGGATTTCATCATGAAAGTCCGAGGGGATTGACTGCCCTTTGGAGTTAAGTGGCTAACAGAGAAAAGGCTTTTTTTAAATATATTTTTGCATTAGCCTAATTTTTCAGACTGGGAGGTTGCGATGTATCTCCACAACCACCCCTGAGAAAGATATTTGACTCTTGAGCGGCTAAATGATACTTAGCTAGCTAGCTAAGTAGCTAGCTAGCTAAGTATCATGTTATTTAAGAGTCTAATGGTTTTCTGTTATGTAACTAAAAGTAAAGGTAACTAGATAGCCTGTGAGCACAGCGGAACATCTAGCCACTAACTGGAGATTTACGCTTCAGCGGGAAATCTGCACCATAACTAGATTGTAACGGCAAACTCCTCTGAAACCCTATGACATAACCTAACATGCAGCTTCCCAGAAATTTAACTGCACATTGGTCAACACATCCCCCAACTACTGTGATTGGTCTGTTCAGTAGTGCTAATTTCCGAATGGTTTGTGGCAGCAGTTTTTGAACTGAAAGACATCAACAAAACAAGCTTTAGGCTTGAAAAACAAAAACAACAAACTAAAAGAACCTAAAATATTCCATTGGACTACAAAGATCCCTTTCACATTCCCAACAACTGTGCACTAACATACTGAGTAGTAGATTTAATTTTAAAAGAAAAATACACAGCCCACCTTCCACCAACCTGCTAAGCCTTTAGTAGGTCACCTCCACCTCCTACATTATCCTTTAGAGAGTTACAGTCAGTTGTGGTCAGTAAATGTAGGTGGACAGCTTATTATTTCAGTCTCGCAGAGAACGCTGCTATTGATGTCAATCAGTTATACCACTGAAAGCACATTGTAATTGCAGTATTCCTCTGCTTCTGATTTGAGGTGAATTTACAATTGACCTTTTTTTTCTTCTGCAGTTGTCTTTTCCACGATGGATGAATGCTGCTGTAAAAACAAGTCTGCTTCTTAGAAACTGGCATCAAAGGCTGACATTTACCATTTCATGTTTCACATCACATACAGAAGTAGAGGTTTGCAGCGTTATTTCTTTAACACTCTCACCACAGAATTTCAAAATAATAGATATGTTGAATGCAACAACTCAGATCTTTTAATAGAAGCGTCCGTGCATACATGAATCAAGCCAGGACACGAAGCTTTTCAGCCATCATTGCTTCTCCTTTTATCTGCCTTTTTCTCATTCATAATTTTTATTAAAATACCCTGCCAGCATCTTTGCCCACAATTTACATCCTGCATCAGCCCACACAAGCTGTGTAAGCAGAATTTCCTTCTTTTTGACCCTCCGTCTTCTGCTTCCCCTCCCTTCTCACTCAGCTCCTTCCTCTACTAACCAGGCACTGAACACCCCCCCCCCCCCCCCCCCCCCCACACACACACACACACACACACAAACCCTTCAAAAATAATCCCTTTGCTTCAGTCCCTGCTCTCCCCATGTCAAACAGAGCTTGGCGCTGTTTCCTTTTTCCTGCCCTACATCCGAAATGTGAGGAGAGAAGAATTAAGAGAACGGGGTTGGGGGCGTGGCGGGGTGATGACGAAGAATAGGAGACAGAAAATAGGTGGGATATAGAAGGGAGAAGCCATGAAATATCCAAGAGAGAAAAGTGGGAGGGTAGGAAGGAGGGGTGGTTGTGTTAGGGGCACAACATGAAGAACAGAGGCTGCTTTGTCGATAGCAACAGCAAACTTTTACAGCGATCGCTTGGTGCTCTCACTGCGTGTGCTCAAAGTGAAGCAACCCGTGTGTGTCTGAATATGTGCGGCAACATGTGAGTCTAAACACGAAGGATTCTCCTTCCAAGAAGGATGTAACGTATGGAAAACACACAGAGTCACACAGGGTACTGGGTTGGTTAAAGCAGCAGTAACATGACACTTAGCTTGGACCACGATGACCAGATCCTTGATTGTATCCTCTTTAGCATAGGGGCGAGTATTCGGAGCCCAGCAAAACCAAGCTTACAGATAGTATTTCTCTTGCTGTGAAGCAATGGCCAGAAACCAATTCTTTGATTAAAAGCTACTATGAATAGATAACGTTTGGACAACACAGACGTGTGTTAAGTGGATGATATTTATGCATTTTGCTGTGTTCATTTATGTGAATATCTCATTTAGAATGAGACAGGTACTTAGTTTACACACACTTTGACGATATATCAGCCCATTCTCTTTCCAGGGACAGAAATTGCTGATCTTTGTCAAGTTTGGCAATATATGAACCACTCCAGTGGCTTTGACAAAAGTCATTTTTTGTGCCTAAACCTGACCGAGTTATTTCTGGTGTCTAAAAATGAACAAATAACCAACTAGCTTTTAGTTCTTAAATTATAGTCAGTCATTGTATTGGTGATTGATGCCTCTAAACTTTCCCAGGCCAATTTATATGTCTAGTTTCAAAATTACTTAAAATACAATTTCTCTATTTTAACATCAATATATAATTGATTAATTATTAAATTAGGGCTAACTATATTCTCTACTAATACTGATCCTCCATAAAGTTCAATTTATGAGAGGCAAATCCAAAAAAACAATGATCAAATCAGAGCAAGAAATGATGTGTGTCATTTATTAGCCAAGCCTAAATTAAGCACAAATTAATTAGGCCTTCGGGTACTTGTTAAATGGCCCCAAGTTTCAGTTTCCTGCCTATTGTCTCTTATTAGGTTTTGTTCAAAATTTGATGTGTCATACCCAATTATCTGTGGCGAAGAGCCCACAGATAATTGGGTAGTCTATTGTAACTTTCAGAATCCTGACACTGAATATTATTAGTCAAACTGTGCTGGCCTGTGGAAAAAATGATGCTTTTCTTGTAGAAAAGTACCTTGCAGTCTGCAATGGTTGTTTGTTTTTAAGAACAAAAAAAAAAGGATTGTCCTTGTCTTTCTGACAAGAAAAAATGATACTACTACTACTTTCCCAAAGAGAGGGAAGAATAAATAAAGATTAATTTATTTGTCAGTGGTAGGAGTTTAATTTTCTGCTGCTGTTTTCAAAATCAAGGTAAGAACTCTGGGCTTCAAAGGATGTTCCCAAATCTTTCAAAAGGATGACTTTGTGGAAAACGCTATATTGGAATGTCCTTATGTTCTTGTAATAATCTTTATTGTGATTGTAGTTGTTTGAGGTTGATGCCAATGCTGGAGGGTTAGCCACCTCATTTTAACATAATTGGGCAACACTTTTCACAAAGTGCTTAGTTCCAAATACTGTCCAGTCATTAGTGTCCACACTCACCACTGCCAAGGGGCCGATGGTGCAATATGGCAGCCTCGCTTCTGTCAGTCTGCCCCAGGGCAGCTGTGGCTACAACTGTAGCTTACCTTCACCAGTGTATGAATGTGAGAGTGAATGAATAGTGGAATTGTAAAGCGCTTTTAGGGGTCCCAAAATGCGCTATATAAATGCAATCCATTATTATTATTATTAAAAATCACACGCTGTAACCACATATTGGAGATGCTACAATGACAAGTCTACATGGCAAGTGCTTGACCTACTCTTGGCTGTATCCCCCCTTGTACCCCAGAACAGCACTTTTCATTGCTGACAGCGTGTGATAACCAAACTGCTGCTGAAGCTGTTCTTTAAAAAAAAAAAGATAACATAACTTGGAAACAATTTGATGGCAAAACATCTTTTTAGCTTACATTGGTGTGATAAAGCATGTACCCCCTACCTGATTCCCTGTTTTTTTGTATATTTGTCACACACATTTAAACACATTTAAATATAAGAAGAAGATAACACAAGTCAACACAAAATGCAGTTTCTAAATGAAGGTGTTTATTTTTAAGGCCCCCCCCCCCAAAAAAAAAAAACTTTAGCAACTGGGGTAGAAGGACCTTAGTCAGGGAGGTGACCACCAGAGATGGGCATTACTTTTATGAGTAACGAGCAAAGTAAGGGATTACTATTGCAAAAAAGGTAATTAGATTACTGTTACTTTCCCGTAAGCACGCTGCGTTACTGCTTTACTAAAACTGTGATTTTTTTATGAGAGTGTCTCATGACAATGACGTAAGCGAGTGCGACGTTCGTGGCAACAGCTGTGTGCAGATCAAAAATGGATAATATAACGTGTGCGGGAGAGAGTATGAGCGTGCAGCGTTTAAAGCGTGGAAGCACTGACCTTATTTTGAGTTTGATTCCGTAAAAAGTGACAAAAACATTAGCGTCTGCTGCTCACTGCGTGGGAAGAAAACTTCTTTTTACAGCGAAAAAAAACCCTAAACGTCTGAGCAAGCACCAAATACGCTGCTGCTGGAATGTGACATTCACAGAGAAACTGCTGTATCCTTCCACTGACCGCTGCGGCACACCTGCACCAGGGCAAACCTCCGCCTGCCCCACTCCTGCTATACAGGTGAAAATAGAGCAACAGGACCGCTGAGTCTTTCATTTTATTTATTTTCTGCTGTGTTTTACGTGCATCTATTTGAAAGAGTGAGTGTAAACACACACAAAAAACTATTTTATTTTATGTGCTGAAATGTGCAGAAAATAGGTTTAAATGTTAAACAAATTTCTTCCAGTCAGAATGTTGCATATAATTTAATGTTTGCTTGATGCATAAAGTTAAACGATTGAAACGAATAAAACAAGTTTTAAAAAGAGACTTTTCCATTTGATTACATTTTATATGATGGATTATGCAGAAAAAGTAAAATTGGGCTGAACGATCTATTGCTTTATTACCTATTTAGGGGATAAATCATGTTTTAAAAAGTAATTAAGTAACTAATTACTTTTGAAAATAAGTAATCAGTAAAGTAACAGGACAACCATTTCTGCACTGTGCCACCAGTCTGCCCTTTATGGTAGAGTGGCGAGATGGAAGTCACTCCTTATTTGCCTGAAGTTTGGAAAAGGCACCTAAAGGCCTCTCAGGCCATGAAAAACAAAAGTGTGATGAAACAAAGGCTGAACTCTTTGGCCTGAATGCTTAATATCAGGATTAGAGGAATCACCACGCCAAAACCATCCTCACTGTGAAGCATGGTGGAGGCAGCATCATGCTGTTGGGATGTTTTATTTGGCAGCAGGAGCTGTGAGACTATTCGGGGTTGAGTGAATGCAAAAATGTACAGAGACATCCTTCATGATAACCTGCTCCAGGGCACTCTGGACCTCGGACTGGGGCGAAGGTTCATTTTCCAAGAGGAAAATGACCCTAAGGACACAGCCAAGATAACAAAGGAGTGGCTTTGGGACCACTGTGTGAATGTCCAGATACCAGAATGTCAGAGACTCGATTGAACATCACTGGAGAGATCTGACAATGGCTGTGCACTAACACTCTCCATATCAGGCTGGATAAGCATACATTTTTTAAATATATTCAATGTTTCTGTAGGCTCTGTTCATCCACCAAAGCCTGTATGCCACAGCTGAAGAGTGGCTATAACCAAGTGGACAGTTTGGGTAGTACAGGCCCTTATGAGAGAGAGAGACAGTGAAATTTGGGCTGTAAGGGTCTCTTTCTTCAGGGTTATTGAGCACGGATGACCACAGGAAGCCGTTTCCAGAGCTTTTCCACTGGTGTGTGTGTGTTCAGCTTAGGACCGTCTCACCACAGGAACTTCCTCTTTGGGTAAACACACATATACACACAAACACAAGATTCCCACATACATGCATCACCTGTATACACACTAAATTCCAAAAGGACAAGCACACCCGTGTGTCCAGTGATGGTGTCAGCTTGCACAGAGGGAAACTGCTGTTTATACAAGTGCTTTAATGAAAACTGACTTTTGATTTTTCCTTTGATTAACAAATGACAAAAAGCCGATAAAAGCTTGGCTTCTTATTTCAGAGTTTGGTGCCAAAACATTTATAGATGTTAAAATAAAGCCAAAACTAAAAGCTGATTATACTGATTCAGTCGACTTGGCAGACATGCCTTGTTATTTTGATAGGCAACTTAACTAGCAAGAAAAGTGACACAATTCTGCACCAAAATGAGCTCAAGCCATACTTTGTTTTCTATATTAATCAAGCAGGCATTCCAGGCTGAAGGAATTCTGTTGCTTTTGGCGACAGTTCAACTGCAGTGCTGCTTCTTAAGATGCCTCGCTGTGAAATGACATGTTAAGTGTGCGTCTTGTTTTCTCTAACTTCAGGGTCCCGGCAATGAGGCAATCTCTGTCTAGTGGTCTACAGCGGCCCTACAGACATGGAACGTATACAGAAAGCTTTAGCCACATTTTAAACTGTAAGACATGCGGGGCTATCAGAGACAAACATAGGTGCAGTAAATCAGAACAGAGCATTTTGTTTTCATATTTAGTGTCACTCCTATTTATTCATTTATTTATTTAATGGCAACAATTTTCTAAAAACTCATGATGTACACAACAGCCCATGGACTGACGGTGTCCTGGACACTAAATATCTGATTTTTGTCAAGGTTTTATTGTGAACATTTAGCTTAGACTTAGCTACTTTACTACTTTAGCTACTCTAAACCATGAAGCAACATAATAATAATGATAATCTCAGAGATTCTCTTGCCTGAAGTTTAGTCCCCTTTCTGCATCTTTTTCCTGTCATAGGAGGGTAGTTGTCTCTGCTTATCACAAATGCTCAACATGAACTTTTATTGAGAAGAATCTTCTTTGTCCTATAGTGTTTAAGCTCCTAGGACCTGGCGTCCACATATGTGGACATCATATTTTGGGATGTCTAGATGAAAACACTTAATTTTTCTCTACAAGGGCCTGATATCCACTTACGAGGACATTATACTGCCACTGTTCTATCAAAATTTAAAACCAATGTCCTCATATGTGGATCTCATTTGTCTCAGAAACAAAAATTAAGTAAAAAAAAAAAAAAAATCTGGTAATTCTTTGGTTTTACATTCCTCAGGTCCCAATCAAGGATAGCAAAGAAAAATTTAAAATGCATGCCATGAAAGAGTTCGGGTGTTAGGAGGTTAAATTAGCCTAAACATAGATTCTTAGCTAGCCACCACATCATTATGAGCCCAAATACTATTGGATACACAACTGGTGATTTAGCACGTTAATCTCTCTTTTTTTTCTTCTTTTTTTTTAACCTCAGATCTGTGAATATTTAAGGACCTTTCTATTCTGTCATAACACCCAGCAGTTCTTTCTTGTCTTCTGCGATGGAAATGAATCTGAGACATCTACATCAAGAAAAAATTAATTTAATCTGTATGATTATTGCTGTACTGTAAAGAGGGCATCCTGAGCTTTATACTGATACCACATTTTTGGGGGTTTGACAAACAACATGGACTTTCTTCTCAAGAAGATAAGCATTGCAAATTCTTCGTTTTATGGCAAATTAAAGGCACAGTCTGTAAAATGTCACCACTACATGTCAGTAGATTGCACATCGCAGTGAACTGAATTATCTTTTCTTACAGCTCTACATTTAAGCAGCTACACTGGCTGCTGAAAACACACACCCGTAAATGTAGAATGCATAATCAGCCAAAAGTTTGGTTTCTTAACCCTTAGATGCACACGTGGGATCAAAAATGACCCCACGGGTTGTTTTTCTTCAAAATCTTTAAAATGCAAAGTTGTAATATATTCATATTCCAGGTATTCCTCATAAAACATGTTTGTAACAAGAGGCCATTTGCATTTTTATTTATTTTGTCATTAATTTAAAAAGGGTGAGAAGTTCGGCCATCCGGGAGGGGCTCAGAGTAGAGCTGCTGCTGCTCCACATCGAAATGAGCCAGCTGAGGTGGTTCGGGGATCTGACAAGGATGCCTCCTGGGCGCCTCCTAGGTGAGGTGTTCCGGGCATGTCCCACCGGAAGGAGGCCCCGGGGCAGACCCAGGACACGCTGGAGAGATTATATCTCTCGGCTGGCCTGGGAATGCCTTGGTATTCCCCTGGATAAGCTGGAGGAGGTGGCTGGGTAGAGGGAGGTCTGGGCCTCTCTGGGCTGCTGCCCCCGCGACCCGGCGTCGGATAAAGCGGATGAAGATGGATGGATGGATAATTTTAAAAAAATGCAGTTTTTGTATCATTACCCCACTCTTCCATAAGTGGGGTCAAAAATGACCCCAAGCAGTTCCTGTGGAATCTTCTATGAAACTTTCATTCTTGGCAACTCTGACTGACCCACTTACACTTCTGATGGATCAAGAATTAATTTTTACACAGTAACATACATGATTTATAGTCAGGGCTGCACATAAGTGGTCCGCAGGTGTGAATTCGCTGTCAAAATAAAAGTATTCCTGGAAATACAGAGAATACGCGCTTCTTTTGTGGTGGAGGAACACCAAAGTAATTGCTTACAGAGCTTGCTTCTTTGACATCTTTAAGAGTTCTGAACAAATGTCTGTCCTCCTCCAGCACATCTAATGTACACACACGAGCATTCCAACTTCTTATCTGGTATGTCTTTTATTGTGACAGCAAATGTGCACCTGCAGACCATTTATGTGCAGCCCTGTTTATAGTTTCCTGTGCATTTCAAACATTGTCCTTTCTGATGTTTTTTTTTAATATTTAAAGTAACATGGCTGCTATGAGGCCAGCTAGGATCCCTGTGGATCTTGCCCTACAAATGATCCAGGATGGATGGGATGAAGAGCCCATCAGAGGCACTGACTCAGAATCTGACATCTAAGATATAGAGGACCCAGACTATTGTCTCCCCCACTGAACAAGGCCAGTCAGACACAGAGGAGTCCTCTGATGAGTCCTCTGAAGAGGAAATGGATATTGAGTCTAACAGAATGAGCCCCTCTTACTGCTCTAGCCACAATATTCTGAATTAGTCAGCCAGGGCTTGCACCTGGGTTTAGTACTGTCTCCCCTAATAGATGCATGGAAGATGTTCATGTCTGATAATATAATAGAAGAGGTTCTTACATGCACAAACATGAAGACACAAAGAGAAGCCACATACAGGGGAAAAGAGTGGAAAAATGTAATCAAACATAAACTCCAAGCCTTCATTTGATTGACCATTCTTGCAGGAAGTGAGAAGAACTGGGATGTACCAGTCGGTGTGTTCTTTGGGAGTCCTCTGCATAACCCATTGTACAAGGCCACTATGTCAATTCAAAGATTTAAAGATATTCGCCATTTCTTGCACTTTGATGACAAGAGGACCAGAGCCTACCGACTGAAAACAAACAGCATGGCAGCTTTCCGCTACATATGGGGCCTGTTCCTGGTCAACTGCAGGCAGAAATTCATCCTCAGTGATTGTGTTACAGTGGATGAACAACTTGTGCCTTTCAGAGGGAAGACCCAGCTTCTGCAGTACTGGCAGAGCAAGCATACAAAAGTGATACAAGTGATACAAAAACTGCAATTTCTTAAAATTAATGAAAAAATAAATAAAAATGCAAAGGGCCTCATGTCACAAACATGTTTTATGAGCAATACCTCAAATATGAAAATATAACAACTCTTTGTTTTAAAGATTTTGAAGAATAACAACCGAGTTTATAGCAAAATGCATTGTTTCTATTTGGGGTCATTTTTGACCCCACTCGTGGAAGAGTGTAGGTATTGGTAGGTTGTGCATCCAAGGGTTAAACTATTTACTCTGTTGATTTATATAATGAATATTTTCTAGAAGTATAATAAGCTGTAACTCTCTTTTATCAATTCAAAATTTCAGCACTACTGAAATTGGGTTAAAAGAGTTTTTAACATTAAACATGAAAACTCAATGCCCACAAAAACCACTGCATTAAAACAGTAATTAGGCAACCGTATTTTTAAAAATGTCAAAGCACACAAACCAGACCAAGGTCCGCAACTCTGAAGGTGCCCTTAAACGATTCTTCAGCATATCTGTGTACGTTGTATGACTCATATCCTAGAATCTAGATATATAAATCAAAAGAGTAATGAGTATAACTAATAAAATATTACTAAAAGTAAATTAAACTGTACCTCTTCTTTATCAGTTTAACCCCAATGAAATCGGGTTAAAATTGTTTTTAATGTGAAACATGAGAACAAGACAATGCTGCCCACAACCACCAAAACTGGTGATTGCATTAAATAGTAATTAGACAACCTGGTTTTTAAAAATGTCAAAGAACACAAACCAGAGGGAGTTGCTCATCTGTAAAGGCAACGTTAAAGCTGAAAACTTTCTTCAGCACGTCTATATTCATGGCTGTGGCTGTAGAGCAGGTCGCCTACTAATCGTAAAGTTGGTGGTTTGATCCCTGTCTGCTCTAGTTTACATGCCAAATGTCCTTGGGGAAGATGCATCAGAGAGCCAACTTGCTTTCTGATGCATCCATCGGTGTGTGGATGTTAGATAGGAAGCACTTCCATGGGAAAAGCATATAAAAAAGTGCACTGAATGCTAAGTCAGGGTGGAAAAGCACTGTATAACAACCAGTCCATTTACCATATCGATATGGTAATATATTGTCATATCGATGGCATGATGACCAGAACACCATCAATAAAACTATATTGTAGTGTTCAAATGTGTTTCCTTCATCTGGATTTGTTTTTACCGGATTTCCACATTAAAGTCCCGTGCTTAGCAAGTGAAAATAAAATAAAATAAACAATAAAAGGTGAATCAAATAGACCATTACGGCAAGGCTGGGATGGTCCATTTGGTAAAGTAAATCCGTTGGGCATCTTTGATGGCAAAAGAGCCAAACGGGACAGGCAAAAAAAACCCAAACAAACAAACAAAAAAAGATTTCCACATCACATTACATGTTTCGGTTTTCAAGCAAGACCCAATGTCCGCAACAAGGGGCTAAAGATAAAAAAGAAATAAATAACAGTTTTGACAAGAAGTTTTGTTGTAACGTTTCTTTAGTATTTAGTATTTAGTATTTATTTATTTATTGTCATTGTCAAGAACAATGAAATTGCGTTTGGGGCTTCCATACAACCCAAAAAAAAGAAGAAAATAATAAATACCCCTTAAAACCCAAGTGTACATATTTAACCCAGTGTGACTCCAATGCAATAAGACAATCCTTAGCAATAATGTTCGTAGAAATTCAGACAAAGACCTGAGAAACATGACAAAATACAACAATGCAACCCATTCAATATTATTGTACTGTGAGATATGATATCAGATATGATAGTTATCTATTTAAGAAAGAGGGGGGGGGGGGGCAGGAGGGGGAAGAGAATAAAGATATGATGCACCAATGCAGACCAGTTCATTGCTATTAAGAAGTTGGATATGGTTATTGTCCGTGAGAGGGGGGCAGAGAGTTCAGGAGCCTCACAGCCTGTGGATACAGGCTGTTGGCCAGTCTGGATGTTCTGGCCTGTATAGACCTGTACCTTCTCCCTGAGGGCAGCAGATGGAAAAGGTGGCGCGCAGGGTGATGTTGGTCCCGCAGGATACTGTGCACCCTCCTCAGACAGCGAGTGGGGAAGATATTACTGATCTCTGGCAGACTTGTTCCAATAATTCTGCCAGCTTCTTTCACCACCCGCTGGAGTGCTTGCTGATCGGCCTTGGTGCAGCTGGGGAACCACACTAGAAATCCATACGTCAGAACGCTGCTGATGGCACAGTTGTAGAAGTTCAACATCAGAGATCTGGGAATGTGTGCGCTCCGCAGTCTCCTCAGGTAGTAGAGGCGCTGTTGGGCCTTCCGTACAACTGAGGTGATATGGTTGCCCCAGGACAGGTCCTCGGTCACAGTTACCCCCAAGAATTTAAAACTGCTCACCCTCTCCACCGCCTCACTGCCAATGAAGAGAGGCAGATGGTTGTTATGGCCCCTCTTCTGGAAATCTACAATGATCCCCTTGGTCTTTTTGGTGTTTAAGACCAAGTTATTGTCGTGGCACCATGACTCTAGTTGTTGAACCACAACACATGCTACAAACTTCGAACTTTATTAGATGTTGGAAATATTTTTTATGGATATCTGGATGTGAAACTTTATTTTAACGTCTTTTAGAATAGCCACACTGATCATTTTATTAGATCTAGAAGAACTTGGACTTTCAGTAGTACCTCAGTGTTTGATTTTGGGATCCAAAAGACCATTCATACTGAAAAATGGCTAATGACATCAGACCTAACAAGGAAACTTTCCAAACTTATCCCAAAACTGTCTGAAATTCATTTCTGAAAATGCCTCCTATACACTCCTCTGGAACTATGTGGATCACATGTTATTTGCTTTTCCAAAAAGCCCCAACAGTAGTGGATAGTTGAGCACACCCATCCCTTTTTACCTTAAATATCTGGGAATATTCAGGGAGATTTGTCATAGGGCAGCACAGTGACACAGGGTTAAGACTATTGACTCACAGCAAGACTGTCTATTGTACATTTATTCAAATTGTTATGCATTTAAAATTGTTGTAATGTGTTGCTGTAATGTACATAACAAAGTCATAAAATGAAATCAACTACACTCAAAGACTATCCCATGCCAAATGTCTGTCTCAAAACATAAAAATAACCACATTGGCAGAGGTTAAAAAAAAAGGCCAGAAACAAACAAACATACAAAATGCAAGATAAGCTGAGTATAGCTAAAGGAAAGTACAGAGTGGGCCATTTATATGGATACACCATAATAAAATGGGAATGGTTGGTGATATTAAAGTCCTGTTTGTGGCACATTAGTATATGTGAGGGGGCAAACTCCTCAAGATGGGTGGCGACCATGGTGGCCATTTAGAAGTCGGCCATCTTGGATACAACTTTTGTTGTTTTCAATAGGAAGAGGGCCATGTGACACATCAAACTTATTGGTAATGTCACAAGAAAAACAATGGTGTGCTTGGTTTCAACGTAACTTTATTCTTTCATGAGTTATTTACGCGTTTCTGATCACTTATAAAATGTGTTCAATGTGCTGCCCATTGTGTTGGATTGTCAATGCAACCCTCTTCTCCCACTCTTCTCACACTGATAGCAACACCACAGGAGAAATGCCAGCACAGGCATTCAGTATCCGTAGTTTCAGGTGCTGCACATCTCGTATCTTCACACCATAGACAATTGCCTTCAGATGACCCCAAAGATAAAAGTCTAAGGGGGTCAGATCGGGAGACCTTGGCAACTGGCCCACGACGACCAATCCACTTTCCAGGAAACTGTTCATCTAGGAATGCTCGGACCTGGCACCCATAATGTGGTGGTGCACCATCTTGCTGGAAAAAGTCAGGGAACGTGCCAGCTTCAGTGCATAAAGAGGGAAACACATCATCATGTAGCAATTTCAAATATCCAGTGGCCTTGAGGTTTCCATTGATGAAGAATGGACCCACTATCGTTGTACCCCATATACCACACCAAACCATCACTTTTGTTGTTCCAACAGTCTTGGAGGGATCCATCCAATGTGGGTTAGTGTCAGACCAATAGCGGTGGTTTTGTTTGTTAACTTCACCATTCACATAAAAGTGAAGCCTCATCACTGAACAAAATCTTCTGCGTGAACTGAGGGTCCTGTTCCAATTTTTGTTTTGCCCATTCTGCAAATTCTGTGCGCCGATCTGGGTCATCCTCATTGAGATGCTGCAGTAGCTGGAGTTTGTAAGGGTGCCATTTGTGAGTAGCTAATATCCACCGAAGGGATGTTCGACTAATGCCACTCTCCAGTGACATGCGGCAAGTGCTACGCTTTGGGCTCTTGCTGAATGAAGCTAGGACAGCCACTGATGTTTCTTCATTAGTGACAGTTTTCTTGCGTCCGCATTTTGGCAAATCCAACACTAAACCAGTTTCACAAAACTTAGCAAGCAGTTTGCTAACTGTAGCATGGGAGATGGGTGGTCTCGTAGGGTGTCTTGCATTGGAATCTGCTGCAATGACCCGGTTACTGCATTCACCAGATATCAACACAATTTCGATCTGCTCCTCATGTGTTAATCTCTTCGACATGTCGATGGCTGTGAACAAAGAGAAACTTGTAAATAACTCATGAAAGAATAACGTTACGTTGAAACCAAGCACACCATTGTTTTTCTTGTGACATTACCAATAAGTTTGATGTGTCACATGGCCCTCTTCTTATTGGAAAAACAAAAGTTGTATCCAAGATGGCCGACTTCTAAATAGCCACCATGATCACCACCCATCTTGAGGAGTTTGCCCCCTCACATATACTAATGTGCCACAAACAGGACTTTAATATCACCAACCATTCCCATTTTATTACGGTGTATCCATATAAATGGTCCACCCCTATATACACCAGTTAGCCTAATTTAAAACTATTAGCACTGCTTTCTAAAATGTGCAAAAAGTGGCAAACTTGTTTGTTTATGGATACTGGGATACTGGACACCACCAACACGTGGAAGTGCTGGAACAATTGCAGACATGAAAACCAAGAGGTCTGCTGTTTGTTCTACCAAAACGTGTTAGGTTTTGGGAAAGATTGTGGTGTAGATGAAAATATACGTTTTAGCAATGCTAAACATGTGTTAGAAAGCTCAGTTTTCTATCTGGAATTTCAATGGCAATGGTAAAGGTGTTGTCTACCAGACATTTTTGTTCCCCTAAGTAACAATGTCAGCCTTGTAGCTGGCTAACAGCTTTTGCAGCTGCCTGAACTGAAATTACTTAAACAAAGTTTGGTTTAATATTTGCATAGCTTTGAAACTCAGTCACATTGCCAGCATTAGCACATATTATGTCACATTACAGCTTGAGAACTGAACTGAATCCTATCTTCTCGTTATACACATTCTTTACATTATTTGTGATAGTGCTTCTTAAATAAACCACATAATGCACCTTATGACAAATGGACCAGACATCTTTCTTCGAGCTATTTCAAGCAATTGAACTTAAATGTGATCATGAAGTAAGTTTTGCTATATTTTTGTTCTTTTCCCCATCAGCATTCCAAAGGTGTACTCTACCCCTCTCTCTAAAGGACTCCATATGTCACGGCTATAAAGCAATGTGTTCCTCTAAACAGAGGAGGCTTTATCTTGTGAAATATTGCACCTGCACTCACTGCAGAGTGGATGCTTTTGGCACAAAGCCTCTCTCTTTGTCTTATATACCTCCTGTCTTGTTGTTGGGAATCTAAAGGAATCTCAGGTATGTCGACAATCTCTACAGTCATTGACAAATCTCTGTCTGCAGGCCGGGGAAACACGCATACATATACACGTTTTCATGTGCACACAATAAAAACCCAAAGTTTGGCCGGGATTGGCTGTCATCATCAGCTTGTCAGCGTGCTGCACCTGTGAATGGTAACATGACCCTGTGGCTTGCAGTGCTCTCATAGCTGCCTGACAGACACAAGAGATCAATTTCCTCCAGCGCAGAGCGTGTTAGAGGAGGAGGAAGTTTCCTTCAGACTTTAAGAATTTAGCAATCAGCTTAGATGTGTTTTTTTTAAAATAAAAAAATACATTAGTGTAAAATGTGATAAACATCCACTGTGCTGTTAGCTAGAGTGCTTAAAATAGGACAGAGGTTGCCTGTATGTTAAGCACTAGCCCATTTCCTTTGCAGCATGTACATGCATGCATTCTGTGGTTAAGATTCGAAAATACTGAGTCAGTCAGACTTGTCTAAAGAAAGAGTATAAAGCCGCAGGACACTTTAAGACAGTGAAATCGGATTGCAGTTCTTATGTAGCATCAGACACGCTGATTTAACACACTGTTTCTATATATGATTAATAGCTCCTGGTTTAGCATCATTCTGGCCTTAATAAATGACTATCTCTACAAATAACTAACCCTAAAATTATCTTCTCTATTAACAATTTATCCAATTGTATTTTCAGTTTTTTTTTTTTGGAATCAGTAAAGAGCTTCCATGAAATGTTATTCATTAGAAGTTCTGCTAAACTTACTATGCACAAGTAGCGCTTTGAGCTAAATGCCAATGCTAGGATGCTAACACGTGACACTAATAAAAAGTAGACAAACAATGCATTGGATGCATGACCGTAGAAAACAAGAAACCTCAGATAAGTAGAGATAACATTTCACTGACACAAGAGAGCTTTTAGGCCTACGGCTAAAACTTGTTTTTTTGGACTGGTATGATATATTGTTTCCCCAAAATCTGGCATGCTAGCATTTGACAAAAAAAAATTTCTGTACATAGTGACATAATCTCTCTTTTTTATTACGCCACAAAGATGTAGCATAAAATTAAGTTAGATTAGGTCTGAAAATACCAAAAAACAAGCAATGTAAGCTTTTTAAGGTAGCATTCACAACTCTCCAGTTTAGAAGGTAAAGTACAATTAAGTGCAAACACATGCCCATAAGCCTCCAGTGTATTTCTCACACAATAGCGCATTTTTAGTGCAGTGGGGCCTGTTTTAGTTACAGTCTTTTAACCTCCAAGACATCCTAAGCGCATCATTGAGTTTGAGGCATAAGAAAGGAAAATCTGTTTTTAATGGAGCTGAATGACACACAAGTTGATAATATCTTTTCCTTTCACAGCTTTGTTCCACATGGTTTCACCCTCTGCTTTCCCCAATCTCTCGCTTAAATCAGAAGGATGACAGTGGAGGCATATACAGTAATATAACCGTAGAATTACTTTGAACTCTTCACTGTCACGATGGTCCGCTCCAGATAGGAGGAAGGACGTTAGCTCTTACATCTATCTCGTTCACAGCTGAGCAGATTTCAGAGCGATAGCATGCATGTGCCTGTGTCCTGTAGTGTGCACGCACGCACTTATATAAATATATGTTTCCATGACAGTTACATATTTGACTTGCAGATGCCCTCACCTTCCTTCCTTGTGCTGTAATTTGAATAACTAGGGCCTGGTCTCCATGTGAATGCTCAGGTTACATGATGTCACCTGAAAAAGGAGAAGTTTTCTTTCAAATTGTGACCAGAGAAAGCAGAAGCCACAATACAATGATAAGATATTTGCCTGGAACCTACACATGAGAGCCAGGCTTCTACGGTAAACAATGATGTTGCTTCCTGTATGAAGAAAACCAACCCTTGAAGCTTGCATAATAAAACACCTTACTCAATGATTTGTCACACTGGTATAGAGCAATGTTCTAGCGATGGACTGTTTTAGTTCAGTTTTTAATTTGTGTTGTTTCAAATCTGGATTAGATAACTATGTACAGTACTGTACAGAAGTCTTGACCCGACTATCGTTCGTTCTCATTTTCCTAGTAAAATATGAGTTGCTGTAAAATATGAAAAGGCAAAAACTGAGATTTACAGTTCCAACAAACTTCAAAGTCAGTATTTCTTCAATAGTTTGAACATTTCTTTACGTAGTCTTTAGGAATAATTCTCGAGGCTTCTGAAGGACATTCAGAGTACTTCTTAAATAAACCACATAATGCACCTTATGACAAATGGACCAGACATCTTTCTTCAAGCTATTTCAAGCAATTGAACTTAAATGTGATCATGAAGTAAGTTTTGCTATAATTTTGTTCTTTTCCCAATCAGCATTCCAAAGGTGTACTCTACCCCTCTCTCTAAAGGACTCCATATGTCACGGCTATAAAGGAATGTGTTCCTCTAAACAGAGGAGGCTTTATCTTGTGAAACATTCAGAGTACTTCTTGGGATGTCGGCTGCCTTTTGTTTTGTTTTCTGTGTATCTTCCCTCAAGTTAGGTGACTTTAATACTTTAATAGGCTAGTGTTAAGTGGACTAGACTACATATAAATAGAGAAAACCTTTAAAAGATCTTCAGAAAGCCTGGAAAACTACTGATAAAAGTCAAAAATGAACTCACTAACAATGTTAATTATGTTTATTTCTGCGTTCCTGGACTTTGAAGGGGAACGTCACTCGAGTTTTCATTGAGTGACGGCAGTTTTCAAGCATGACAATTGGCTTCATTCATTAATTCTTTCACTCTGCCACGTCTGTTTGTACTTTTACAGCATTACCAAATTCATACTACGACACCTTTATAAATGATTTTAGTTCAAAACAATTTGGTTTTTAGTTTTAACCATACGGGCTACATGGAACAAACAGAGTTCAAAAACTGTGGCAGTTTCCACAGATTCGCTTGTTCTGAATTAGCAGCTGTGATGCAGCAGCTCTCGTTACTGAAGATATTTCATCATATCAGTCCATCATTAAAGATATACAGAGGAAACAACTTTTTTTAAACAGCATTTTAAGAGACTTGACGCAATTTATTTTCCTCTCGAGTTTTTCTTCAGTTCTTGGAGAAAGTTGCTATCAGAGTGGTAACAACTTGGTGTCCAACTGATGCAGCTGACCTACTTATTTCCTTCTCTGTGTGCAAACAGTGTTTGGCTAAAGCTGTATGAGCACTAAATGTCTGCTATTCTCCTCACAGAATGTAAACTGTTACTGTATAATTCTAAGTCTGTTAGCGGTTACACGCATGCACCCACAAGCCCACGCACCTTCCCAAAACACACACATAATTGCCACCATTGCGCACATCCACACACTAAATGTGATGTGGTATAGTGAGCTGTCAGACCGCACTAATTCCTCTTTTTATGTGTGTCTGTCCTACTGTGTAGCAGAGGGATCAGGATTGCCTTTCAGGATAACAACTGAAGCTCTAAGCTCTTTGTGTGTGTGTGTGCGTGTGTGTATCTAGGTGAACAACAATTGGCCGCTAAGCTGCAAAGAACCTTGCAGCCATGGTGTCGCCAACAAATATCCACTGGCTGTCAGCAACGGACCAACTCTGAGTGTGTGTGTGTGTGTATAGCCAACTTCCTGTGGTGGATTGAAGTTAAGTGCCGCTATTAGACTTAGGCCTCCAGTTGGGGCTTCATTATCTGGGTGAAAGACTTGATTATGCTGACAGATACACACACGTGTGCAAGAATACACATGCATACATGAACTCTAGCACACACGCACGCCTGCAGGTCCGGCTTTTACCATTTCCAACATATGCAAAGACTTGTCTGCAGCTTTTTCTGCACAAAGACACACACGCACACTCACACGCCCTTCATCTCCTTCACACCCACTAAACTGTTATGACAGATGCATTCTCCAGTGTCTCCTTTGCTCTCTCTATTTGCCTTCCTGGCTTCTATAATCTCTCTCCTTAAGGCATAACAGTAGTTCAGCTGTCACCGGGATGGAAACGAGTTACATAAGATTTCGTTTTTTTAACCACAGGCACGCCCCGTAATTCACCTTGTAAAGCTTCGCATGTATCCTAGTTAGTGGATATGAGAATGCAACACCAAACAAACAAAAAAACAGGCCAAAGTTCTCGTACAATAGGAGATCATTTTGGAAATATTCACACCAGTGATGAGTAACATAGGAGAGAGCGATGATGCGGCCTCCGAAGGCATCACATAATCCCTATTCATACCAAAAATGCCACTAGTTACTTCCTGTACCTCGAACTGCACAAAGTGACGTATGACAGTAGCAAGAGGACAAACTCAGTGGAAAGTAAAACCACAGTCAGGTGGGGGGATGCGCTTCAGCTCTGAGCTCTAGATGTGCCTCTGCCGCCCACATCGGAAAACAATTAAGAAAAGTTCAGCTTCTGAGAAAACATTTTCACTGGTAGAGAAAAGAAAGGTGTGGTGATTTTTTTCTTCTTTTACACCTACATTCTGTGGGGTTGAAGCCTCACAGCCTCTCTTTAACACCGCCAGTTGAATTTATTCAACTGATTTTCCTCCCAAAGTAAAGTGAGCACATTATAGGTGTATATACATCGTATTACAACAGATAACATTTTATTTTAAATCTAAAATGGATGGTTTTGGATTTAAAAGCATTGTGTTGTGTGTGTTTTTTTTTTAATTCAAATGATTTTTATTTATATAGCGCTAAACCACAATAACAGTTGCCTCAAGGCCCTTTATATTATGAAGTAAAGACCCTACAATAACACAAAGAGAACAGAGAGAACTCCATCAATCATGCCCCCCTCTGAGCAAGTGCTTTGGTAACAGTGGGAAGGAAAAACTCCTTTTAAACAGGAAGAAATATATCCAAGGGATTTTAAAAGAAATTCACTGTACTTTTCTGCTGGGACAAAGAATATGTAAATACATTGTCCAGTCCAACAGATCCACATAATCCCATGTTTAAAAAAACAGAGATTTCAAGTGATGGAAAAATGTGAAATCTACAGAGCCCCTGAAGTCTCTTCATGTGCATTTGTAAAAACTGTCAAGTTTTAAGTTTGATCAATTTTAATTAAAACTTAAGCACACATTACATTTTCTGTCAAGCCTCAACTTCTGTGGTTCTTTATGTTATTCTAAGGATAGTACTTTGTACCTTAACACAAGGGAAGAGCTAAAACTTGTTGGAAACACAAGGGTAATTTACACTTACTGGACAATTTGTTAGGTACAGGTCTTCAGCTGCTTGCTAACACGAGTATCTAATCAGCAGTTCAATGCATTTATTTCATTGACAAAGATGAAGCCTGCCCTGTATCGAATGTTCATGTTGGTGGAGATGTAATGGTAGGGGATACTTTCCTGGCAAACTTTGGGCCTCCTTAGTACCAGCTCAGCACTCAAGAATTGTTGCTTCCAGCAAAAAAAAACACATCACGAAGATTCCATTTAAATATCTATGTACATATATATATTTAAACATGTAGAGACCTGGTGAATTGAAACTGAAAATACAACTTATCACTAGGATTAACAACCCCTCTTTTTAACAGCTTTCCCCCTCTCATTGAACCAAACCAAATGCTCTCCCCTGACCCCCAACATAAAGTTATAGTCAAATCCAATACAAGCAAGCTGTACTTGATAGTGTCTAGCGAATGCACGTGTGTCATTAACATTAAACTTTTCTCAGAACCGATCCCGTTAAAACTGTAGTGGAAGTGGAGAGCAGGAAACCTCAGTTTTCATTAGTGATAGCATTTATGCAAGCTACAACATTTTCTTTAAACTGTGAAAATGTAATTTCCTGGAGTGCAACTAACCGTGTTAGATTTCAGAGAAACAATATCTTGTCCTGTATCTTTTTTTAAAATTAGTGCAGATAGTGTGCTACATAAAAGTGTATCAATACAAAAATCCAAATGGAGACATACTAATCACCAGGGTGAAAAATTCACAGGCTTTTGACAGCCAAATTACACTTACATTACTCTTACATAAGCCCTGTAAAGCCTTAAGCATGACATAATTGCCAAAAAATGTTGTTTTTTGAATGTCGAGTGCTTTTTTCAACCTTCTGACAAATTCAAAAAAGAGAAATTAAATATCACTTTGTATATATGAGTTTTAACTAGTGTTATATTTGCCATCTGGCATCTGTGTGCCAATCGACAAATTGCACAATACATAAAAATGTGTTGTGTAATTTGTTTAGGTTTTCAGGGGTGGGCAGAATAGTATAGCAAAGTGCAAGTAATCATTATTTACATATGGCCCTGCAACAATTCCGGGGCCAGGGCCATATGTCTTTGTGATCTTAATATGTTTGACAGTTTTCACAGGGTGGTGCCCGTCTCCCTCAATTTCCTCTTCTGCTCGTTCTCGTTCCCTCACAGTGGTGTTTGATTGCTTATGCCTGGCCGACCTTCAGACAGACAGACAATGCATCCATGAAGAATAGCCTCGCTTCCTTCCTGTCTTCCTGTGCTGCGTTCTGCCTTGGTGAGCAGGGTGAATAGGCTGCTCTGCCCCACAGCCGCCATGAACCGCAGGGGCCACTGCGGCTAAAACCAACAAAGAGAGCCGTTCTGGGACCTTTTTTTCCCCCTCTCTCTTCCTCCGACCCCCCCTCAGTCCTCTCCGCTGCCAAATCACTGCGACAAGCTTTCCCTTTCTCCTGCATTTATTCTTTTGTGCACCAACTTTTACTCTTTTTGTTTTTCGTCCTCCTGGTCACATACATCAGTGGCTTACCTTCCCTCTCAAGTAATGTGAAACCCTTAAAAACCCAAAGAAATGACTGAGTGAGACAAATGAGATACATCTTCTGAAGATGCCTTTAATCTAAACGTGACTTCTGCTAATGCAGAGCAAACATGCAATAAAAGGGATTTAAAAAAAAAGTATGTATTAAAAAGAAAGACCTGGTGAATTTGAGCTGAAAATAATACTTCTCAGTAGCATTAACAAACATACTCTTCTTTTTAACTGACCCCCCCTCCCTTATTGAACCCAACCAACTGCTCTCCCCCTACCCCCAACAAGAAAGCCATCTCCCTAAGGGAATACAAAGTAGGAGCAGGTAGCAGAGAAGAGCGCTGGGGAGCCAAAATAACCCCCCCTCCCTTCAACTATTGAAAACAGGATGAATGCATGCCGGGCTGAATACAGGGGTAAACTGTTAGGTCTTTGTCATTCAAAGTGATGGTTTTAACCCTTTGCAGTCCCCTCTTCCTAACAACCCACTCCTTCTGCCTCACCCACCCTTCCCTCCTTCATTCACAGCTGAGATAATGGAGGGGTAGAGGCCTGTGGCTGCAAAGATGAAGCCTAAACACGAGATCAACTCTCTTTTCTGTCTCTAATAGGATTCTACCCGTTATGTTTCCATCTCCTCTGCCACCGCTGTAAAATAGGTGAAAGTTGATAATTATGTAAAACACCCCCTTTCCCCAATCAGTCAAAGGCTTTGGATGAATAACAAACAAGTGAGTGCAGGTTGGGCCTCGGCATGTCAATCACTTCCCTGAATGCATACCGCACTGCAAACACGTCCGTATGCTGTCAACAAGTGTCAGGGGCTTTATGTTTCAGGCTTATGTTTCCCCTGCAGGGACACTCAAAACCAAGGAATTCCTGAACAAACCTTTGATTAAAGGAAAAATAAAATAAAATAGGGGACTGAGTATCTGCAGGCTCCTGTGGATCTTGCATGAAACAAACCTGAAGCCCGGCCAGAACGTAATAGCAGGCTTACATGAACGCATATTTGCAAAAACACAGGTGGAGCGTTCGACTTTAGAAGATGAAAAAGAGGCGACGATCGCATTCCTGCACACACGGGCTTTACCGGAGGCTTTGTCTAATGAGGTGAACGTTAATGTGTTCCCATTTCCGGTTTTGATCTCTCTAAACAATTTAAGCGATTGCGTTGTGGGGAAAATTCCAAAGCACCGGTTAATGACCGCCCTGCTTCGGATTTCGTGCCGAGGCTCAGTTAAAAATGTTGAGAATGTGCACCTTAAATTATATGAAGGAAAGTGTAAATCTAGATGAAACGGAGCTGCTCTTATGCCACAGTAAAGAGAAGCATATTCAGACAGTGAGAAACACACCAACAAACAGGAACAATACACACAAAAACAGGAACAACTACCGTCAGACTTCAGGGTTGTTTAATGTCAAACGTTAATATATTTGTCTCCTAATCCATAGTGAAATATTCATCCAGCTTTGACACTCGTACAGGGTCATCTCTGATCTTGCAGTGACTACAGAGTGACCCCTTCTCCCACAAAGAGGCGAAACATTGATGCCTTCTCAAAATAAATATTTTATCATTATAAAATAATAAACCTTCAAATAAATATATAGTTTTAACTTTATATTTAAAGTTATATGAAAATAGAATTTTCATATAAGGTCACTGTACAATTTACAAGTAGAAGGGATAAGATCTTTCTTTTGTAAATTACATAAACGTGATTAAGAAACATTCCAGTGAATGCAAAACAAAATTTCAAGCAAACAAAAGGTCAATTATCTGATTCATATACACCCATTAGCCAAAAACATTAAAACCACCAGTCTCCCTTTTCTTAAAAAACACTGTGATTAATGTTGTGTCTGGCAGTGGGGACACTGTCATAGGTTGTGGGTTGGTGACTTTGTTTCTGATCAGTTTGGGATATTTTAACGTGTTCTTTCAAATCGTTCCTGAGCAGTTTATGAAGTGTGATGGGAACACTGTCCCCTGTCCCGGGTGGGGCTTTGCGTAAACAACGTTTAAATGGGCGGTACGTTTCCCGGGCAAACCTTATACTGCAATGACATCATTGCTTCGCTTGTCAGTGGTTTTAATGTTGTGGCTGATTAGTTTAGGTATGGATTCATCAAGGTGCCTCTGGCATGGCAGAAAACTTTTCCCAGTTGAAGTATTATGTACAAAAATAAAACATCTGTTCAACTCGTTTTCTGACGTACGCACACCATTTGCAATTAAAACTTTACAGTCAGTAACAGGAATCTGTTCTTAGCATACAAGTTGTATTAAATGTTAAAACAACAAAAAGAGAGAAGACACTATCTGCTGGCCTCTCATAACAATAAAACAACGAGGGCACTTGAGTGAACAAATTTTTCAGGACATTAAGAAAAAAGGAGGAAAAAAAGACAGTAGTTGAATATGTCTTCATACCTTTAAATGTCGAGCGCTTCTTTTGGTTTACCTTTCAAGTGAAACTCCTAATGCTAGGGTGAGTGAATGCACCTCCCATGCCTTTAGTACAGAGATTTTTCTGAGCCCACTTTAAAAAGGCAGCATATTAAGGCCATTTTTCAGCAGATATTGTAATAACCTAGATGAAAAATACAAAACCTTAAGCACAACAGCATTATTAGATCTCTATTAAAACCTTTCATCTACACAACTACATGCCTATCGAGTTGAGTGAGCGTAGAGCCATTCCATCCATCTCCATTTCAACACACACACTACGTCTACGTTGGTTTCCGGACATCCTCATAGTGGACTGAATTTGAGTTCTTGCACCGACAGCCGGGTCGTTTGGCTCTGTCATAGCAGCACTGACACACTGCCACGCATCCTTTAACCGGGAGGTAGCACAGGATACAGGGCAAGAACAAGGAGAGGAGCGACACGGTGACCCAGCGGACGCAGCAGTGGGACTGCGTGCACGAGAATGGCTTGTCCGTGCACGTGTCCTCGTCGTCGCTGGAGCAGTGGTAGAAAAGGCCTTTTATGCAGCAGACGCATGTCCCGTACTCCACTGCACTATCTGCTGAGCACACGCACCGCCGGCCGCACATCCAACAGGAAGGGAGCACCCGTGGGCGACGGCAATCTGAACACTGACATCGGCCGCAGTCCTCACACCTAACCGAGTGTTTACCTTGATTTCTATTGACACTGCTGCTCGTCATCACCACTACTGGCCTGGACTCCTCATTCAGGGGTTTCAGCTCCTCTGAGTTCAGTTCGGAACGCTTGGGCTGTGTTCTGATTATCTGTTCGCCGTTCTCTGGGCTGCCGATAAGCCTCTGGTCTGAAGAAACGCTTCCCACGCTGGTCCTGATGCTGCTATGGGAGTCGTCTACACTGGAAGACTGCATAGCACCCGGCGTGGAAGAGTTTCCGTGCAGGTTGCGGAGATTATAAGGCCTCTCTTTTTGAGTCTCCTGCTGTCCACTGCCTCCTAAGCCCTGTGATGTATCCTGAGTACCTGAAGACTTTTGGGCAACAGTAGGCCCTTCTGTGTACTCATTGCTACTCCCAGTTATCCTAATCTGATCCAGAGATAGCACTGGTTCAGTATGGGGCAGCTGTCCTTTGTTCAACCCGGGATTTGAAGGACCGTCATCAGTCTGCCGAGTCCGTGGTTCAGAGCTCCCTTCGTCATTCAGTGTACCCGCTGGCCGGTTCAATGATGACCCCCGCTGCCCTCCTCCCCCGTCGCTGTCGTTCTGACTTCTGGAAAACATCTCGTGACTGAAGGGCCACTGTGGCTGGCAGGGGACACATCTGAAGTCCTGTCAAAGAAACACACAGTTTATATCCGTATGGAGTGGCACGTCATGCAAATTATGCCATGCAAATCCTAACCGATGTCAGTACGAGCACCACTATGGAAATTAGGTCTAACAAACACATCAGTGTGGCAGAAAAGATCTGTTAGATCGCACAGTCGATGTAATGTTTTAAGTCACTAGCTGCTGTCTGCTGGGGCCTGCAGAATCAATTTTATGAAGGCTTCCTTTGAATCACAAGCGAGTCTTTGTCTGCTCTCAAAAGGCAGGATAACCAAAGGTTGTTTGCTCAAAGCTGAATCTAAATCCACTCCCAGACCTTACGTTTATGCCTCTGATATTTGAATTTAGGTGCTTTCCGGCTGCTATTTTGTGAAAACTTCCTGTTTTCTCGCATGTATGACAATAACTCACCATATCTGAAGAGAGAAAATTTGCTTAAAACAACAAAAGAACAACACTATCCTGAAGGTCTGACTTACAAGGACTCACAATTTGTTATTTTGCGACACACTCATCTAAAATGAGTCTTTAAAACAAGTTGTCAAACAGGCATTTGGATGCGTGTGAAAAACGCCCAGACTGCAATGGGGACTGAGACACACGAGGTGAAGTTAATACCAGCTATGCAATGCTGGTAATGAATTGATGCTGTGAGGTCATGCTGCTGAACATGAAGAATCTTGCCCTTGGTACAAGTCCTACCACAGACCCTTGCTGCAGCGCTCACGCTTCCTGTCATCGATCTGGCATGTAACAAGGCTTAAAATGGCTGAAACTTCAGTTTCTCAAATGATGACTCTTTTGGTTGGCCATTTTAGTTTGCGTACTATATGCATGGGAAAAATTCACTATATTGTGGTATCTATTTAAAAACACAACCCCCACCCACCAAAAAACCCCAATAAAAACAAAGCTCGCAGACAAATTCAACGACAGCTTTGTTAACTTCGTTAAACTCAATGTACCAATGCAGGCGGCAAGAAGGTCTAAACACTCCTATAGAAAATTACACAATTATTCATGAGATTATAAAATTGTACATTTTATAATGTATCAGTTATCATTAATACACTGCTTTTGGGACACCCCTTATAAGCTTTATAATTAGTAACGCACCTACTAATTATAGTAGGTACGTAATTACCTTTTAAATGCAATCTTTTTCCAGGTAAATCGTGATCTTAAAAAATATATTTATACTAAAATATAGATTTCCCTCCCATCCTCTTCTATTGGACATGAAGAAACATTTCAGGTCATCATTCATCACAGCAGCTTTGTTGCTTATGTCAGTCAAAAGGCTGATAAAATTAGGCCTATTATAAGTGCATCACTAATCTGTCAGATTGAGCTTCGGGGCATGGCGATGTGCAATTTCTACCTTTAAACTTTATTTTAGAAGGCAAAACGTTAAAATAACCAGATTATAGCAGCATCAATACATCAATTAATGCTATGACGGTTGTTTACCTTATACTCAGAAAAGCCAATCGGTTGCTTGGTAGTCAACTGTCAGATCTGAAATTGTCGTTCTATCATAAGATGTTAGAAGACATCACCACTGGCTGAGGAAAAGTAAAAAATATTTTTCACTTTATTAACCTTCCAATAACCAACACGATCAGCCAACAGTCAAAATATCGTCTGACACAGCAAAAACATCAGAGGTAAATTACGTGTCAAATGACATGTTTCACATTTTCTACGCCCGTCTCTCACAGGGTCAACATTTCCATCGTTAGAGGTTGCATACTCTGATGATCAAAGTTCATTTCTTTTTAAACACTGAAGACTGATGTGGGTCAAACTGATAACTCAAACGAGGAGTTGAAGCGCATGAAAGAATGCATGTAAGAGGAGAGGAAACCAACTTCATTTCTATTAAACAAAAAAAACAAACAAAAACAAAGCAAAGAGCACCAGTGTCTAATAAGAGTTTAAGATGAAGCAAACCAATACAACAGCTTCGACTTCCCAACTACTGGATACTCACCCCAGATCAGCCATAGTTTCCCTTTGAATGTATTAACAAAAGTGCTCTGTACACAGGCTCATTTAAACCACTGCCTCACACCAAAGTGATAGGGTGGTGAAAACGAAAAAAAAAAAAAAGGTCTTGATTCTTGTGCTCGTGCTAATTACCTTTTAAATGCAATCTTTTTTGAGAAGTGGAGGGACCAAGGCCACCCCTCTTTTCAGTTACAATACAGGAACGGCTTTTGTTTGTTCCTGTGGCAAGTGGCAAATGGCCTGCAGCAACCTTCCCCATTCGAGCACATTTTTACATTGTTAGACAGCTGAAAAGATGATGAGTGACAAGATTTGAAGAAGAAGTTTGGAGCAAAGAAAGAGGCCATGTTAAGTGGGAGTACACTCAGAGGCTTTGTGTATGGTGGGACATCTTTGGGAATATCTTGGGTTCTTTTGGTTTTATAAGCCTGGTTAAAACAGACGCCTCCACACAGGAGTCTGTGACAGTGGGAGGGAAGCTGGAGCTCTGTGACAGGATCGAGCTTCCTAAAACTAAACAGAGCATCAGCCAAAAAGAAAAAAAAAAAGACATTAAAAGAATTGAATGCTGAGTAAAACCAGAAAGCCCAATAACTCGCGCGGGTTCTGATACGCAACCGATAAGCGCCTTGCCACTGTGTGCATGAGATTTATAATGCAAACATGCAAGCGTGCGGCACGGAAAACACGTTTAAAAGAAAGAAAAGCTAAGCGGACAGCTCGCAGCAGCGGACGGAAACAGTGCAAACTGTGGGTGCACGTATGAGCAAACACGTGCCAACTTGGACACTGCTACTTCCTAATAACCAGACACCAGCGGTCAGGTGAACAATTAAGCTAAATGAGTCATTAGTCAAAGGGAAGGCGGTGGCTAATTTTAGAAGTTAAGAGGGAAAGAGGGACCTTATAAACTTAAGAGGGGAAGGGTGACTAAGATAATGAGCTCAAAACTAAGCCAGCAGCTATGTTAAAATCATAACAGTGCACGTATGAGCCAAGTGCAACCCTAAAGGACGGGAGTGACAAAACCACAGCTAAGAAAACTGTGAGGGGGAACAAAGTTTGTTAGTCCAAAGCTTCAACCAAGAGCATGCGTATTGTTAAAAAAAGAGAAAAAAAAAAAAAGAATAAAAACTACACAGGTCACACTTACCGTGCTCGCGACACTTTTAGACCCCCGTTTAGGTGAAACAAATCCAAGTTGAGGGGGCGAGTATTCCCTGCGGCAACACTTCAGTCGGGAAAACCGTCGGTAAAATCCATTGACAAAGCTTCCAGCCGGAGCGCTCCTTCGGGAGAAGCGGCGCTAAGATGTAAATCCCATGTTTTTGCGCAACAGCACGAGGCGTTAAAGCACGCGATAACTTCAAACAGCCGCCGCACGATAAAGTTTATTAGCAAACTTAAAAAAGGAAAGAAGAAAAAGACTGGAACTAGAGAAGAGAAGCAGGCGACAAACCTCCCATTTACAGGTAGTTTTCACTCCGTGTGTTTTATCCGCGACGTTCAGAACGTCTTGCAAGTACTTTTTTTTTTCCTCGCGTGTGAGTGTGATTTTTTTTTCTCTCTCTCTTTCCGGAGAGGTCGGGATTTGCGCTGTATGTGGCGTCAACCTGAAGGGGGGGGCGGCAGAGCACTTGTTGTGACAGCGGATATATCGCATCCGGTGCTCAACCATTGAATGCCAGAGAGTAGCCATTCACACCCAGTCTGATCAAGCCGATTAACCTCTTTGGAAATATGTGTGCTTGGGCCCGTAAAGTCTTCAGTTTCTTATAGCTGACACATTTTTTTTAATAAAAGAAGCACGTTACAGAGCAGTCCCCTGAAAATAATGTGTCATATGCTTACCATGTGAGGGTGTTTATAGGTTGCAAATAAACAGAATGTCAGTCCATTCGATTTGTTTTTAGCTAACTTTACAGGGTACATGGGTAGCACAGTATTAGTATTTTCTACTTAATGCAGTTTGTGTACTTTGTGAAAGTGAAAAAATGTAACGGTTACATTACATTGCATTATGAGAGAAGCTGGGTAATTGAGCACATCTTGTGAAGTACAGTATAACTGCTAGGTAGTGGTTTTGTACATTTGTGTAACATTATGTTGATGAATATTGAATTAACCTATATTAGGATTTATCACCCCTTTCCAAGTGTAAATTATGGCCTCAGAGTTAAAAATTTGTCAATATTGATTTTGTCCAATAAGATAAAGTTATCCCTCTTCAGTTATTGTTTTTGCTGGAAAATGAGAAAATGAGCGTACCAACACTAAAACCTGCCGTAAATGTTGCAATAAGATAGAGTTTGTAGTTGCAAGCATCTTGCCGCCCTGCTTTTACTCGTGTGATTGAGCTGTTAACTTGCTCAGAGTTAGGAGCTTGGGTTGTCGAGCTAAGTGTGTCCAGTGTTCGATGGTTTTTCAGTTGTGGCAGTTAAATGTAAGTCTACTTCACTGACATGGTCTCAGGGTGGTGGTGTGTACAGATGACCTCTCTTGTTTGTAATATTCCCACAGTATTTACATTTTATTTGAGAAAATCTTGATATTTGGTGTTCCTGTACAACATTGCCATGTAAAATATCACGATGCTATGCCGTATCGATTTTTCCTTTTACCCTTACTGCTTAGGTAGCCTTTTTCTACTGCTGTCTTTTTTGGTGCTACTTCTCACTGTTTATGTAACAGCTAAATTCATTTTATACATGATTACATTTTCAAAATTTGACTATAATATAACAACAAAAACATATAATATATAGAGTACATTTACTCAAGTACAGCACAAGTTCACTTCAATTCCACTTCCTTTCTCAGGGAGATTGTGTACTCTTTAATTCCAAGTTTAATTCCAATTAACAACTACGGCTAGATGCCAAACTGTTATACAGCCTGCAAATTGTGACTGTTTATAAAGGATGGTGTGGCTTTATTTATCGAAGTGCTTGCTAGTAACTGACAGGGATGCTTTTAATTTAAAGTAAAGTAATTTTACTTTGAAACACAACATCACTTCTTTTCTTTTTTTTCCACACTCCCAAGTCCTTAATGGAAAACTACTGTCTCCCTCTAAAATCAAGGTAAGCTGAAGACAAACTGCGAGATGCAGTGCCAGATGGAGTAGTTTCACATACTCATATTGACTTTCCTTTGACGTACAGGGCACTGAGTTAATCTTACTGAACACCTCAGGACACTTTTCTTATTTCACACCTTTTTAAGCTCTGCTACCAGGCTGCTATGGATTTAAATCCAAAAGCAATCAATGAGAATTGATACAACTAATTAGCAAGTCAATACTGTAGTTACCCCAGAGCTCTTGTGAATAATTATAAAGTGGCGCCACTGTGTGGCCATCTCCATATACTACAGGCTACAATCAATAGCATGTGGATTTTCTAATATAATAATAGATTTAAACTAGCTTCAAAATCAGTCACATTCCTTTAAATGACTATGATAAACACATGGGCACCAATAAAGAAAAGCAGAACGGCATAAAGATGAAAATAGGATGCGGATCAGTGAGTCTGGATTTAGATTCAAGGATGAAAGATTGAATGGTTGTTATTTAGTAGTCAAGTCCTACACTTATATCATCTTACAAAAAGGCCCGGACAGACTGTTACCCGCCTTGTGTCCCTGCAAAATAATAAAAAGAGCAATTAGCTTGTGTTCAGCGAGCCTGAACTCAAGCAGAAGAGATTCAGTGAAAACAATGGACTTGGACATCTCCATTCCCCCGTTTTCCTCTAATTTAGTAATAGAGTGTCTGATCAATTTCAGACAGAATAATTATGAAGTTGTGAGAAGCACACTGCTGAGAGAGGTCACTTTAATCAGCTCAGTGTATGACTTGGCAAATTAACTTGGATCAGGGTCAGCAGGCTCTCAAGACTTCCCACTTTCTTTCTACAATTTGTCTTCCTTTGTTCCTCCCTGGCTGCTCTTCATTTACCCTTAAAGCTTTGTTGTTCTTGATAACATGTTACATGTCTCCAGCAGCACACACATACACAAAATGAGCCAAGGCACAATCAAGACTTGCAAAATAATTCTGTTTATTTAGGTGCTACATATGTAATGTCCCCCTTTTTGGTAATAAACACTTTACGTCACTTACATTTGATAATTTAGACACATTCTGTTGTTGTTTGTTAACTATCAAACATCACATTTTCAGTTAAGCTCTGAAACAACCAGATCTGTTTTTTCACTTTAATCTGGTCAGACTTGATTTTTGTCCTTTTGTGTGAGTATTATTATTATTATTATTAATTATTATTATTATTATTGTGTTGTAATTAGTGTGTGAATTCTTGTGTTACGGCTGAAAGTTTGTTTCTTTCTTGTCATAGTGGCCTTTGAAACAGTCTACTCAGCTAATTCTTGATGTTTGTGGCAGTTTGTTAATATGAGTTGTGCAGTTGTGTCAGTTTCGGTAGGCATTTGCTTACGGAGAAGGGTTATCAACCTACGCAAACATGCTCCCATGCAGTTCTTCCTAAAGCTCAACAGCACTTAGTTTGTCTGTATAATGGCATGAGAGATCACATCACTTCTTCACTTCCTCCCACCATCGACTCACTTCAGTTTGCTTACCGGACTAATCGTTCCACAGACGATGCCATATCTCACCTGCTCCACACATCCCTGAGTCACCTGGACACTGGCAGAGGGAATTATGTTAGGATGCTGTTCGTGGACTACAGTTCAGCATTCAACACAATAATTCCCTCTAAGCTTTTCACCAAGTTGACGGATCTAGGACTCAGCTCATCACTGTGTCAGTGGATCCTCAACTTCCTCACAGACAGACCCCAATCAGTGAGGGTAGGAAAACAAGTCTCCCCCTCCATCTCACTCAGCACTGGAGTGCCTCAGGGCTGTGTTTTAAGCCCCCTGCTGTACTCACTGTACACTTATGACTGTGTAGCCACATCCGACACCACCTCCATTGTCAAGTTTGCTGACGACACTGCTGTTGTGGGCCTGATCTCCGACAACATCGAGACGGCCTACCTGGAGAAGATTAGGAACCTGGAGACCTGGTGCCAGGAGAATAACCTCCTCCTAAACATCAGCAAGACTAAGGAGCTGATCGTGGACTTCACTACAAAGCAGGCGAGGAATTACAAACCCCTCATCATCAGTGGCACGCCAGTGGAGAGAGTGGACAGTTTCCGATACCTGGGTGTCCACATCACTCAGGACCTGTCATGGTCCTGTCACATCAACACCCTGGTTAAGAAAGCCCGTCAGCGTCTCTTCTTCCTCAGAAGTCTTAGAGACTTCCATCTGCCACCGAAGGTGCTCAAGAACTTCTACTCCTGCACCTGATCTTATGTGCTGCACAATAATGTTTAACATTTAGTATTTACTGTCATATTCCCATATATCATTGTGATGTTGTTTATTCTATTACTCTTGTTCTCTTCTGCTTGCTTTCTTTTTTCTTTCTCAGCAGGTGATCCAGGTGATTGATATATGCATTTTTTTTTTCTCTGCCCGTTCTGTTGGTTTTTGTCTTTTGCCCTTCTCCCCCGTCCCTCTTCTCAGCTGTTTCTCTTTCCCTCTTTCTTTCTCCCCTTCTTTCCCCCAGTCAAGTCTGTCCCGTATTCAGTAAGTGAAAATAAAATAAACAATAAAAGGTGAATCAAATGGACCATTACGGCAAGGCTGGGATGGTCAGTTTGGTAAAGTAAATCCATTGGGCATCTTTCTTTGCCTTTAGACAACAATTCTGATGGCAAAAGAGCCAAACGGGACAGGCCAAAAAAACAAAACAAAACAAAAAAAAAACCATCTGCACCTGGTTTGGGAACAGCACCAAGCAGGACAGACGAGATCTGCAAAGGGTGGTGCGCTCGGCAGAACGCATCATTCAATCAGAGCTCCCTGACCTGCTGTCCATCTACACCAAGCGGTGCAAGTCCAAAGCTAGGAAGATTATGATGGACCTCTCCCATCCCAACAATGGACTCTTCTCACTGTTGAGGTCTGGGAAGCGCTTCCGCTCCCTTAAGGCCAAAACAGAGAGAATGAGGAGGAGCTTCTTCCCCCAGGCTATTCGGGCCCTGAACCAGGTGTAGGACTGGACTCTCCCAAACACGTCACTATAAGACTGGACTCTCACACACGTCACCACACGCACCACCACACATTTCCTATAATCCTATAATTCCTATAATTTATAATCCTTATCTTTATAATCTCTTCTGCTATTTGCACATTCTTTACTGTAAATTCCTAAGTTAATTTGTAAATTTTTGTAGTAAATTGTAAATATTGTAAAACTTTTCTTCTGTCATTTAATGGTCGGGCATTGTACAGCTACAAGCATTTCACCCCCATGTCATACTGTGTATGGTTGTGTGTGTGTGACAAATAAAATTTGAATTTGAATTTGAATGAAAAAGTATTTGCCTCCTCTTTGACTTCTTGTTCTTTTCTTTCTTTCTTCTTTCTTTCTTTTTTTTTTTTTTTTTTTTTTTTTTACATATTTCTCACCTTTAAATGTTTGTTTCACCTCATCAAACAACTTTTAATATTACACAAAGTTAACCTGAGTAAATATAAAAATGCAGTTTTCAAATGATGGGGAAAAGTCTCTGCCAGCCTACAAGGCCCTATGTGAAACTGGTTTCACTCATACTCTGATGGAAGCAATGGGGAGCAACAGTCAACCGAATTTTTCACCTAAAATTCTTTTGGATTATCAAGATGTTTTTTGGCACTTTGGTTTCGTTTCGATCAGTAGTGGTTTTCGCCTTTGAACTTTCCTATAGAGGCTGTTTTTGCCCAGTCTCTTTCTTATTGTTGAATCATGAACACTGACCTCAACTGAGCCAAGTGAGGCCTGCAGTTTGTTGCATGTTGTTCTAGGTTCTTTTGTGATGTTTTGATTGAGTTGTTGATGCACTCTTGGGATTTATTTGATAGGCTGGCCACTCCTGTGAAGGTTTACCATTGTTTCATGTTTGATCCACTTGTGGATAATGGCTCTCAACATGGTTTGTTGGAGTAGCAAAGTCTTAGAAATGTCTTTGTAACTCTGTCCTGGCTGATAGATGTCAGCGACTTTGTTTCTTGTCTGTTTCTTGTGTTGTGTTGCTGGTGATCTGGTGGAAGTTAAGAGGTTAAGCTATTCAAGTTTTGGCCAAACCTGCATTGAGAACTACACATTTCAAGTTCAGGAAACGCATACCAAAACTACTCCAAAAAACAAAAGCACAATTTCTGCCATCTTTTGTTTATTTTTTTTGTTTTCAATATGAGTTAAATTATTTAATGAACGGGTAACACACATAATACACAGTCTTAATTAAGAGCAAAGTTACCATCTGTTATGGCCTATCTCCTGCCTTTATTTGGGACTATAGGCCACATGAAGATGATAGTCTAATCATGGAAACTGTAATAGATTGAAGATTTGCTGGGCTTGTTGAATTAAAAGCATTCACAGTTGTGGAACAAAAAGGTGGTTTTAAAGTTAGAAGTCTGACCTTTGCCTTACATAAAATAAGGTCAAGCACACAATGTTTCCTTGCATTTTTGTCTCATCGATATTCTATTTCCTTTTGTGTCAGCGATTTCCTCCTCACACTCTCATGAATTTCTGTGTCAACAGATGAGTTTTCGCATCTGCGGCACAATGATGCAATGGTAGCAGATCCTTAGCAGACACACTTGTGCCGATGAGCCAGGCATGAGCGAAAGGGTAAAGATTTCAGGGTATGACTAATTTTCCTCTCAACTCCCACCTCGCTCATTATGTAAACACAAAAAACTTGTGCTCAACTGGACAGACACCCCTCATTTCCCTTCCACCGTGCATTTTCACTCAGAACTGTGTTTCCTTAAGGGAATTACTGCAATCAAGAATAGATGTATAACACTGAGGCTCTTTACTGGCTACATTCCTGCCCCTAGAATCAAGCAGAGCAAAGACTGCTAAATTAAAGAAGCTTTTAGTATTTCTATTCAAAATGTAAGTGCTAGAAAGTGAAAATTAACCTTTGCAACCCTATCTAGAACCCCTCAGTTTAATAGCTTGATACCATTGTTTCCCCAGATTTATTTTTTTGGGCCCTACCTAACAGTAAAAAGCCTATTAATTGAATTTAGTCATTCCAGTGTTGGAGGGCTTTACATCTGTCCCATACACTCAGGCTGCTGAATAAAGTGTGAAAAATGACCATCTACCCTGGAGCCAGTAAAGTCTGGAAATTGAGTATTTAATGACGGCTGAGTTATTGCAGTTCCAAAAGTTTTTGTCCTGCGCCACAAGCGATAGAATTTCTTTTCTTTTCCCAAAATACTTGAATGGTGATTCTCACTTCCCCCGCTGAGCTGCTCAGAATGCTGTGCACATAAAATAAAAGTAGAGAAAATTGAAATGAAACCTAAAACCCCTGCTGCTGTGGGAGATGAACTGTGTCTGGGTTGTCAAGCAGACACTGCAAACTGTTTGAAATAGCTTTGTAAAAGGACCGAGACTCCCAAGTCCATCACCTTTCCTCCCTCGCTGGCACACGCTGAGATGGAGCTGCTGTATTGCTGGGCCGTGATCCTGTAGCCAGATGAGTGGGCCATTACAGCTGCCAGGTTTAGTACTGTGCAACTACATTTATTAAGAAACATGGTGAATCCAGAAGTCATTCACTTTCCAAGATGCATCTTTATGAATACCCACGTAGAGGGCACATGCATTTACGGTGATGGTTTGTGTGGTAAAGCACACTCTCTCGTTTCCAATTCATTTTCAGTCAGGACCTGGTGGGTTGGGGCAGATTAGGCAGATTGGGTGGTGCTATGGTGGGGAGCTTTAGGAGTCTTATACTTATTAATCAAGAACAACTCAGCCTACCTTCCAGATAGAAAAATATTAAACATCTAAGGTGGCAGCCAAGCCAACTTTCAGGCCAGAAAAATGAACAGTGCTCCCTGTATTACAAGTGTGTGTACAGAGCTAAATATTATCAGCTATAGTTTAAAATGCAGTTACTGTCATCTTATTAAAACTTTATGTCCAAGTTTTAATGTGGGCACTTGGCTTTTTAGCAGGCACGATCACGAACTGTTCATTTGACATCTTTTACGAGGAAAAAAGGGTTTTAAAATTTGCACTTTCTAAAAACCTTCTTGGACATCAAGATTTTCTTTGATTTTGAATCTTAGCAACAACAACCATATCCCTTAGAGTTGATATATGTTTTTTAAGCACAGGTTACTGTTTTTTTCCTGGTCTTGGAAGTATTACGTATTACACACTGTTGTGTGTCAGTTAACAATCTAAGCCTAAGACTACAGTCCCATATACGGGCAAATCTCAGTCCTAATCTATAAACATAAGGGAAGTCAAAAACCAGCCAACATAGTAGACTGAAATCATTGTGACGCAGGTGTTGGAGTCCAGCTAAAGTTACCCAATGCCGTAAACGGATGAATCTGGCGTTTTGCAGTGCACATGCCCTATAGCAGGCTCATAGTATAGGATCCAGTGCATAGGGTAACTTTTATTATGACTTGGGTAACTTGGGTGTTTCGCTTTTAGCTTTCTGGCTTGATGGGACCTTAACAGAAAATCGCTTTGGCTATTGATTGGCTGGTAGTGCTTGAGTTTAAAGCTAGAGCTGACTGGCTGATATTAGAGACACTATTGCCTACAGCCACAGAATAAAATCTGACCGGCTCAGATCAGGAGAGTGTGATATTGAAGTAGACTCTGGAGGAATGACCTAAATAAAAATGAACTGGATTTTTCATTGTTATTACTTCATATGTCAGAAGTAAAATCCACAGAAATGGGATTGTCACATCTACCCGTTTCATTTAATGGATAAATCTCACATTGTGACCTTGAGCACATAATCAATAAAATGTTAAGACAGTTTCTTTCTACAGCTAGTCCCACTTTACATTGATGTGCCAATCTTCCATTATTCTGTATTCTGTGTTTTACTGTGTGCACTAAAACGAAGAGCACAACACCATGGAGTTCTTTGAATACAGAATCTGTTCCAAGTCTTGTTGACTTCTCTGCTGCCTCCCTTTTCATTACAATACAGACAATACATGCAGCATAGAAAGGCTGTGCTGAAGCGTCTCAGTGGATGCTTATAGCAAGCTCGGCCAGGGCAGGACTGGAAAGGAGAAAAGGGAATCACAGAATAGTTGCTATTGGCGCTACGAGTCGTGATATGAGTACTGAGTGAGTCTCAGCTAGCCTTGCTTTTTGTGTGGGTGGTGAGAACCTGGTTATTCACTGGGTAAAAATTCAACAGCAATAGCAATCTTGACAAATAATTCAATATAGTGAATTTTATACTTATTTAAAGGTCTTCCTTGAAATAGGCTTAAATTTGCAGCACATTTCAGTCTTTTTTACAATCGAAAACTCTAATTGTCTTATTGTAAGACTGTAAAAACAATATTAAATGACTTTGCAGATTTTTTATGCTTTTCACTGCCAAAAATAGCAATGATATAATAATATCATTATTCACTTTAATTAAGGACAGCACAAAAAAACAAAGAATGGAAAGGGGATGAATCCTAAATTACATTCAGAGAAAAGCAAGCTGCTCAAACTCATTTATTGTTCATTTTCTACTGACTTTGATGCAAACTATTAAATATGTGATATATAGTAACTACATCAAATCACACATTGCCTTGTCCCATTAGGAAAGGATTCATTTCTGCTGTGGAAGTAGGTCGATTTTAATATTACATGCCCCGGTCAGAGATTTAATCCGGTCTGCAGTGTATGGGAGTAATTTTTCACCCCTCTGCTGTAATTTTTCAGTAAATTTTACTGGTCCTCTCTGTAATTAAAATACTGTCCAGAGCCTAATGAATCTCAGACTGTTTAGCTCCTTCTCCTGCAAAATATCAGGTTAGTGTAACGTTCTGGATTTATGTGAGATGATTAAAAGATTTTAATGCCATCATAAAGGTCTATATATAGATTAACAGAAGAGAATTATAGCTGAGAGTTGAGCTATAGCTATAAATTGCTGCAAGATCAGCTACACCTGGGTAAAGCTGTTCTGTTTTAAGCACTATTTATAGCATTTATAAAATATTTATGTAACTAAAATCTCTTGTATTGTACTTCTGTTTTTTTTTAAATTTTTAGTTTAGTTAAGCTAGTTTAATTTCTTTAGTTATTATCAGGATTGTTTAGTTAACTTGTGACTAGTGCTTGTTATTTTTCTGGCTAAATGTATTACTTAGTTCTTCACCAGTAAACATAAAAACTTCACACACATAAACCCTAAACGATTCAATTCAATTCAATAATAATATTCAATTCAATAATTGATTCATCTAGCATTATCTTCATGATCATGTTGATCATTGCTAATGTACTCTGCTTTTGATGGAAATTATTTGGTGGTCCCTTTCTTTCCATTAAATAGCTTAAATGTGAGCTGTTGAGGGAAGTAATTATACTTTGGTCCCATATAACACTTTGACCATTATGACTACACCACCCTGATTCTCGTAGTCAAGCTTAATGTATTTATGCAATCAAAATCAATTAAATAATGACTAACATGTAATTACTCAGCCTTTCTAACATACATTCATGTTGGCTAAGCGTCGTTTTGACTGAGCATCATTTTTCCATTCATCTAGTATCATTGTTAGATGACTGTTTGGCTCATTCATTTTATAGAAACATTTTGACAGCTAATGATAGTAACAGGAAAATAGCACTTACAAATTAGCCAGTTTTCACCAAGTCTCTTATACTTACATTTTTTTTCTTAAATATCATTTACACACACAACTACAATAAAAATGACTCGTTGACATTACACGGGGTCTATGCCAGTATGCTACAAGCCTAAACATGTCTTCTTTGTCTTTTTCAGAACCTAGAATAGTACATTAGCAGGGGCTAAACCAAGGTGAAAATAAAACATATTTATTGATATGGACCTGGAAGATCTACCTGATACTTTTGAGAGAGGCTGATAGAGAAAAAATGGAGCAAGTGGTCAAGTAGACATTTATAGATGTACAACTGAAAGGTGAGTATTTGGGGTTCAGATAAATTATCTTCAAATCTTAAGTTAGCTAATATAACAGGTTAGTATATGCTTTCTATCAGCTATTTTACACATATATAAAATGTACACATATAAAAATAGATTGAAAAAGTAATAAAGAACCAGGCAAATGTTGTTGCTGTTGGGTTTGTTAAAATAACATTTTTAGCTTATTTCTACCCACTCATCTCTACTACATAGATTTGTTTTATGTATATAAACAGGATTAGCTTCAGTTAAAGTGGGAAATAAGCTCTGGTGTGTCTCATTCTCTCTGTGTGTGTGCAGACGTTCAGCTAAGCCAGCACGGCTCCCCTGTTCTGTCTGTGCATTACAATTAGCATTATAGCAGATTGATAATGCTAAATTGAGTGTAACATTTAACCTATGGGACATTGCAAACCATCAGAAGAAGAAGTAAAATACACAGGCATACTAGAATTATTTATACATTTGTGGAAAGGCAGGTTGGTGGAAAAATGAGAACTTTTATAATCTCAGTAACTGTGATTAAAAGTGCTGTATAAAGAAGGTAGTATGAAAACACAAACTAATTCAAAAAGCATCAAAAATCTAACTGGGAACAAGGGGTTGAGGTGACTTGATACAGATGGCAGATGCAGCCTGAATACACGCCAGTGTACAAAAGAACAGGAGAGCTTCATTAGACACTAATGAACACTAATGAAAAAATATGTCTAACCAGGGGCGATTCTAGGATCAGAGCTTTGGGGGTGCTGAGCACCCAGAGAGCTGCCCAGCCAGGCAAGATAAACCTGTCTCTGTCAGTCCTTAAATGTTGTCCCGAGTTCTCTCTGACTGTCACTTTGGTGCATTTAAACCCCTGTTCCACCCTGTCCTCATTGTCTGTTGCAGTGTTGGTCAAGTTACTTGAAAAAAGTAATCAGTAACTAATTACTGATTACTTCCCCCAAAAAGTAATCCAGCTACTTTACTGATTACTTATTTTCAAAAGTAATTAATTACTTAGTTACTTAGTTACTTTTTAAAAACACGATTTACAACCTGAATAGGTGATAAAGCGATAGATCTTTCAGCCCAATTCTACTTTTTCTGCATAATCCATCATACAAAATGTAATCAAATGGAAAAGTCTCTTTTTAAAACTTGTTTTATTAGTTTTAATCTTTTAACTTTATGCATCAAGCAAAAATTTAATTACATGCAACATTCTCTGACTGGAAGACATTTGTTTAATATTTAAACCTATTTTCTGCA
Source organism: Rhamphochromis sp. 'chilingali' (assembly GCF_963969265.1). Lineage (NCBI taxonomy): Eukaryota > Metazoa > Chordata > Actinopteri > Cichliformes > Cichlidae > Rhamphochromis > Rhamphochromis sp. 'chilingali'. The sequence goes on along the minus strand of NC_137931.1, from coordinate 12,128,518 downwards.
CATTCCAGCACATAAAATATATTTTTTGTGTTTACACTCACTCTTTCAAATAGATGCAAGTAAAACACAGCAGAAAATAAATAAAGTCAAAGACTAGCGGTCCTGTTGCTCTATTTTCACCTGTAAAGCAGGACTGAGGGTAGGCGGAGGTTTACCCTGGTGCAGGTGTGCGCGGCGGTCAGTGGAAGAATCCGCGAGTTTCTCTGTGAGTTTCCCATTACGTGGTAGCGCACTCGGTGCTTGCTTGGAAGTTTAGGGGTTTTTTTGCTGTAAAAAGAAGTTTTCTTCCCACGCACAACGGACACTAATGTTTTTGTCACTTTTTATAGAATCAAACTCAAAGTAAGGTCAGTACTTCCACGCTTTAAACGCTGCACGCTCACACTCTCTCCTGCACTCGATATATGATCCATTGTTGATCTGCACACAGCTGTTGTCACCAAAGTCGCACTTGCTTACGTCACTGTCATGCGACATTCTCGCAAAAAATCACGGTTTTAGTAACGCAGTAACGCAGCGTTCCTAAAATCTAAAAATCTAATTAGTTCCCAGAAAAAATATGGAAAATCGATGTCTCAAAAAAACAATTAAATCTTACTTAAAATGACTACGTTAGGCTAACTTATTCATTGTGAGTAACTTTATAGCTTGTACACTAAGAAAATCTGGAGCTCACATTGAAACTATTGTGAGCTGATTGTATTTCCCCCACACTGAGACACAAATCTCTTTGGGGGTGTTTCAGGAAAGGCATGTGGCATTAAAGAAAAAAAAATCCACCAAGTCAAACATCCGATGCTACCCCTTGTGGCGAGCAGCTGAAAGTAACTTCTCCTTCATCTAATTTTCATCCAGTATGATGAGCTAAATTAGCAGGGACCTCTGGGAATATCGCTTGCCCCTGTAATGTTAATCATCGTACACTGGCTTCCCTTCAGCAAAATGAAAAACCCACCCTTAGCAGACATACAAATTAGCATACATGCCTCATTTCTCCGCAGTCGATGGTCTGGTTGCTCTGACCTCAGCAACGCTCAGCGCTTGGCTCCTATGCAGTGGACCCTCATATGTTTTGAGCTCGTTAGCAACTGCAAATGAGAAATATAGAGAGAAAGAAATGTAAAGCCCTCCCCTGAAAACAAAAAGGTTTCTAACAATGTCAGCCTTTAGGAAAAGCTTGAGTGTGTAAAAATACATTCTGCTTTTGCAAAGAAGCTTCTGCATTCTAGGAAATGTCACAGATTAGCAGAAGCGGAAACCTCATGGGCCTTCGGGCTGACATGTCTGCATTCCCTGTCTGTAAACAGCCGCATGTCGGTGAGTATATAGAAGTTTGTGTTCAATGGCAGGGTAAAAAAAAGAGGCTTCATAGAGAGAAAGAGACATATTGTGTTCATCCAACACATTTCAGGACTGCGGACCTATGAAAATGACTCAAGTGGGAACAAACTCAACAGGACCAGCTGTCCTGGAGAAAAGAACAAAATAAGTGTCAGTGTAGCTATAAAACCAGCCAGAGACGCTGTAGATGCTCTCTCTGACACTCTACCCAATCCTTCACGCTGGGATTCTCCTGTGCTGTGGCACAGCAAAAGCCTCAAGATGCGGATGAATTTAAGCTCTTTTTTTTTTTTTTTTTTTTTAACCTCTGTTGGTTTAAAGGGCTACTCTCAGAAAGATTAACCCCCCCAGAGAGTGACGTTAGAACACGTCATACTATGACAGGGGACGGAGGGGGGTCAATCATTGGGGTGCGCATGCACAGAAAGATGGCGCGAGCAGCAGGCCTTGAACTTTTTAAGGGAAAAAAAAACATTTTCTCACGGACAGTGACAGCAAAACGGATAACGGTCTTCAGTACCTGCTGGTCTTGAAGCTCTGGATTCTGGGGACTGTTGGAAAAGGTAAAACATTTTCATTAAAACATTTTTACTGTTTTGTTTTTGTTACTCGTCATTGTAGCTTGCTGTTAATGTTGTGCTAACAGTAACGGTTAGCTATGCTAGGTACATTAGCCACTGACGTTAATGCAATTTAGTATCCGGTATACAGAACTGTTTTCCTAACAAAACTACTGTTATAAATAAGTGAAGGTGCTCCCAACTAATTTGAACCTTTGGCTGGTTCTTCAAAGAACCATTGTTTGAAAGATTCTTCGTGGCACCAAAAAAGGTTCTTCTATGGCATCAGTCTAAAGAACCACTTTTGGCTCCAGTTGGCACCTTTATTTTTCTGAGTGTAAAGCTGTGACCTCTTCAGAAGGTATACTGAGACAAGGAGCCAAACAAACTCAGATATGCCACCATCTCAGGTTTTTGGCTGTCCAGCTGGGGTCACTGTTGTGATATGTTAAATAAATCTGTGTGCATGTGTCTCATAGTGTCTGGCCACCTATCACATTAAGAGGTACTGGAGAAGAAGGGCGCAAGGTGAGGGAGTGTGAGAGGAAGCTAACATGTTTTCAACCTTTAGCGACACTTGTGACATATAGGTCAAATATTCATTCATTGAGATAGACATATTGTACTCATCCAAGCATCAGCAGTGGTTGATATTGGCCTTGTGGGCTGATAACGTTCTATATGCAAACAGCATAGTTTTGAATAGCTTCCCACTTCATATTAACTGTATGGTGGGTGATTTTCTTTCTTTTCTTGTTTTTGTTTTTGTCACATCCATGGGGATCCTGGAGTTAGACTCTAACTGGCCCCTACTGTTCCAGGGGCCATTCCTCTAATTGTTAGAGGAATGGCCCCTGGAACAGTAGGGGCAGCAGCAGTACTGAGGAGACATGTATCTGTGCATTGTCCCCTATGATTTATGGATTTAGCTAATGCTAACCATGCTTGTTAGCTTTAGCTTTTACTTTTACAGTACACCTTTAACTCCAAATACGGTCACTTCTGCCTTCAAACACAGAGACTTAAAAATGCAGCATCTCAAATCATGTGCAATGAGGGATTGCACCATGGCTACATCTGTTATATACAGTCTTTCCTCTCATTTAACTCCTTTACACACGAATGCTCCTTTTAATAAGACAAAGGTAGTTTCCTCCTTTTATTCATAGATACTGTGACCCGTGTGTGCTCAGCATGGTAGAAACAAAGTGCCCCAGCTTGGCTAAAACCAAATCTCTGTCCTTAACAGTGAGAGACACCAGTGCATACTAGTTGCATGAGCTTTTAGGGACTACTTCAGTACAGAGGTGCAAAATGCTGCACATTGACTCCATTTTACAAACTATTTTAAAAACTGGAAAACAGTGTCCTTGAAATAAATTGCAGCGGATGAAATTACATCCTTAGACAACCATGTTACAATGGTAATATTTTAATAATTGGACATGAAGAAGTAGAAATGAATATACTGAAACTGAAGAGGAAAAAAAGGAGTGAAATTACATCGTCATGGCAACCTTTTGGCAGAATGAGCCTTGCAACGACATATTTCCTTGCTCTCCAGGGAGCTGGGTAAACTGTGAATATAATAATGTGTTAATGCATCTGACAAATGCAGGAGGTGTGATGTGATGGTGTGTTTTGTAGGTTCTCTCAGCTGCCATGATAGTAATGTGTTTCCCTAATTTCCTGTTCAAAGGAAGGAGGTGTCACTCCACAACACAAGTTATCAGCTTTACTTTGCGAATGCTACGTCTAAAGTGTGGTCTCTGATCTGCATAATTTGGGAAGGTGCAACAAAATGCACTTTTTTTGGTCTTTCTGCCTCTGGTTTTGTAGTAAAATGATCCAAATAGTGCTTAAATGGGCTACACGAATATTGCTTCTTTTAATCATTCAGGCACAGAAGTCTGGCACTGTGTGCTGAATGTCCTCCCCATTGTCATTCCTGGGCTGCCAAATGCTGTCATTTTGTCAAAAATGCTGGATTCTCACAGAAAGTCGCTGGTTGCATTGCCACATACTGGTCATGGCAAAAGTGAAGTGGTTCACACTGCCAAAGCATCACATGTGGACAGTTGTAAAGAAGCATGTGGTGTCACATTTAAATTCACTGATTCAACTTCAAACCTTCCAAGGAGGGTTAATGTTGTGAACCAAAGACACAGACATTTCCAAAATGGAAATATGCCATTTTCGATGCGTCTGGACTTCTTTAAGTCAGCTGAGCGCACCATCCGCTCCGAGCTCCCTGACCTGCACTCAATCTACAGCAGGCGGTGCTGGACCAAGGCCAGGAAGATCGTGAAGGACCTCAGCCATCCCAACAACAGACTGTTCTCTCTGTTGAGGTCAGGAAAGCGATTCCGCTCCCTGAAGACCAACACAGAGAGACTGAGGAGGAGCTTCTTCCCGCAGGCGATACGGTCTCTCAATCACACCACCACACAGTACTGACCCACACATATGGTTCTTACACACACACTGGACTTTCTGGACATTGTTTTTGCACACATTGTTTTTTTGCACAACACTGGTCACTATATTCTTCATTTCCGGTTAATACTTGTACAGCTGCTGTTATTGTGTATATATTTATTTATATTTAGATTTCTTCATACATTCTTATATAGTTCTATATTGTGTATTTTGTTGTACAGTTATTTTATTTTCAACTTTAATTTATATATTTTATCTTATTCCTTCCCAGTTAAATTTACCCTTCATTCTAATTTGTGTTGTACAGTTATTTCATTTTTAACCTTAATTTATATTTTATTCCTTCTTAGTTAAATTTACCCTTTTTAATTTTTCATATTTATTTCCTATCTTATTCATAGCCTTTTCCTTTTTTGTTTTCTTTAGGTCACGAGCAGTTGTCCAAGCATTTCACTACATATCGTACTGTGTATGACTGTGTACGTGACAAATAAAATTTGAATTTGAATTTGAAGTTCCTTCTTTAAGTACCATTTTCGATGTGTGAACCTAATCAGTGAGTGAACAAAACAAATAAAACGTTAGCCCATCATCCAACTTTAAATTTGGTCACTATTTGTTGCAAACAGTTTTGTTTTTAAAATTACACTGTGTATAAGTTTCATTGCTAAATGTCAGTAGATTGCAGATTAGAGTCAAATGATTCAGGTGCATAATCCTGGCTATGGTGACAGTGATGCTGAGGTGAGTTGAGGATACAGTGGGGCAAAAAAGTATTTAGTCAGCCACCGATTGTGCAAGTTCCCCCACTTAAAATGATGACAGAGGTCAGTAATTTGCACCAGAGGTACACTTCAACTGTGAGAGACAGAATGTGAAAAACAAATCCATGAATTCACATGGTAGGATTTGTAAAGAATTTATTCGTAAATCAGGGTGGAAAATAAGTATTTGGTCACCTCAAACAAGGAAAATCTCTGGCTCTCACAGACCTGTAACGTCTTCTGTAAGACGCTTTTCTGTCCCCCACTCGTTACCTGTATGAATGGCACCTGTTTGAACTCATCATCTGTATAAAAGACACCTGTCCACAGCCTCAAACAGTCAGACTCCAAACTCCGCCATGGCCAAGACCAAAGAGCTTTCGAAGGACACCAGGAAAAGTATTGTAGACCTGCACCAGACTGGGAAGAGTGAATCTACAATAGGCAAGCAGCTTGGTGTGAAAAAATCAACTGTGGGAGCAATCATCAGAAAATGGAAGACATACAAGACCACTGATAATCTCCCTCGATCTGGGGCTCCACGCAAGATCTCATCCCGTGGGGTCAAAATGATCATGAGAACGGTGAGCAAAGATCCCAGAACCACACGGGGGGACCTGGTGAATGACCTGCAGAGAGCTGGGACCAAAGTAACAAAGGTCACCATCAGTAACACACTACAACGGCAGGGAATCAAATCCCGCAGTGCCAGACGTGTTCCGCTGCTGAAGCCAGTGCATGTCCAGGCCCGTCTGAAGTTTGCCAGAGAGCACATGGATGATACAGCAGAGGATTGGGAGAATGTCATGTGGTCAGATGAAACCAAAGTAGAACTTTTTGGTATAAACTCAACTCGTCGTGTTTGGAGGAAGACGAATACTGAGTTGCATCCCAAGAACACCATACCTACTGTGAAGCATGGGGGTGGAAACATCATGCTATGGGGCTGTTTTTCTGCCAAGGGGACAGGACGACTGATCCGTGTTAAGGACAGAATGAATGGGGCCATGTATCGTGAGATTTTGAGCCAAAACCTCCTTCCATCAGTGAGAACTTTGAAGATGAAACGAGGCTGGGTCTTCCAACATGACAATGATCCAAAACACACCGCCCGGGCAACAAAGGAGTGGCTCCGTAAGAAGCATTTGAAAGTCCTGGAGTGGCCTAGCCAGTCTCCAGACCTCAACCCCATAGAAAATCTGTGGCCGGAGTTGAAAGTCCGTGTTGCTCGGCGACAGCCCCAAAACATCACTGCTATCGAGAAGATCTGCATGGAGGAATGGGCCAAAATACCAGCTACTGTGTGTGCAAACCTGGTAAAGACCTATAGTAAACGTTTGACCTCTGTTATTGCCAACAAAGGTTATGTTACAAAGTATTGAGTTGTATTTTTGTTATTGACCAAATACTTATTTTCCACCCTGATTTACGAATAAATTCTTTACAAATCCTACCATGTGGATTCATGGATTTTTTTTCACATTCTGTCTCTCACAGTTGAAGTGTACCTCTGGTGCAAATTACTGACCTCTGTCATCATTTTAAGTGGGGGAACTTGCACAATCGGTGGCTGACTAAATACTTTTTTGCCCCACTGTATGTTGAACTTTTCTCTTTATAAGTGGTGCTGCTTTTATTGCTGTTAGCCTCTCTTAGCTGCTGTTAGCCTATGTTAGATGCTGTTAGCCAGCATTAGTTAAACTATACAGTGGGGCAAAAAAGTATTTAGTCAGCCACCGATTGTGCAAGTTCCCCCACTTAAAATGATGACAGAGGTCAGTAATTTGCACCAGAGGTACACTTCAACTGTGAGAGACAGAATGTGAAAAAAAAAAAAAATCCATGAATCCACATGGTAGGATTTGTAAAGAATTTATTCGTAAATCAGGGTGGAAAATAAGTATTTGGTCAATTACAAAAATACAACTCAGTACTTTGTAACATAACCTTTGTTGGCAATAACAGAGGTCAAACATTTACTATAGGTCTTTACCAGGTTTGCACACACAGTAGCTGGTATTTTGGCCCATTCCTCCATGCAGATCTTCTCGAGAGCAGTGATGTTTTGGGGCTGTCGCCGAGCAACACGGACTTTCAACTCCCGCCACAGATTTTCTATGGGGTTGAGGTCTGGAGACTGGCTAGGCCACTCCAGGACTTTCAAATGCTTCTTACGGAGCCACTCTTTTGTTGCCCGGGCGGTGTGTTTTGGATCATTGTCATGTTGGAAGACCCAGCCTCGTTTAATCTTCAAAGTTCTCACTGATGGAAGGAGGTTTTGGCTCAAAATCTCACGATACATGGCCCCATTCATTCTGTCCTTAACACGGATCAGTCGTCCTGTCCCCTTGGCAGAAAAACAGCCCCATAGCATGATGTTTCCACCCCCATGCTTCACAGTAGGTATGGTGTTCTTGGGATGCAACTCAGTATTCGTCTTCCTCCAAACACGACGAGTTGAGTTTATACCAAAAAGTTCTACTTTGGTTTCATCTGACCACATGACATTCTCCCAATCCTCTGCTGTATCATCCATGTGCTCTCTGGCAAACTTCAGACGAGCCTGGACATGCACTGGCTTCAGCAGCGGAACACGTCTGGCACTGCGGGATTTGATTCCCTGCCGTTGTAGTGTGTTACTGATGGTGACCTTTGTTACTTTGGTCCCAGCTCTCTGCAGGTCATTCACCAGGTCCCCCCGTGTGGTTCTGGGATCTTTGCTCACCGTTCTCATGATCATTTTGACCCCACGGGATGAGATCTTGCGTGGAGCCCCAGATCGAGGGAGATTATCAGTGGTCTTGTATGTCTTCCATTTTCTGATGATTGCTCCCACAGTTGATTTTTTCACACCAAGCTGCTTGCCTATTGTAGATTCACTCTTCCCAGTCTGGTGCAGGTCTACAATACTTTTCCTGGTGTCCTTCGAAAGCTCTTTGGTCTTGGCCATGGCGGAGTTTGGAGTCTGACTGTTTGAGGCTGTGGACAGGTGTCTTTTATACAGATGATGAGTTCAAACAGGTGCCATTCATACAGGTAACGAGTGGGGGACAGAAAAGCGTCTTACAGAAGACGTTACAGGTCTGTGAGAGCCAGAGATTTTCCTTGTTTGAGGTGACCAAATACTTATTTTCCACCCTGATTTACGAATAAATTCTTTACAAATCCTACCATGTGGATTCATGGATTTTTTTTCACATTCTGTCTCTCACAGTTGAAGTGTACCTCTGGTGCAAATTACTGACCTCTGTCATCATTTTAAGTGGGGGAACTTGCACAATCGGTGGCTGACTAAATACTTTTTTGCCCCACTGTATGTTGAACTTTTCTCTTTATAAGTGGTGCTGCTTTTATTGCTGTTAGCCTCTCTTAGCTGCTGTTAGCCTATGTTAGATGCTGTTAGCCAGCATTAGTTAAACTATACAGTGGGGCAAAAAAGTATTTAGTCAGCCACCGATTGTGCAAGTTCCCCCACTTAAAATGATGACAGAGGTCAGTAATTTGCACCAGAGGTACACTTCAACTGTGAGAGACAGAATGTGAAAAAAAAAAAAAATCCATGAATCCACATGGTAGGATTTGTAAAGAATTTATTCGTAAATCAGGGTGGAAAATAAGTATTTGGTCAATTACAAAAATACAACTCAGTACTTTGTAACATAACCTTTGTTGGCAATAACAGAGGTCAAACATTTACTATAGGTCTTTACCAGGTTTGCACACACAGTAGCTGGTATTTTGGCCCATTCCTCCATGCAGATCTTCTCGAGAGCAGTGATGTTTTGGGGCTGTCGCCGAGCAACACGGACTTTCAACTCCCGCCACAGATTTTCTATGGGGTTGAGGTCTGGAGACTGGCTAGGCCACTCCAGGACTTTCAAATGCTTCTTACGGAGCCACTCTTTTGTTGCCCGGGCGGTGTGTTTTGGATCATTGTCATGTTGGAAGACCCAGCCTCGTTTAATCTTCAAAGTTCTCACTGATGGAAGGAGGTTTTGGCTCAAAATCTCACGATACATGGCCCCATTCATTCTGTCCTTAACACGGATCAGTCGTCCTGTCCCCTTGGCAGAAAAACAGCCCCATAGCATGATGTTTCCACCCCCATGCTTCACAGTAGGTATGGTGTTCTTGGGATGCAACTCAGTATTCGTCTTCCTCCAAACACGACGAGTTGAGTTTATACCAAAAAGTTCTACTTTGGTTTCATCTGACCACATGACATTCTCCCAATCCTCTGCTGTATCATCCATGTGCTCTCTGGCAAACTTCAGACGGGCCTGGACATGCACTGGCTTCAGCAGCGGAACACGTCTGGCACTGCGGGATTTGATTCCCTGCCGTTGTAGTGTGTTACTGATGGTGACCTTTGTTACTTTGGTCCCAGCTCTCTGCAGGTCATTCACCAGGTCCCCCCGTGTGGTTCTGGGATCTTTGCTCACCGTTCTCATGATCATTTTGACCCCACGGGATGAGATCTTGCGTGGAGCCCCAGATCGAGGGAGATTATCAGTGGTCTTGTATGTCTTCCATTTTCTGATGATTGCTCCCACAGTTGATTTTTTCACACCAAGCTGCTTGCCTATTGTAGATTCACTCTTCCCAGTCTGGTGCAGGTCTACAATACTTTTCCTGGTGTCCTTCGAAAGCTCTTTGGTCTTGGCCATGGCGGAGTTTGGAGTCTGACTGTTTGAGGCTGTGGACAGGTGTCTTTTATACAGATGATGAGTTCAAACAGGTGCCATTCATACAGGTAACGAGTGGGGGACAGAAAAGCTTCTTACAGAAGACGTTACAGGTCTGTGAGAGCCAGAGATTTTCCTTGTTTGAGGTGACCAAATACTTATTTTCCACCCTAATTTACGAATAAATTCTTTACAAATCCTACCATGTGAATTCATGGATTTTTTTTTCACATTCTGTCTCTCACAGTTGAAGTGTACCTCTGGTGCAAATTACTGACCTCTGTCATCATTTTAAGTGGGGGAACTTGCACAATCGGTGGCTGACTAAATACTTTTTTGCCCCACTGTATTTGAAGTGGATCTAACATCACAGCCTGGTGCTTAGTGAAGAAACGGATAGGATTAAGAATGTAATCAAGCTGTTTATCAGAGGGAAAGTGTGATTACTGGACATAAGCTAACATTATCCCAACTAATGGTAGCTTTCATAATGTTAGCCCATAACTAGCTGTTATTGTTCTCATTGTTAGCTGCCTAGAGATGGGAGGGTGAAAAGATGATGTTTTATTCAAATGCTGATCATATTGGTTTAGACCAGTGGTTCTCAAAGTTTGTGGCAGAGTTCTGACAGGTAGGGCACAAGGTACCTGGCAGAAAAGTCATGTGGAACCAATGTTTAACATCGGAATCACTTTTATGGCGGAACAAAGAAATTTGCGGCAGTTACATTAATAATATGTGCAGTCAAAAACAGGCTTACTGGAGCCACTTAGAGTGAATAGTATTAAACTCTCACTAAATTCTATATTTTTCATCTCTGTTAACAAGTTTCTTTTTTCATAAGACTAAGACTGAACTTTCCCACATAGCAGACAGCTCTGGGCCGGATCTGGTGTCAAACCAGCACTGCTGGCTGACTTCTGGCATGGTAAGTCACTGGCACTGTGTGGTGGCATGCCATTTCTGGCCTGATTACAGTGTGGTTTATGTAGCCCAGGCTCACAGAACACAGGTCTGGCCCGGATCCGGCATCAAGCTGGCACTGACTGGTGTCATAGCAGGGTGTATGTCAACGACCTGGCCCACAAATGCAGGTTTGACAGGTTTGTGAGTGTACACTTTATCCAAAACCTAGTGAGGGTTTACTTATATTTGCCACTGGGTGGCTGTAGCTCAGGAGGTAGAGCAGGTCCCCTGCTGATCAGAGGGTTAGTGGTTCGATCCCTGGCTCCTCCCATATGGAAAAGAAATAGTAAAAACTTATATGTGATTACTCATGAAAGTGGCCACTTTCATGAGTAAATCATATAAGGCTTACATGTAGGGCTGGGCGATAGGCTATATCGAGTTTTTAAAAAATATCGATATATTTTCATACGAGATATAAGATGTGACAATATCCTTTATATCGATATAGTCTACGTTACGTTATAATTATACTTGTGGAGCCACAAGTTTGCCTCTCTTTCATCCACTTTTGTCTCTACGCAACGTTACTCGGCCTTGCCTCTCCTTCACTGAGCATAACTCCCCCTCCTCCCCCATAGCTTCACCTGCAGGCAGCGACAAGATGGACACGGCAAATCTCCGTTAGCGAGATGTGGAGCTGGCTAGCTTAGCTAGCGAACTAACTGCGCTAACGAGCTAACCACGCTAACGACATGCAGCCCACAGGGGCTGCACAGCCTAAAATTCTTTCATTTTCTCAAAAGTTGACAGCACGCCTTATGTATGAATTCTGGTTGTGCTTACTGACGCGAACCGATTTTAGGTGGTACACGGCGCTCCGCAATCTGTAAAAAAATGTTTTAGTACGACTTTAGTAAGCTACGGAGCTGCACCGCTTGATGGATTGTCGGAGCATTACGGCTACCGTAGTCTGGAGCCTCGCGGAGTGATATGTACTGTGCTTCAACGTAATATTACCGTATTGTGTGTGTATAAGGGCCATAAATGGCACATGTTCAGAGACATGGTTACAAAGAGGATTTCAAACTCAAGGCTGTCAGTCACGCGGTAGAAGTTGGGAACAGAGCAGCTGTGAAATCTGTCTTTGTTATTATGCTCAGCGTCTGTTAGTTTACATTTTGACTGCACAATTATGAGCTTTTTGTTATGCACAAAAACAACATTGTTTTCTTTTATTTATGGAGCATGATTATTTAATAAATGCTGATAATTTATTTTTGAGTAATTTCTTCTTCATCAGTAATTTTCTTCTATGCTGTATGTAAATAAAAATGCCTGTGTGACATCTGGGACAAAATGTGTGACTAAGAACTCTCTTTTTGTTCTTAACTTATGGCTTTAAAAAAATATCGAGATATATATCTTATATTGCCACCCAGCTAAAAAATATTGAGATATGAATTTTGGGTCATATCGCCCAGCCCTACTTACATGATTTACTCATGAAAGTGGCCACTTTCTCATTACTTTCATACATTGTTTTAGTAAGTATCCAAAACATACAAGTTTCATTATATAATTTTTCAAGGGATCTTATATCTGTTTTCACTCTTATATGCTTTTCATACATGCAAGTTTCACACAAGACGGATACAAACTTTATAAGATTTATATATATCTTTTCCATATGGGCTCCAGTCTGCGTGTCAAGAGTCTGAATGTAGTTAGGAAGCACTCAGTTTAGACAAAGTGTGTCAATGTGGCATGTTATATAGAGCACTTTGAGTTATCTGGGAGAGTAGAAAAGAATCAGAATACAGAAGAATACAAGAACAAGAATCAGTCCATTGACTGCCTGAACAGTCTGACTTTTGTCATGTTACTTTCACACTACTATGTTCCGGCACATGTTGCTATTACATGACTTGATTAAATTCCACACTAGGCTGACATCTGGGGCCAGCAGTGTGTCTGCAACTGGTCTTGTGTTGGCCAGATCTGGGCCACCAAACGGCCGTCATTCTTTGCGGTATGTGGGCCATGTATAAGCACATTGTCTGGGCCAGATCCGGGCCACACCAATTTTGCTATATGGGTTATTTTTCCATGTTTGGGAATGATCACATTCTGTTTAACTTGTTACTTTTTTGAAGAAGTGGTGCAGACTAATGAAGTATTCTAGTGACAAAAGTTACAAATAATTGTTTGAAATGAATATTGTTTGTTTAAATCAAAAATTACTGAAGGATTCATTGTGAATGAGTTTATTGTCTAAATAAAGTTGCAGCTAGGCTTTTCTGTCATTGTTTTGTTTAGATGGGGCATGAAATATTTCTTCCTGCCATGTGAGGAATGATTTGAGAACCACTGATTCAGACACCAATAGCTCACATCCAAAAACATTTCAATACACCTACTGGTAAAACACTGCCCCCTAGTGTTAAAAGTGGTCCAAAAAGTACCTTCAAAAGAGGGCTGGCATCACTAGGTGGACATTTTCCTTCAGCCGCTTAGTAGCAAAAAGAAACATTTTTAAGACATTTACCACATAAATAACATCTGGATAAAAATAATATTTGACCCCTGGGATAAGAGGCAAGAGGCTCTTGGTAATTCATGTTGAATAATACTACAAAGAAATAAAACTAAAAAGCACATTTATAGTGATTATCAGGGATATCCTCATAACAGAAGCACACATTGCATGTGAAGTACTGTCCATATGATGAAGTGCATATGGACAGCAAGTCTCATTGCAAGTGCAAGTCTCATATGAGATTTACCAATTGGATCTGTGGAGGGTAATCACCTGAGTCATCAGCTTATTTGGTCTGGTGAAGAAATCAACTGATCTGCTGGGATTGTGGGTGAGCTTGATTTAGTGGCATACATAAGCTAACACAAACCTCAGCGTATTTCACTCTTGTGACCAGAATTCTTTATTCAAATTGTATCAGACACCTAACAGCTTAAAAATCTATTCATCAGGATTAATGGAGATAAACTTAAATTAAGAGTAAGTAACATTTTGAGGTTATTTAATAAAAAAAAAAGTACTCATAAATATACAATGATTAGTGTGTAATTATATCTTCCAACAAACTGATGCATTGTCATAAACTTAGAGTTAATCTATTAAAAGTATCATCTTGAACAAAGTGGCTGAGATGGACATTGCTGTTCCGCCTAATCATGTTTTTTACTTGTGGTCACCGCCTTATATGACTTACAGTATATCATAATGGATTTAAGGTGTCAGCTTATTGGGCATGCATATATTATATTCCTTCTAAGTTAGTTTTAGTTTAAAGATCAGAAATAGCTCTTTCAAATTATACAGTATACACATATAAATGCACATATATTCGTCTTTCTCCTCCTCAACTGCTACTCTCTCTCCCTTCCCTCATTTCCACCTCATCATTATCCTCCTCACCTCAAGGCTCATCTCCTCACAGGCTGTTTCTGATTGTTTGGTCAGGGACATTCATACCAGTGACCTGCTAGAGATGATTTTGTAGGACTCTGGCAGTTCTCATCCTTTTCTTCCATGCAGATACAGTCCTGGTGATGGGCTAAGGACCTTCTGAAGCCGTGTCCAGCTCTCCTAGAGAAACAACCTGTGTCTTTGCATCTCCTCCATGCTCTGGGAACTTTACTGGGATGCAGAAGAAACTGTCTGGCAATGACATGCATCAATGTGCCATCCTAGAGAAGTAGGACTACCTGTGTAACCTCTGTAGGATCCGGGAATCACCGCATGAGGTGATAACACAAGGTGATTAACAACACCCTCTGCTACTTAAATGACCAGATCAATGTGTTCCTTTAACTTTTTTGAGAAGTGCATGACAGCCTACCCTTGCTGCAGACGGACAGCAAGTTATTTCCTAGCTACTGTAGCTGTGAATTTCCACTTTAGATGGAAGGGGCAAGCAAACAATATTTAGTTGACTACATTCTGGAAACACTGACATGTTCAATTCAATTCAATTTTATTTATAAAGCGCCAAGTCACAACAACAGTTGCCTCAAGACACTTTGCATGTATTATTGTAGGGTCTACCTTACAATATAGAGAAAAACCCGACAATCATGTGACTCCCTATGAGCAAGCACTTTGGTGACAGTGGGAAGGAAAAACTCACTTTTAACAGGAAGAAACCTCCAGCAGAGCCAGGCTCAGGGAGGGGCAACTGGTTGTGGTGAGAGAAGGAAGACAGGTTAAAAGACCACTTTATCTCCACAAAGTTACCCGTTCATAATTAGAACTGGGTATTGTTTCAGTCACATGCTTAACAAGCTAATTTTAAGAAACTAGATGAAGTTAGATTGCAAGTAAATTCTCCTATATTCAGGCTCTACAGACATTCTCTAAAAATATTTGCCATTTAGGTTTTCCACACAGGTGAACCAAACCTTACCTCTAACCCTAAACCTACGCGGGACACCAATGACCTGGTGGCTGAAAAACAAACAATCTAACAAGCTCTGTGGTTGCCACAACACAACCTACAAATCCCAGCTAGTGCTTCTGAGACTTATTAGCTGGACATAACATATCCGTCAAGCAGCTTGTCTGAAAGTTCCCACTGAGAAATGCTTTCATGTACAATATATGCCTGCAGTATGGACGAAGCAATTCGAAAAAAAAAAAGGCACTTTTCACTCTAGTGAAATTGCAGGCCAGACTGTATCGAATAGAATACATGCAAACAGACACCCGTGCACACACACATCTTGCTTACACAAACACACAACAATTTCTACCATATCATTACTGTGCAGTCCCATACACCTTTCATCCTCCCTCTCCTCAGAGTCACTGGGAGCAAAATTTGATTTCCGCCTCATAACTCTCTCCATAATGCGATATTGCCAGCACTAAATTGCCAAGATAACCTTTATCAGAGTAGAGGTGAAAGCCCTGGATCGTTGAACGGTTATTCCTCTGCCAGGCAAGAAAAACAAGGAAGAGGGGTGTGGTGTGTGTGTGTGGAGGGGGATAATAGATATTTTCCCCCGGGCAAAGCCACGGACACCTCAGCAGTGTCACTGAGCTATTTGGATCAATGCCAGGTGGTATAGAAAGGTTCTTGAAATGGACAGATGCGGTGGAAAATCAGAATAATCCTTCTGCCAGGTGCCTCTCGTAGAACCTTATTTTCATTTGCCGCTTCTGATGGGATCACAACATTTGCCTAGTGTGTCAATGTATAAGAGTTTATGCATAATCCGTGGGCTGCAAAATATGGTATTTCAATAAAGCTTTGTTTACTCAGCCTTAGAGTAAGTATCAGAAAGCTGGACCTCTTGGGGCTCACCGTGATGGTGTGAGTACATCTCTGAATGTACGTCAACCAAAGACCTTGTTTAGTATAATATGTTTTTGTTTCCACTTCAGGAATTATTCTTTCTTGTAGGACTAAAAATATGTATTTGATTTGATGATGCAATGCTTCCATCTTCTGCTCCCTGTATTTCAGAGGGATGTATTCACTTCCTATCCATTATTTTTATTTAGCCGCCTTAGCCATACGATAAGCTCAACTTGTACTGTTTAATATTAAACCAGAGGCCCCCAAAGTTCTGATGTATTACAATGAATGGATGTATTCTAATGATGTCAAATTTAATATTAATATAATCACATACTGGGGCAATTATCTGCAGGTAGTTGTCTCAACTTTATATCCAAAAATTTTTGGACTAGTGCCAAAACTGAAATTTAATTTGAATTATTTGTTGCTTTAGTACCACACGTATGTGTTCTTAATGTTTTTTTTTTTTTTTTTTTTTGTAATTTATGGAGTTCTGCATAACTTCCGGAAAAGCATTGCTATTAATGACATATATGGCCATAAATAAACTGTGTGAGCATTCTGCTGTCCGAGTTTGTGTCCAGCTCATGCTCAGTACAATTCCAGATACATACATGTGAAACAAGTTTTCACAAGACGACATGATTCAATAGGTTGTAGAGCCACCTTTAGCATCAGTAACTTAAAGTAATCTTTTTGCATATGACTGTATCAGCTTCTCCCTGTAGAATGACTTCTATTTGTTTGAAAATGGCCTTATAACCCTTCAGAGATTGATAGGCAGCAATAAGTGCTTCTCTAAGATAATTGTTGATGTCTTTTCTCCTTAGCATTGTGTTAGGACATACCTGAATGTTCCAGACCAGCAAACTGGCAGAACTTCTGCTTCCATAGATGTGCTCACGCTTGCTAACGATCAATTCTTGATCACCAGTCCTCTTAATTATTACAGAAGCAGTAAGAGTGTCGTGAGTTGTCCACACAGTGCTTCTGCATTTTGACTTAATTCTTGATATCTTAATGACATATTATAATATGCTAAGTATTGTTGTTTAATCTAAATTTAAGACCTGCTAAGAATCTGATACTTTTTATTGCGTAATATGTAACAAGTGAAAGAGGGCGTGCTTTCTTTTTACCATCACTGTATCTGAATGGGACAAATCTGGTGATGGCTAGCGTTAGCAAAGCCAGCTAATATACCAGAGCAGCCCCAGGAGTTTGGCTAAATTAATGATCCTTATTAACTGAACACTAGAGGTAGGCAGATCAATCCAAATAATGATAGTGTCGATGCCAACACTGGTATCAGTATTAGTTCCATACTAACGCAACTGGAGCGATACTTTGTTTCTATCCTTAAAGTCTACTATGTCGGGGTGCGTGGGGGAGTTGTCTTAGGGCGAGAGGCCAGGCACACCCTGGACAGGTCGCCAGTTTATCATAGGGCTAACACAGAGAGACAGACGATTATTCACACTCACATTCACACCTATGGGCAATTTAGAACCACCAGTTAACCTCAATCCACTGTATCCACCTGAGTTGTGTTAAATACATGTTTTTTGTTTTAAAAAAGGAAAACATACTATTCTTTATAGCCTATAGGACATTTAAGCAACAGGAGCTGACCCAAAGTCTTGTAAAGACAGCCACATTTACATCCCAGCTCTCTAAAAAAACCTCATTCTCAATATATAAGACAGCTGTGTTAATTAATTACTGTGGCAGTTAAAACCACAACACTGTTGTGTTGGTGTTCATTAAAATGTGTTCAGAATCTGGCAAATGTACAATGATTCAAACACTGCTCTCCCCTACATCAACTTCCTTTATAGGTTAGTAGTATCAGTATCGGTATCGGATCGATACCAAAATTTGCAGTACTGCACATCACTACTCAACATAGTAATTTACTATACATTAAATCTTGTATCTAACATTATCCAGACAAAGATAATTTTGTCAGTTTCTTGATGTGTGGATTGCATTGTTGAAGTTGACCCTAGTTTTTCCCCAGTGGTGAAATGGAAAAATCAGACCACTGTAAAAAGATAAAATATTTTCTATCTACTCTTGGCTTACCAGTCAATTCAGACAAACTGATCTGAAGTAACATCCCTTTTTTTGTATGTTTGTATTGGACCCTGTTTTGTGCTGTGAGGTGTTTTGTTGGCGTGACTGATTAGTGGACTGTAATTCTAAGCTACCCCAGCTAATTTTGCTCACCGTTGATAATCACTGAAGGATGCTGACACAAATGCCACACCCTTTGGATTTTTACTTAAAATTCAAGCTGCATGTGCCTCCATAAATTCAGTCTTCATCCTGTTATAGTCAAGCCAGGGATAGTCTAACTTTTAAGATAAATTCTAATCAGTTTTGATACTGACAATAAAAAAAAAACCATAAATACACGAGGAAGAGTTGCATGCAGCAAATATATATAGGCTGTTGAATCAAGTTGTCACTGGTAATTGGATATTTTTAGCTTGTTTTAACGGTACATTTACTTGAGTACATTCTCCATCCACCACTCACAGAGCTGAGACTGAAATCAAGTTAAACTTAATTCATTAAGAATGATTGGATTTCAGAGAACTCCCAAATGAAATTGCTGTAATATATGGAACAGTTCCCGAGTAACATACTAATATTTTCTTCATTAGTAACAAATACGAATGACAAGTGCCAGATTTATTGTATTTAGCTATTTGTATTTAGTGAAAGAACAATTCTTTGTTCTTCAAATTAATAGCAAAAAATTCACAAGCTGAAAAAACAAACAAGCAAAAAGAAGCTGCCAGCTGCTGATTATGTTCATCAGTAAATGACAAAAAAAAAAAAAAAAAAAAAACACCCAAAAAACAAAAGGCAACAGTATTTGTGTACAAAAACATGTGCAGCAACAGTTTTCTGTTGCCAGGCAAGTCTGAGCAAAATTTCATTTTGGTGAATAGCCTGTGGAGGCAAGTGCTGGTGAGTCATGGCATTACAGGTATTCACCCGTGCTAACTCTACATCCTGCTCTGCTAGAGATGTTGGGGGTTAAGTGCTTTTCTCATGCCACTTTCTCATGATGTGTGCTGGTCAGTGTGTGTGGGCTGCTTTTTCCCACTATTATTTTCTATGCTAGTCTGAGGGTGTGAGCCATTACAGCAGAATTCTGTTTTTATTTCAACACTGACAGATTTCCCATTAATGTGGTTTTGGAACATAACTGCATAACTGCACTCTTCAATATTGTGGAGGTTTTTCGGAAACGGGGAAATAGGAGTGACAGAAAACAGTGCATAAAAGGTGTTTACGGGGGTGATTAGAGTCAGCCAGATTTCTAAGATATGAATCATTTTCCCTGTAAAAACTGAATCTTGGAAATGCAATAACTTAAGTGCTGATACTGTGATGCTCAGTCTCTAAATGCTGTAAAGAAAGAGTACTGAGGGGCATTTTGAGATGAAATGACCCCAAAGTGATTTTTGAAACTTAGCATGCAACAATAAAACATTTAACAGCTCTGTCACAGTAAAGTAAAAACAACAGGGCTACTTCCTGGCAACTAGGACTAATTTGTGCTTATCTCTCTGTGATTATATTCTCTTTTTTTGCTTTTGGAGACCAATTGAAAGTGGTTGTGGCAACCAGTGGGACCAGAGGCAACCAAATAACTGCATTCTGGTTCAGAATGACTGCAGTCACTCTCAGACAGATTGCAAACAGTTGAAATTAATCTGAGCAAGTCTGCGCAGAGAAGAGCAACTTGTCTCTTTACAGTAGGGGACTGGACTCAACTGGTTGCCAACTGGTTGTGTTCTAATTATACCCCTATATAAAAGCAAGCATGCTGAGTGCCTATGCCATTTTGTACTTACCTGCATCAGTTACACTGGTTCATATCTATAATAGTCGAGTCTAAATGTAAAGAGTTAATGTGAGTTTCTGTTTAATATGAATTTCTGGGTATGCAGATGGCAATAGATTTGTAGTTTTTGCCAAATTATCAGAGTTATTTAACATGCAGATTGCATGTAGTTGCTAACTTAACCACGAACAAGTGCAGACTGTCACTGTCTTACCATTTTATTGTCATCTTGATGTACCAAATTCACTTTGAAGATGGCAACAGATTGCAAGTGTCTGCTGACATGGTTTCCCATCTTTGAAGAAACTTAATTAAGTTGCAATAATTTGTGGTTGTGCAGCAGTCTCCAGCCATTGCTTTCCGTAATATGATAGTAGCATAAGATGGGCACAGGGTTTACTTAATGGTGGCTCTCATGACCACTTGAGGAAACAGCTTCTTCCCTTTCCCCTTTTGTTGCAACTTTATACGTTTTGACTTGTTCAGTGTTTGGTTGTACTCAGTGCTGGGGTTGTTACTCAAAAGAAGTAATGCGGTATGTTGGGAGAAAGTAATTCTTTTACACTGTTAGATTATTTCTGCTTTACTCCATAAAATGACCTGAAATTCATTGTTGTATAATTAGCAGTTAACAATATAAACACTAGACTACAGTTCCAGAGATGTATCCTGACAAGAACTCGCATACCAGCTTTCTTTTAGTTTTTACTTCTGAACACAAAATGCGACAAAACAAAGCAAAGATGAAAAGCAGCCCAAAGAGATTCCCAAACAACCCACGCCAAAGTAACTCTACCCAAGGAGCATGCACAGGTGGAAATGGAGGCTACAGTGTTGCAAACCCGAGTGCTCACTGCCTTTGTTACCTGTTTAAGTTTAGACTCTGAACACAAATACAAATCTGCTGAAAACAATATAATTTACAGCTAAGAGCATCACAGGCCCTTTATAATAGTGGCCTCTCTATTGCTGAGCCTCAGTCACAATTACTTGTATTAACACTGTTCATATTCTAAATAGGGTGAAACAAGGGCCAAATTCAATTAAGCAATGGAAACAAGCACTCTGAGTATATGTGCAAGTGAGCATGCAGCACTGTGAGCAAAGTTCCCCTTCCAAATCCCAGACCTGCTTTATGCTTCATTCATGCAAATTATCAATAATGCCTTTATCTCCTGTGATTAAGAATTACATAATTATTTTTGAGCAAAACGTTCAACAGCGGTTCCAACAGTTAATTATGAACTGGGACTTGAAAGCTTTTAGACGCGTATGGACAGAAAGTAGACGTGACTTTTACATTAAAAGGCAGGAGATATTCCAGAGTGCTTTTGTTTTAGGCAGCGAAGTGGGCTCGGTACCTGAGATAATAAGCGTTTTGATTATCCCTGTTCGGAAATGTGGAAAACAGATAGTCCCTCACTGAGCTCAGCATGGAGTTAATGGGCTCATAGCAAAAGAAAAACAGGGAAATTTATTATCCTCTACTTGTTAAATCTGGTTAACAGTGTTTCAAACACTCCGGTGATGGATGAGGCGCAGCTCAGAGCCAGTACTCCTGTTTGTTTGGCAGGATGAGGTACCAGCAGGTAAGGCACATCGTTTCGACTCAGCCAAAGCAATCTGACAACTCTTCCAGGTAATCCACAGTCGTCTAGATAAAAAAAGTCATACTTTTTAAATGCTAAAGTTTAACACCATAAATATCAGTAATGGATTTTTCAATAGTCTTTGGGCACAACGAGTTGTTTTGCAGCTTTATTCTGAATCTGGTCACGACTCAACACTTAAATCACAAGCCATCAGTTCTGGAGTGCTGTCTTTGTTGAATAGAGTCCCAATACTTCAGAGTTTAGAAAAGATTAAGTCATTGCCAAAGCTATGCAGCAATGGAATAGGATTTTAGGTCACAGGAGGAACAAGATCTTATTTTGAGGCTCTGTTTGTCTGTACAGGAAAAGACAAGTTGATTTTTAGCCTAATGCTTCCCCGATCGCATCTCTTCTCTGTTTCAAAAAACTATTAGTTCTGGGTCATATCAGGTTAAAGATGTGATTTTCTTTTCCTCGATGTGAATAAAGCTATGGTGCATATAAATCCCAGTGAGGAGAAGAAAAAAAAGAAAAGCTTTGTCTCAGACTACATATCAGTGAGCACCAGTTCTTCCTCCATTGACACGTCAATCTCTTTCCCTCCTCTCCCTCCATTTAAATCCTTCCCCATTCTTTTTCCTTCGTGGCACAAAAGGTTCTATAGTGGACCATCTGAGCAGTAGAAAAGACCTTAATGTTTTCAGGAAGCCAATGATGCCTGAGCCATACCCAATGTGCCATGAGCCAATAGTGGTGCTGCGTTAGAGCAGGCAGGGCGATCTGCTGTTGGGCCCAACGTGAGCAGACTTGAGAGCAGTGGTCTCGAACAGTGTTTAACAGCCAGGCTTGGCTGCAGAGTCCAGAGTCAGTGGGGACTGTGAGACAATTCCCTCTGGTTATGGATTATTATTGGAATAGTCTGTCCCGCTGGATAACAGCACAGCTGAACTCTCAGAAATACACCAAGTTGGCATTTTCGCTGTGCAAAGTATTCTATGGTGGCTTGAATGATTCTAACTTCACACTGTTAATGGAATATCCTTGAGTAGTTAGACTACATCGAAATAATTTTGTTTGCCATGTGAGTAGTACAGAATGATGCTCAATTACTATATAGTGGTCCCAAAAGATTTTAGCTTATTCATTTGTAAAGTAAAATTAGTTTAATATCAACTGCAGCATTTACATAATGTTTGTACTTTCTGGATAGTTTTGAATAGTTTTTTCAAATACATGTACAGTGGGTGAAATATTTACAAGTCATAAATTGATTTGCACATCAATGAGTGAAATAAGTATTTGATCCAAAAGCAAAACATGACCGAGAACTTGGTGGAGAAACCCTTATTAGCAAGCACAACCACCAGCTTTGCAGACATCTCAGGAGGAATTGTGGTTCACTCCTCTTTCCATAAACTCTCCAAATCTTCCAGGTTTCTTGGCTGCCACTTGGATACTGAAAGCTTCTTCTCCATCCAATCTCAGTACTGAGATTGGCTGGCCCACTCCAAGACCTTAATGTGCATTTTTAGCTACTCCATTGTTGCCTTCGTTGCCTGTTTTGGGTTACTGTTATGCTGGAAGACACATTCATCTTCAGTTCTCAGTGGCCTCTCAGTGCGGGGAAGCTGTCCTGTACACTTAGCAAAAAAATTTGGTGTTCTTTGGGTCATACTCAGCATCAACTCAAGCACGGTTTAGTTTATGGCAAGGAGCTCAATTTTACTTTCATCTGAAAGAACGCTTTCTTCCAGGCCTTCTCTCAATCATTTAGATGTTCACTGCCAAACTTAAGATGGACCTGTACAGTGCTTTGTTGGGCAGGGGGACCTCACAGATGCTACCAGGTTTCAGTCCATTACAGCATGAGCAAACTTACAACTTCAGCAGGGGATGAAATCATTATTTCCCCCACTGAAAACCCTGTAACTAAAACCGAGATAAAAACAATTGAACACTGACAGGTGAGAAAATGCAGATGCAATATGTATGCCAGGTTGATTGATAATGCACAGGTCAACTCACTCAAGACAATAACCAAGATATAAAAAGAACAAAAAAAGAAAGGAAGCTTAGCATTGGCTTTCTGAATCAAACAACTGAAAGCCAATGCTAAGCTGACCTTCATAATAAAGGAGGAAAAGCAGGCTCTTGGTTACATTTAGGAAAATATTGTTATGTTACTGTCAGCAGGATGAAGCAACCTGTCAAGAACAGGTTATTGAAAAAGCATTGCATAAGACAAAGACATGCATTATCGCTTCGTCCAACCGCTTTCTTATTCTTATCTGGAGTTGCGTCAGACTGGCAGCAGGCTACCCATTTCCCCAGAAGTTCCTTCTAAGATCCCCAAATCCAAGATTAGAGAGACGTACTATTTCTCCTAGGATTGCAGATTCACCTCCAAGAAGAACATTTGTAACACGAGTAACAACATAATTGTAACTAATGGAATTACTGAATTTCAAACACTAATATGTTACCTTACTGTAATCACATTGCAATTTTCAGTTATGCAGTAACACATTACTCCTAATCAGATACCCAAACTACCCAAAGCTTCCTGCTTTTTTCCACCAAGGAGCAGTGACTCCACTTCAAGCTTCCTCCATATGTGTCTGAACGCCTCTAAACATCTCTCAAGAATCTCTCGACCGTCTTTTGGTTGAAATTGAAACCACTTGCATCTGTAACCTCATTCCTTAGGTAATTACCCATTACCAAATCTGTCAATTTGCCATTTGATAGCAATGTCTTCAAGCAAACACGCAGTTTACATTCCAAAGGACGAAATGATAGTGAAGTCCACTGTATCCAATGTACATTAAAATACTCATAACAAAGTGTATGATTGTTTTTTTTTTCACTTTCAATCACTGTTAATATCCTCATTGTCCTGTGTTGTGACAGTTCGCTGAGGTGGTATCCCATGTGGTACATGTAACTTATTATGTCAGTTTGCATGTCTGTGGAAAGGTGGAAAGAACTGACCCAGAAACCATTTGCAGTTAAATCTTTCATAAAAAAGATCAAGTGGCTTTCCCCACAGAGAAACTGTGAAGTCAGAGAGATTTTAACAGCTGGCAAGAGACGTCATCATGGACCCAAAGTCTGGTGATGAACACCTGCTATCCATGTGGCACAAATACAAGAGGCTAATGGGAGGTAAAAGGCCAAGGGAGATGGGCCCCTTGATCAACTGGAAGCTGTTGTTGATACTTGACCTTGCTGCAAGCTCATCACAAAAGAAGACAGAAAATTGCATTACCTTTATCCCAGCAATCTTTATGTTTCCTTTTATGGGACAGAAAAAAGGTTTTGTCCTCTCACCACATTGTAAATCTGCACTTTGAAATCTGCTGTTCAACTATAACCCTTTTTTTTTCAGTTGAACAGTAAACACAAAAACTCCCACACGAGCTCTTAACATGCACATTTAATTTTACAGATTTGATATGCACCAATTTCGCTCAGAACCTTCATTAACCCTTGTGGGTGGTTTTTCTTTTTTAATTTATGAGGACACCATGACCATGCTTTCTCTTGCCCATGTGACAGTTGTTTTCATTTTCACCCCCCCCCCCCCCCAAACAAAAACAACAAAAAAACAAAAAACGCTGCCTTTTTGTCCAAATGCACATAAATATGGATCTGCAGGTGCTTCTCTGTTTTATAATGCTCTCAGAACACCCAGAAACCTGCAAGTGGAAGGAGTGAATACATGCATCACACTTAAGAGTTGGATTCTGGCTTTGAACTGAAAAGAGAAGCACCGTCTTTGAAATGCAGCGAAGCCAAATTAAAGGCTTCCTGAAGTGGAATTATTTAAGATTAGCTGAAGTGTCAGAAAACTTCCAGGCTGCCTTTCATACAGAAATCTAAAGGTTGATGGACTGAGCAGCAGACAGAGAAGCGGGTTGTATGTACTGGTGTTTTGGTGGCTGTTTCAGGAAAGGCTCCATTTCCTCGCAATTTTCAAAATCCCAGTTTGGCAGTACACGGGTATGGTCGTTGGGTTGGCATACAGCCTGAAGGACAGACTTCAGACACTGCACAGTGCTGATGAAAGCACTTCCACCTCCTCTTATTCTCGTCCCACAAGAAATTTGAATATAACATCAAAGATAGAAAAGTAGTCCAGGTCTTTTAAAAGATGGTTTCTTCCTTTTTTGACAGCTGATTCTTTCAGTGCTTCATCAGCCCTCTAATATTTCTTCTGTCATGTCAAAATTACAGTATTTTATAGATATACTGAGATGTATTTGATTTATTTATCTTAATAGTACTACTGGATGCTTTAATTTAACTATTAAAACTCTGGCTGTCAGATTATCACATTTTCACAACAGAAATATGGGCAAAATAATTTAACATAAGAAAACCTAATGTTTAAAAATGCTATTAATAAAATTATATTTGTTTATTATGTGTTTTGTCTATAGGATATACCTAAAAGAGGGGTCTAGACACTGTGATATTATGCAAATCAAATTTAGTGCTTTGAAGCCTTGATGGAAACGATCTATAGAGGCCAGATAAACAGAGTTTATAACCCTGACTGCATATGAAGATACCTCATTATATAAAGATACTCTCTTCTGACATCAATTTGCACAGTAAAGTAGCTGCACACTGTGGTAACAGTTAGCTACCTAGACTTTATTGACAAGGTGACTGTAGCCACTGTGATGTCACCCATTGGTTACTGTCCGGAGAGTGCTTTGGCATTTGCCACCATGTTTGAAACCTAACCTGATGAGCAAGAGGGAGATCTGAATGTAATCTAACATATGCTAGATGCTCATAGGTTAGCAATTTACCAATCTGGACCATCCTATTTACACTTTGCCCATAGTTGCCAAGATTGTCAGATTGTCAGTGTTGTCAAGAAAATCTACACGCTTTGGAAGAATCCATGGATACATGGCATGAAGTGATTTCAGCTAAATTACATAATATTTATGTAATTACAAAATAATATTAGTAGATAGAAATACAAACATTATTTCAGTCTTAATATTAATTCTAATAAATGTACTCAGCCAGAATCAGTTAAGTAGAACCGACTGTGTACAGTCAGGGTTTAAAGTGGGATTCAGGAGGTGAGATAACCTTAAAATCAGTTATAGTGGCTCAGCGTGGGGAAAGGAATCACAACTCACAATACTTTCTATTAAGAGCTCCAGCAGATTTTCTTAATGTCCAGGCTGTGATCATCTGATCTGTGCTACTGTTACTCTGCGGTTCATTGCTCTTTGTGGATATACACAACTAAATTCAACAAGATGTCAGCAGATGTTATATGAGCAGTCCTGGCTGATTTCCATCCTCTACACTGACAGTATGATGTTTATGCTGTCTTTATATTATGCCCTATACAGTTGGTATGAAGGTGGAATTCAATGAATTAATGTAATCATTATCAGTTAAAACTCTCTGCTACCCTTTAAGTAACCCAACTCTGACCATAAACACCAAGCCACTGTGCAACAGTAACAGACTAAATCCATCACAGTGCAGCAAACTAACCTGTTAATTCTGCACTAACCTGCAGAGATTTTTCATGCAACCTTTAAATATCACAGTTAGTCTGGATTCGTTTGTTTTGTATTATATGAAAAAAATACCCCAAAAAACAATCCCCCAAAAAGCCCACTTTAACCCCTGACTGTGGCACATGTTTTCTTGGCCTCTTTCATCTCTTTTTATACAACATCCTGTGGTGATTAATACATGGGCAGGATTGCATTTTATGTGTTACGTTTTAGGCTCAAACCTGTTTGATGTTTGAAGGCTTGCAGTGAGGTGAAATAAAAACCCATCAAATGCGTTAAACCCAAAGTAACAAGTCTGTTTCGAAAGTGTAAAGAGCAGAAAGTACAGAGATTTGTTTTAAAAGTAAAAGTTTTCATGAAAAAACAAGCAAAGCACAGATACGTGAAAATCCTACTTAAGTATGGTAACAAAGTATTTGTTCTTCATTACTTCCCACATTTACTTCTGTATATATTCCATGCATGTAACATGTCTTAAAGTAAATGTAATATCAGAGCCTCCGTTCCCACCTGTACAACCAAATCTATACTTTATGTTTCGGCAGGTATGCTTCTTGTCAATGGCGCAGAAATGTTGTAAGGACGTACCTACTCTGCTGTAGATTGATTTATATGGCGTTCTTTTTGTGCCACTATTCTGAGCCAACGTAAAAATAATTTGAGCGCATGTAAAAAAAGTTTGCAGGTGCAAGTGTTGTATTTTGAGGAGAAATTTATTTTGAGCGAAGAAAAGCTGAATTTGAGTGAACAAAATTCATTCCTGCGTGCAAAAAATGTATTTCAGTGTTTGCTATTATCCACACACACACAATAACAGCCAATCTCGCTCAGTTTTTGCAATTGCGCGTGAGCAACACTCTCAACATTTCTGCCCGTGCGCGCTCAACTCTTTCTCTACACCGTTATATAGGGCCGCAATGTATTGTGGGAGCGTGGAGCCATCTTCCGGGTCCACAAATCAAAACAAACGCACTGTGTTGGAACGACGACCACAAGAAACATGCTTAAAATCAGCTCAAAAGAAAACGGACGGTATAGAGACCGATTGCGTCCAGAGGCGAAGCGGCGGTACTTGAAAAAAAAAAAAAAAAAAATAGCGTGCATCGGTAATGTGGACCTGTATGAAATACAGCCGTGAAGTGGAAACCCAGACGACCTACCACCGTTGTCCTACCCCGATATCTTTACGTATCTTGTTTGCGGAGTAAGCGCTTAAACTGCGAACCAGTCTCGTAATTACAAGTCGCTGGAGGTGGACATCCAATTTACTAACGGCTGGGTGCAAGATTTGGCTATTTTCAAGCCGCCAAACTGTGAGTACGTCGTCATTCAAACCAAGGTAAGTCAGCTGGAGTGCATCGAGTGTAATAGCCATGGTTCACCCCCTACCACAATTAAGATTGTACATTTTTCAATGAACTGCTAAAATCTCGTTGCCATATTATGTGTCCATAATTGTAAAGTTGATGCAAACTCCCACATTGATAATCGGGCAAGATATTACATCCATTTCATAGGCTGGCTTCCCTACAGTTGTATGAAAGAATTAGCGAATCGTTACATAGCACGTATGTCTGCAAAGTCACTCCATTTGATGTTTGTTCGCAATTTCTATAACCTCCGAGACCACCAACGATAATATTATTAAGCTATAAAGAGTGATATGAACATATATAGAACCTACCGGAATGAAAATGCCTGGAGCACACCGACAGATATCTGGAGATGGAAGAGAACTGTCTCACGGCTGCTATCCTGGCCATCCTGGCTTTAAGAATATAAGCTACAATCGTACTCTGATGGGCAACATTAAGTGGCAAACCATCATACCTACTTAAATTTGTGCTGGAATGACTCTGTGACTGCAGAAATGTGCATAAACCACCTACGGTAGGACGTTTTGCCAAAGAAGGATGGTTTGTCAGAACAGGTACGATCGAACATTGCAGTACGAACCATATGTGTGCCTTCGCTCCTTTTTCGCTTTGTTTGGACCCGAAAATGGCGCAGTTATGCAAATATGTGATGTCTTGATGAATCGAGTAGATATTAGAAGTTTACACAGCACCATTCTAGCATAAAAATATCTTAAAGGTTTATTTTTTGACCCAGAAAGAGTAATATTTCAAACTCCGCCACTGCCTCGTTCGAGTTTTGGACGAAATTGATTCTGGGATATTGCATTTCGTCATTTCGAGCTGATTGGAGACCAGAATAGCCAATCAGATTTTTTTTGCATCCAAGTCTGTGATTTTCTGGTTTTGTGGCACAAATATAATGGTGTAGAGAAAGAGTTGAGCGCGAGTAACACATTGCGAGCGAACGCAAATGCAAAAACTGAGCGAGAGGGGCTGCTATTGTGTGTGTATATGGATAATAGCAAACACTGAAATACATTTTTTGCACACAGGAATGAATTTTGTTCACTTAAATTCAGCTTTTCTTCGCTCAAAATAAATTTCTCCTCATAATACAACACTTGCACCTGCAAATTTTTTTACGTGCGCTCAGAATAGTGGCGCAAAAATAACGCCATAGATTTAGAGTGCAATTCATCCAAACACACATGCTAATTCTGTTTAATCACTGACAGTGTGAAGCGATGCTGCCTGAACAGACAGCAGAGGGAGCCACGGCATGGTGGTTCCATCTGCAGGAGCTAAAGAGCATATTTTCAGCCCTGCACTAATGCGTGTCCACCCACACACTACAAGAGAGAGGGAGCAGCAATTAAAACAAAATGACATATGATAGATCAGCCTTTTGTTGCGTTTGATTTTTCACGTCTTAAAAGAGCAGGAATGAGCCCACTCCCCTCCTCCTCCTTCTCCTCACTCTCAGTTTGTTATTGACCCAGTTTGCAGCGGCCGTGTGAAGTCTTGCTGCCTGTCATCTTCACATGAGGAAAGGAAGGGGAGGGTGTGGTTGGGGGGAAAATGACGAGGTGGAAAGAAAAGTTCTGTTCTACAAAGGAGACGTGGTCGTGGAGTTCATTGGTGGCGCCGTGCTCCTTCCACACAGTCTTTTGATTTGAGTGGTAATGAGTTTAGAGCCAAAGGCTGCCATCCTGCTCCAGAAATGGTCAGGCCCTCCCCTTCCCTCTCGCATCTGTTGTTCCTCATAAACTACCATTTAAATGCCAGCATCTGCTCTGATCATCTTTGCCATCCTCCACACTTATCTTGTCATTTTACATCTGTAAATGAGGAGGGCGAATGGGCTGCACGGGAAACGGGATGGATATTTGGAACAGGACCAGGAGAGATGCTGGAATCTATCTATAGAGTACAAGAGACCAAAGATCAGAGAGACCAAGACCTGCTTTGAAGAAAGCAGAAGAACTGTATCATAGCAACTGTTGTCGCTACCTGGCCTTGGGCTACATACAGTGTTGAAAATTATTTGCCTTAAAATACAGCATCAAAGATCTTATATTGTACTACTAGCAACTGCACAGCAATGTTCCTTTTACAGGTTGAATGCCATAGAAGCAGATTTAGTGTAAATAACAGGGTTAGCTTAGATTTCATTCTCACAATAAGAGAAAATTTAAATGAGCTTATTCATATAATCTATTTATTCCTGTTTGATGTAACATAACACTAGCATTTAGGCAAAAAAAAAAGATACATTATGATTATTAAGACATGAACAGCTCTTTACACAGTCCTTTGAAAAACTAAGTACACCTGATAAATTAGTAGCTTGTTGAACCACCTTTAGTAGCAATAACTAAATTATTTTCTGTATGTCTTTATCAGTGTCTCACATCATTGCGGATTTATTTTCAACCACTTTTGTTTTCAACATTGCTTCTATTGATTACATTTTTTTCCTCTTATATACAACTCTCATATGATACGACCACAATCTTAAACGTTACAGCCTGAACTTTGACCGGCCCATTTCAAAACTCTTATTCTTATCGTTTTCAGACTTTCTGTTGTAGATTTGTTGGTGTGCTTGGGATAACTGTCCTGTTCCATGACCTATTTTTGGCTGTTGGACAGAAGGTCTCACATTTGACTCTACAGTACTTTGGCATATGGAAGAGTTTATAGTTGACTCAATAACTATAAAGTGCTGAGGTCCTGTTGCTGCAACAAAAATCCAAATCATTACCCCTCCACCCTGCTTGACAGTTGTTATGAGGTGTTTTTCCTGATATGCTCTTCTTGGTCTTCACCAAAGGTAGTGCTGATTTTATGGTTAGACATCTCCACTTTAGTCTTGTCTGTTTAAAGGACATTTTTCTAGAAGTCTTGCGGTCTATTCCGGTGTAACTTTGCAAACCCACATGGTGCTGCCATGTTCCAGTTAGAGACTAGGTTTTCTCCAGGAGAGGGTTTGAACTGGCCAGATAGGAAACAGTGCATAATTAATTAGCTTAAAAGTAGATTTGGAACATCTGAAATACAAAATTGTGGCAATTACGATCTGATTCCACCACAGACGCATCTTTCAAAGAGTAAGCGACGCAGATAAACATTATTTATTTCATGACAATCTACAGCTTTCAGCTGATGCCAGAGTGCCCACCCTGCTGATACTTTGGCAGCACAGTTTGATGTTAGCCAATTTGCTCTCTCTCTCTCACTGGAGTTTATTTACTTTCAACACATTAATTCAACTGAAAATTTCAGAAACAGCCCCTTGTCTTCTGTCTTATTCAGCAAATCCATCCAGCGTAATTGCATTTGAAGATTCTTGAAATGAGTTTTTCTGTAAGATACTCCATGCTTCCTATCACAGTCCTCAAATAAATACAATTAATGCCGTTTTCATTTCTTCGAGAAACTGGCAGAGCGATGCGCGATAAGAGAAGGAAGTCATGTAAAGTTCAGCCTCTTGAGTTCTGCAGCTGTGTGTGTGTAGATGCGTTTCAGTGTGTGTGTGTGTGTGTGTGTGTGGGGGGGGGGGGGGGTCGGGATTTCAGTGCATCCAACTCTAAACTGTCATTTACAATGTTGTTGCCTCTCACTGCAGGCATTGATCAGTGGCAGAGAATTAGCTATCATACTCCGCAGCAAACACGAGTCTGTGTCAGCCCATCCTCTCTAAAGTTTATCTCCACTGTCAAGGCGTTCGCTTGTTTAATCAAAACTGTCTGCCTGTCTGCTGTAATTGTTTCCACCCAGGAGGGGGTTTCAGAGGTTTAGGAAATTGGCTTTTTATGCTGCATTAGTTCTCTTGCCATTTATTTGTCTTTCTCTATTTCTTTCTCTGTCTCTCGCGTTCGGTTTTGATATGGTTATCTTTCCAGATTCACCCCCCGCCACATCCATCCACAGGCACCTTCCCCACCCTCTTCCACCTTCTCCCATTTCCTCTCGCTCTCATTTTTCTCCACCGTCTAATCAGCTGCATTTATTTCACAAACAGCTCGTCTGCCTGTTTGCGCTAATGAACATGATTCCTCAGTTAAATTTCCCTTCCCAGAAGCAATGGAAACCTTATTAGCAGAGCAACAACTCAACATCGGTCTTGTCCCTGAAAATGGAGGTGATTGTCCTCGACTGGGATGCAGTAAAAAGGACAGAGAATGTAAAATGTGACGTCAAAGTTAATCTAGGCATTCTTCAGCGACAAAGCTGGGGATTGATTCAGCGACACCCTCTTTGCTTGACCTTTTGCGCACAAAAGGGGTTTTATTTTATTGTGGAACTGAGCTCGATTCCGGGACCCAAAAAATAAATAAATAAAAATCAACAGAAATTTCAGCCTTTCTAGAGTGAAAAAGCTACATTTCTCTTCTTGTAGCCTCTACTGATGACAGTCTCATCTCCATGTTAGCTGAAGTAGAAATTTTCTCCAATCCTAATAACACCACATTATACAGTAACGGAAAGGTGACATTATCCTCTCTCTCCTTCTCCGCATTTTAACCTCTTGTAAAGGGGACCTATTATATTCATTCCCAGTGACATATTTCATTCTATTAAAGAGGCTTTGCATGAATCACTGTTATATGTTATACATGTGCCTTCCAGTGTCTATTTTAACATTCTTGCCCTTCTATATAAGATAACCTTCTTCTGATTGTCTACCCTTTAATAGTCATATTAGGAATATCCTTCCTAGCAGGGTTTATTTCTATGCACAGTGACCTCATTATTTGAAACCTTTTGCCATGTTGACAGAAAATCCTGGCTTTGAGTGCAGTGTATTCATTGCCATGCTTAATTCACTTAAATTTTCTTTCTTTCCCATTCTAATCCTCCCTTGAACTTCAGCAGGTCATCTTGACGATCTCTATATGCCTAAATGGAAGGAGTTGCTGCCAACTTGTGATTGGCTGATTAGATATTTTTGTTAAGAAGCAGTTGATCAGGTGTACATACTAAGGGGGCATGTAAGTGTCTCTCCATATAAAGCTTGTCATAGCCCAGCAAAGTCACCTAAGATTTCTGGATTCCCCATCTCGATGCTCAGTGAATATATATCACGTCAACTTTTAGTTGTGTTATTTTGAAGGAAAGTGTTTTTTAGAGTGTTTCTGCAAAAACATGTTTCACTGGGCACCAATAAGACTTTTAGGAACTTGAAATCTATGGCAGGGATACCTCAATAGGTACAGTGATGGCCCCATGATTGGAAGGCTGGGGGTTCGATTCCCCTGAGCAGCTACCCTGAGGTACCCCTGAGTAAGGTACCATCCCTACACACTGCTCCCGATGGCTGCCCACTGCTTCAGTGAGTGAATGGGTTAAATGCCGAGAGGAATTTTCCCACGGGGATCAATAAAGTAGACATTATTATTTCAACAGCTCTCATGTGTTATATACTAAATATATAATTTTTCTAATTGATCAGTTATTACTTTAAGATCTCTGACGGGGTTTAGCACATCCTCCTCATCATCACACAACAATACCCTCTATCCCCCTTCACATGTCTGACTTTTCACGCTCCTGCTTTCATTTAAATATCAGACTTTAGCCGAGGAAGCCAGAGCCCTTTAAAGCTGGTTAGCGATTAGTGTTAGTAGAAGATTGACAGACGGCAGGGTCTTTTCATACAGCTATTTAAACTCCAGAGGGAAATATCATCTGTTGCAAACTCATGTCTTCTAAAAACATTACATGTACACTTGATTATTACTATGATTTATAATTATGTTTTCAGGCTAATTGCTGGCAAAATGTTTTTTCTACTAAACAAGCAATATTTGCTTTCCAGACATTAAGTGCATCTGCCTACACAATTATATAGAAAAGGGGAAACCTAGATAAAAAAAACAATCTTTGCCTCTCTCTCAATTTTATCTATTCATAACGTTGTTTATGTTATTTCCAGTTAATGAAAACATTTTCCTGAAAAGCCTGGAATTCATCCTGATGCACAATCAGTATCATCGGATTGATCGACATGTCCAGCTTTTGCCAGTCTTTCGCTAATGAACACTCTAACCCTTAACAGGTTATAGTGGAGCTCCACTAGCTAAATGCCATGGCGAGAAAGTACTGAAGAGGTGCAGCAGGATTTTAAATTATTCCACAGCACTCCGCACTTTGAACCTGAGATACCAACGGACACCTGTGACCTCGTCTTCTCCAGCCTGAGGCAAATTAACCCCACGGAGGTCAGACCAAAAAAGCCTCTGTATCAGACTCTGTACTTCTGTATCGGTGTTTGAGTGTGTGTCTGTGTGTGCGTTTTGTCTCGGATTCTGCAGCTGCTTCTTAATGCTGCTTTCCGCGACCGGCGCAGGCTCTCCTTCAGGGCAATTAGCAATAATTAAGATTTCCATTAGGCCAAAGGCTTAACATCTTTACTATCTAATGGGATCAATTTATTTGTTCACCTGACCCGATCTTCATGTAAATGAGGCAACTTTTTATTCGATTCTTCCCTCTAAACTAATGGAGCTAATTTGATCTTTCTGTGGGAATCAAGTTGAGTAGAACAGCAGCCAACTGTAGCTCTGTGAGAACCATTCACAAGCTTATGTTGGGTATTGACCAGGGGTTAGGCTGGTATTAGTGTGATGATGGAATGAAAGCATAAGTAGCCCCTGTGACTGAGATAAGCGGTAGAAAAACGGATGGATGGTTTTGGCTTCTCTCCCCCATAAAACTAACTTTCTTCTGATTGGCTGCCCCTCGTGTAAATACGGTTTTACTAGCATGTTCATTCGACTTCTGTACTGAAAGCCTGAGATCACCATATTAGGAAAATCCTTCCCCATCCTTCTGTGCCATACATTTATTTTTTTGTGGCTCACAGCTGTTTTGTGATTGTGTTGGATGAAGGTTACCCAGTACATTTGTGCTGACATTCACAGCTCCCACTCATCACTACTCCTACGCAGGGTCTAATCATTGACCTCCCTAACTTGCTCCCCATTAAGAGTTTATGTTATAAGAGTTAAAACACTTTCCACTCACCTCACACTTATGCACATCCTCAATAGACTAGTATTTGTGATATAAAAAACTTATATCTGGCCTTCCTTCCACGAGCTTCCATTCGTTTACCTAAATGTTTTAAAACTGGGTGATAGACACGTTTTCTTCACATTTACCATCTGTCAGTCTGGGTCCATGGGAAACTTGTGGAGTGATTCATCCCACTACATTCATGTTTCAGATGTGTTATTCCTCGCACGTTGCATTCACTTTACTAAGGTTCCTTTCTCGCCTAATAACCTGTGCCATTTAGAGTGCAGAGGTGAAATTTTCCCCCCATGAAAGGAAACAACATTGAAGATTGAAGGTGCATTCTATTGAGAAAGTAATTTCAATAGTTCAGCTGGGTAAGAAGGTCATTACGGAGCCTCGATGTAGAAATGATGGTGCACCATAGGCGGCATACATGTTCGGCACCGCTTCTTTCTGTCTTGCTCACACAGCCCTGACGTTTATTAGATTTGAGGAAAAACGGGCTAAGAGAGACAAATGGAAGCTGAGGACGTAAAATATTAATGCTCAGTATGTCCAGGCGCCTCATTTCTCCTCCTCGCTCCCCATCTCCAGTGAGTTCGCTCTCTTTTCTTTCTCATTGTACTGTGGCAGGATGGTGGCCCTATCCCCCACAGGTCTTTCAGTGTCTATATGGAGAAGAAGTTAGTCACCAAGGTACATCGAACTCCTATAATTGCTTTTTAAGGGCGAAATGTGGGTCACTCAGTGGCACGTCTGCCTGCCACTGTACGCGTTTGTCTTGACACTTTAGCAATTGTCTTGCACGTTAAGTCGGTTTTATGTGCTGGAATCAAACAGCAGGGTGTCCACCGAGACAGAAAAGCTTTCTTTCTTAGCAAAAGACAATGGGGCGCACCTCCCCACCCCTTTCCTATGAGGATAACTTCTATTTATATTGCAGAAAATGAGCAGTCGCACAATGCATTCCTAGTGCCCAGCATCCCTCGGGTGTTTGAGTGCAGCAGTGATAAGGCACATTTTGTTATTCTGCTAAGCTTGACAAAAAAAGAGAAAAGAAAAGGCTGCACGCTGCTGTGGCAGGTTAACATCTGAAGCCAGTAAATGTATTTTTATTCAACTCATGTTGAACTCATGTATTTTGAGTCATTAGAGCAAGAAAAAGTTCGCCACAACTTTGATTCCATTAAATTGGACCATGACTGCCAAATGCTTCACCCCCCTGTGAATCAAGACGTAACAGATGGCAGGGTGATGTTGAGAAATATTCACCTTCATTTCTTCTGAGTAGAAATCTGGAGATGACCAATCCAACATAAATAATTCTAACAGCTCTGCTTATGTTGTCACAGTTTTTTAAAAAACTAAATGCCAGCAACTATGCTAATAATAGACTGTAAAAAGGATCACATCAGCTCCCAAGATATTGCTTACTGGTCTGTTGACTACATATCTGAAGCCCATAGATTGGTATTTTGGCACTTTTCTGTCATTGTTTTTAACCTGGTGTGAGCATACAGCATACATAAGAGGGTAGAGCTCGAACGCTGTCCGGGCTTTAAGTCTGACGTCATTAGCTGTGACTGGGCCAAAACTCCGCTGCAGGTCCCAAAGTCAAATGATCACTGCGGCATCACTGAGAGTTGAAAAACTGTCCAAATTATTTCATCTGTAATAAAATGATCAGTGTTGCTGCTCTACCAGGTGTAACAATTAAGTTTAACATCCAGTCATCCATAGAAACAGAATTTATGAAATTTAACTGAGTTAGAAGTTAGTAGGGAGTTAGCTCGCTAGTTTCCATCTAAAAATAATGTACCATGTTCTGACTGAGGGATTTCTGAAAAATTAAGACATACAGCTTTAAAATGAATAGAGGTAATAAAAACCGAGAGAAACCCAGTGATCACTGACTGTTTTTAGGGGCTTGTCCAGATTAAATAGAACAAGATACAAAGCATCAAAACATGTTAAAAACACGACAGCCTTATTAAACGCAGAGTAGTTTGGGCCTGGAAGCAGGATTCATCACGTCATCATTTAAAGACTGAATTAGCTAATGTTAGCGTTGGGTAACTAACTTTATAGGATGAAACATGATGAAATAAAAGAGTTATCTGATAAATTCAATGGACAGCTGCTTACAGTGTCTTTTAATACAACTGAATCGTCAACAAGATGAAATAACACCCCGGACAAATATATTTATCACATTCATCATCTTTAAAGTGTACAGCAATGTTAGTCATTTTTAATTAGCATCAAACACAAAGCAGAACTGGAACGACTTCTACAAATTTTCTAAAGTTTAAAATGACGATTGATTTAATACAGATATACCACATTGTAACAGTTTGGTTCATTAATGTATCATCTGAATGCAAAGAGCTGTCCATGTGAAACATGTCAGAAGCTCAATAAAGGTCCATTCCCAGTTACTGGATAAATATGAGGGCTACAGGTTTATATTGCCCTTTGGAAAACCATAACATATGATTAGTTGGGAACCTATATATGTGAGATTCCTCTCTTTGATGGGACTCTACTTTGCCAGAATACTTGTCTGAATGTTTCTTAATATTCTTGCTTCAGTTCCTACTAAAATATTCAGACATATTCATAAGTCAAAAAGAAACTGTCTTCATTGTGTGCTTAATTCAAGCCCATGCCCTCCTCTCCATCTGTCGGTTCTCTCCATCCCATCCTTCCGCTTTCCATCCTGCCATCCGCACTGTGGTCTTTGATCATCGGAGTCTGCAGAAAGTATGAGCCTAGAGGCATGGGAACCATGTGTTCTGCCTTCAGATTTGATGTTGTGCCTATAAACACTTCCATGTTTTTGAGTTTGATCAAAATGTAAAAGCCATCTTTAACCTCCTAAGACCTGAAGTCTTCCACGGCATGCATTTTTAATTTCTCATTGATATTTGGGCATATTGGGACCCGATGAATGTAAAAACAAAGAATTACCAGATTTTGTTTTTTACCAGATTTTTGTTTTTAGGAAAAATAAGAGCCACATATGAAGATATTCATTTAAAATTTTGATAGAACAGTAGCAGCATAATGTCCTCATAAGTGGATATCAGGCCCTTGTGGAGCAAAATTGAGTATTTTGGTCTAAATAACCCAAAATGTGATGTCCACATATGTGGACGCCAGGTCCTAGGAGGTTAAAATCCATAGAAACAGAGAGAGAGGATATTTAAAAAGAAAAAAAAAGCCCAGCATCTTCAGACCTGAAGAGCATTGTGTCTGAGAGGGGTTTTGGTTAATACGACAGACGAGTGTGGGTGAGACGCTGACCTCTGCACAGCCGTTGGCCTATAAGAGCTTTCATCTCAAAGACACGGAAGAGAGGTGGAGGACGGCGGCCCAGGTGTGCGTCACGTCGATAAGCCTTCCCCCCACTTCAGCCACCCGCTGCCCTCCCCCTTCCTCACCTCCATCGGATCCCATCTTTATCCTTGTCCTTTGTCTGGCTCCTCTCACTCCTTCTATCTTCTTTCTGAAGCCCAAGTATAATCCCAGATAGGAAGGAGCGATATGAGTTGAATAGACCCCGGGAATTAATTTTCTCATCTTTCTGAAATATTTCTCCCCACTAACCCTACTTCCCCCGTAGTGGCTTGCTCACTATCTCTCTATTTTCTCTCTTTTTCTCCATGAACAGTTCAATTGGGTCAGCTAAAAAGAAAAAAAAAAGACCTTTTTTGTAATAGAATTTTTAATTCACCAAGCAAAACATTGTGAAATTAGAAGCGTAGTCTCATACATGGCACAGTGATCTTCACTCAGTTTTTTTTTTTTTTAAGTTTCTACCACCCTCTCTCTTTCTTGTGCTCCTGACTGTAAATGCAAGGCCTGTCTATATTGACTACCATGCAAATAGCAGATTTTCTCAAGCTGTATTGCCGGGCACCGGTGAGAGTCTAGAATCCATCAGCTTGAACAGAACTTAGTGCAGAGGCATCTTTCTTTTCTAATAATGAGTCATGATTGGCAGCGGGCCTTCTCGCCACTATCCACGAGTTTCAAAAGACATACAAATGAGGCAGTGCTTGAACTGATATCAGATTTACCTAAACTTCAACTTGCTCAGGTGACTTCTGAGGGATCAGCTATAAGGAAGACTTGAACCAGAGCATCATCTTTTGCATCCTGTGGAAAGTTGCATAAGAATATGTCTCATCGACTGTTAGGATGAGAGAGAAATGAAGACACTCTGAAAACTTTCTTCAAAACTCAAACCTATATATTAACATCATCTTGTATGATTTGCATAATGAAAAGAAAAGGTCTCCATGTTAATTTAATGCATGTGTATATGCGAATAGCAGCAATTTTAATAAGTTATGCTGCATTTCAAGAGGGACAAGACTGCCTGTAGCCATGCTAGCAGCCCTGTAAGACTGTACTTAGTGCAAGACTTTCAGCTGAATGCACATTATGGCAGATTCCAAATGCATGGACTCATGGACTTAACAACTACATTCCCAAGAGGTCCATAAATGTGTACTGGGACACACTGAAGTGCATTGGAAATTTCACTTAATCTACATGGAAGGAGGCCTCGTAGAGATTTTCAGTCCCCTGTGGTGTAGAGCACTTCCAAACTTTATGTATACCTGCATATATGTATAGACTGTATATAAAAGTTGGACGATTTCTGGACTCAGGGTTTTAAACCATCAAAATTAGGGTTTTTGCCGGCACCATATTGCTTTTTAGGAGCCCACAGTGGCTATATTCCGACAAGGAAAGTGGAATGCTAAGTTATCAGCTAACACTAACATATTTGGTTAGCATGCAGCATCCATAATAGTAGAACCAACAGAATCAAAATCCTGCTCCTCACATGCAAAGTCTTGAATAATCAGGACCCATCTGATCTTAATGATGTTATAGTACCATATCACCCCATAAGCGAACTTAGCTCTCAGACTACAGGTTTACTTGTTGTTCCTACACAGCAAATTCAAAAGTGTTAAATTTTTTGGTGTTAATAGTCTTCTTGCAAAAGTAGAGTTAATTTTACTCTAAGCAGAGTCACATTCTTTTAATGTAACTCTGAGGTGTAAAATGATAGTAGTTAAAATCGAGTGTTAAAAATGAGTGTTTCTCTGTCAAATCTGGAGGTGTTACAATGGAAACATTAACTCTTGACCTCTTAACTCTGAACTCCTACAGGGGCTATGACACCAACAGAGTGAATTCACAGACTCCGCCCTCAGCACGGCTCCAATCGAAGCTGAAGTGAAGCCGTTTCAGAACATTTTGCTCGACATATTTGAATTGTTTGCCATGCTTGGTAAGTCATTTTTTCAAAGATTGTTTCAATTATTATTATGAGCTTTTACTTCTGTGGCTCTTTGGAGTTGAGACAAAGCTGTGTGAAAGGCATTAGCCATGTTGCTCGCTGATAGCATAATATTCTGTCAGAGGTGTGGACTCGAGTCACATGACTTGGACTCGAGTCAGACTCGAGTCATTAATTTTATGACTTTAGACTTGACTTGAAAAAATGTTCTAAGACTTGTGACTTGACTTGGACTTTTACACCAATGACTTGGGACTTGAATTGGACTTGAACCGGTTTACTTGAAAAGACTTGATATTTTACCCCAAATATAAAATTTAACATGCATATTATATAGAGATTGAAAATGTGACGTCATTCACGGGTAGAACCGCAAAGGATTCTGGGAACTCGTGGCAAGCGGTTGTTATGGTTCGTTCGATTTAGGGAAGAGAAGGAAGCAAGCCCAGGCCGAAGTAGGTGTCAAAAAATAGTGATCTTTATTACACACTTTGCGCAGTCAGTGTGGGAAAGACAATTTGCAATCCAATCCTTCGTCAACTGGACCATCCCGTCTCCTTATATTGCCATTATGACATCACAGTTGGATCTTTACTGGAAATGATCACAAATGATAACAATTCCCCGCCTATCAAAGAGTTTTCCCTTATATAGACATCAACTGCTACTCTTAAGAGAAAAACAAGTGTGTATTACATTGTGCATTTTGTGAAAGTGTATCTATCAGAGAAACTGTCCTCAGACGACCCTCCTATTATTACTAAGTGTGTAGGTGAACGTGCGTGTGTTACATAAGTGCGTGCATGTGGTTACAGGCCGGCGTACGTGCAGAACTAAACGCAGGCGGGCCTGGGCCCAACAGGACTGGTGGGTCTGAACGGTGTGACTGCACTAAAGTGCAACAACTTAAGCAGATAACAAGAATGATACAGAACCTCAATAAACAGTCAGTGTGCATTAATATTTGCTCAGAGTAACACAGATGTAATTAAAAGATTATTCTGTCAACAGATTCCACAATGGTAAATGATTAATCAATGATAACTGATTATGAGAATACAAAATAAAATATCTCCTGATCACACTCCTCCTCTTTGGCCTTTATAAAAAAAGGCCAACATTTAGAGATATTGTGTCACTCCTCCGTCCAGGCGGCTTCTCGCAACGGCATCATATGTTCCGGACCAGCTGACCCAGCTGAACCAGAAGCTATGGCCCTGCTCACCAGATTACCCAACACCTGCCTCACCAGAGGAATGAGACAACACCCGATCAGCAATAAACCTAGAAAAACTAAAAGAGAAAACATGGCAGACATAAACAATCCCTTATATTGCCCAAAAACAGATGTGAACCAGTCTCCCAGCCTCGAGTTCACGCCTGATTGCTCATGCATGGTTCTAGATAACGCTTTCAAATTCTCCAGCGCCCGCGTGACCGTTCCGTCCGGAGCTGTATTGTTGGGAATAAAGGTGCAACATAAATCCCCAAACATCGCACAGACGCCTCCCTTCTCAGCCAATAACATGTCCAGCGCCATTCGATTTTGGATTCCCATTAACGACGTCGGACCTAATTGTTCTGCAAGACCTTCCACCGCGTCCCTAGTGAGATTAGAGAGTCTCAACACATTATAATGAACATAATTAATGCGATCAACGTTTTTATTTGGAGTCACCCACAAAAACACACTTTCAAACCCGGCCGCTATCTGATCAACTAACTTATACTCATCTGGAACTCCTCTGGGAACTCCTATTGAGTCTATCCAGGTTGGCGAGTCCCGTCTTGGATCATACCTGTGGATACCCCCTGTGGCTCTCTTCCGTCTGGCTGTAGATACATCCGCGCCTTGCTGTGGAACTGTCTCTAGCCTACTGCCTATGAGCATCAAAGGTGCAGCTAGGCGCACCAGAGCACACGTTCCCACACTCCCCAAGGGAACCTGCACCAAAAGGGTATACTCCCCACAATAATAATATAGCCCACCTCTCGCCCAGGTGCCTATAATTGTGCTTGGGTCACTTACATCATTGGTAGTCCTACCTGTGATTGTCCTCTGACACCAGCTTGGATCAATCCTTCCTAGCCTAAATCTCACTCTGTCTGTAGAGAACTCAAAACATGTATAATTATCTCGTTTTGGTGTGAATGAACCTGGTTGTGTACGTTTATCAATTGGCGGATATAAACCTGACAAAGTGGTGCAGTTACCTGTGTCCACCGCCTCTCTAGTTAATCTCAGCATGCAATTATATCCCCACTCATCCTCTGGATACAGAGGAGCGGGTTCAGTAAACAAATGAGGTCGAGCGGTAGCACAAGCAACACAATCAACCACTTTCTGCTCCTTAGCATTTTGAGCCACCCAATCTAACCAAAGATTCCTATCTCCAAAACCTGTGGCACGCTCTATCAACTCCTGAGGTTTTAACCTAGTATAATCAGTGGCAACAAACCATTTCTCTTCTGAATCCTTGTAAGTAA
The DNA here is from genome assembly GCF_963969265.1 of Rhamphochromis sp. 'chilingali'. Lineage (NCBI taxonomy): Eukaryota > Metazoa > Chordata > Actinopteri > Cichliformes > Cichlidae > Rhamphochromis > Rhamphochromis sp. 'chilingali'. The sequence continues at coordinate 12,085,302 of NC_137931.1, read as the reverse complement.
CTGTCTCTAAGGGATCCATTTGCACCGTGAGATTCAGTGCTGAGTCATTTCCCAGAGGTTTAGACCTGGGATTAAATAAATTCACCCGAATTAACCCGAATGGATCTGTCCCTACTTTATCTACCCCTACTACTAAATAAAACGCACCTCCATCAAACCCAGGTTCAGGGAGTTCACTCCATGGTCCTAGGGAAAGAGTAATAGGGTTATTTGTAACAGAATAATCTCTCTGAATAGCTATTCCTTCAAGGGCCGGTGGCACTGTTGGCTGCCATCCTACCCCTGTCCACGCGACCACATCCTGCCAAGAACACCACTGATCCGTTACATAGGTGTAGATGTCACTATCCCATGATGGGCCCCACACCGACTTAGGGTAACACATCATTGGATGATAACAAACCCACACATTATATGTTCTCCAGCTATTCCCGTCACCCGAGCATTTAATTACCTCACACAAATCGAATGTGAACGCTGTCGTGGATCCATTAACATACCCAAACTCGACTCCGCCACTGGCTTTGAGACACCCATCATCCCCACCTGAACCAACCGCACGCTTGACTTTTTTCGACGATTTGATCGGTTCGGGCTCTGGAGCGGATAAACCTCTGTGTCTGGGCAATTCACCTGTCTGCCAAAAAACAAAGAAACACGTTATAACACTTATTAACCCCAACACCCCCGTTATTCTCCAATTTTCCCACAATTTCATGATGACTGTTCCCAGGCTCGTTTACTTTTACTCTGTACTAAAAAGATAAAGTTACAAAAAGAAGAGTATAAAGTTATGAGTATAAAAATATGCGAGTATCATACAAAACTATTACGATTCCTTTAAACTATCAAATACTTTAGACTAGAGCCCTAGCCTATTTAAGAGCCTGGAATGGATTCCTCCTTGGCGTGTGACGCTCCTCTTCTTTCTTCGCCTCACTCAGGTTAGACTACTGAGGAGGACCGTGGCACAGGGGGAGAGAGGATTATTCTGCCTCTATGTTCCCCCCTGCGTCGATGGGGTGGAGGCTAGCTCCAGCAAGCTCTCGTCCGCGACTGCACACTGAGACCAATGGAACCAGGTCTCCCCTTTCCCCTTCAGACGGACAGCACTGGTGGTTCGGGCAGTTACTTTGAAGGGTCCGGTCCACCTCGGGTCTCTCCACTTTCGCTTAATGACCTTCAGCCACACCGCCTTGGCATCGGGGATGGACCTGTCCTCCGCTTTCACCCCTTCTCCAACCTGTTGTGTGAAACTAGACACAAGAGCTTTTAATTCTTTCCAACATTCAATATGTTTTCTGTTACTTTTTACACTTTCTTCCGCCGGAACTGTTGTCCAAGGACCTGGAAACTGTCGTCCTGTCAACAGCTCATATGGTGTGAAACCTGTGGATTGATTAACACAACATCTTATTATCATCAATGCAATTGGCAGGGCCGCTACCCAATTTAGCCCCGTGTGAGCAGAAATCTTAGCAATTTTATTCTTCAGGTTTAGATTCATTCTTTCTACCTTTCCCTGCGACTGGGGGTGATATACCGTGCCAAATCTATGTTGCAACCCCAGCTTCTGTTCTACCTCTGCCAAATCTTTGTTTTTGAAATGAGTCCCATTGTCGGACCTAATCCGCTTAGGAAAACCATGCCGGGGGATGTAATGATTGATTAAACACTTAATCACACTTTTTGCATCCTCCCTCTTGGTAGGCCATGCCTCAGGCCAGCCCGTCAAACCATCTACACTTACCAGTAGATATCGAACTCCTCCTGGGCCTGGATCAATCATGTCAGTGAAGTCAATGACAATCTCTTCACCTGGTCTTTCTGGAATGGGGAACTTACCTGCCTCTGGTTTAATCACTGGCTTTGGATTGTGCCTCCCACAGATCAGACACGTCCTAGCCTTCTCCTTGATCATATCCTTCAAAAAGGGATGCCACCAATGGCACAGATGTCTCCCCATCTGGGCGACACCTACATGTCCAAGGCCGTGCGCTTCGGCAATCTTCTGTTTTGCCAAGTTGGCTGTCAACACTGGTCGACCGTCAGGTCCTCGCCAGAGACCTCCTTCTTCCCAGGCTCCTCGACTCTTCCAGATCCCCTTCTCTTCTGGGGCGGCCTCCCCTTGGGCCTTCCTGGCTTCCTCTAGCATGTTAACTCCTAATTCTTCTTCCACCGTTATTTGTACCATCTGTCGTGATGCTTTATAACCCGCTGCCTCTTTTGCAGCTCGATCGGCTTCCTGATTTCCTCTGGCCATCAGGCCGGTCCCTGAGGAGTGGCCTTTGCATTTTATGATGCTCACCTCCTCTGGATCTCCCAAGGCCTGCTCAAGTTCCTCCATTTCCTTTTTGTGGCAGATTGGTGCGTTATCTGCTGTCCTGAATCCTGCTCTTCTCCATTGGGCCAGCTCCACATGAGCCGCTCCAAAGGCATAAGCTGAGTCCGTGTAAATGTTGACTCTTTTTCCTTTTGCAAGTCTCAAAGCTCGACTTAGAGCAATTACTTCTGCTCTTTGGGCTGACTGCTGCCCTTCAAGTCTTCCAGCCTCCTTCACTTCAAATGCAGCCCCTTTTCTGCAAACTACCGCGTAGCCTGCTTTTAATCCTTCATCATCCCTGTAGCAGCATCCATCCGTGAACCAATCTTCAGCTCCTGTCAAAGGTTCTGCTTTCAAGTCTTCTCTTATCTTCTCGTCCACTTCAGCTCTCTTTGCGCAGTCATGAGGTTCTCCTCCTGACTCCATTAAATCTGCCATGTTAATTCCTTCATGTGTGAAGGTCAAGTTAGGAGCGTCTAAAACTTTACACACTCTCTGTTGTGTAAGAGGTGTCATGGTGAAGGCTTGTGAGTTAACATATGCCACCACACTGTGGGTGGTCAGCACCTTCAACGGATGGTCCCTCACTATATGTGCTGTCTTTTGTATAATTTTTGACACCCCAATGGCATGCTGAGTGCATCTCGGGTGCCTTGTCTCTAATGGATTCAGCCTGATGCTGACGTACATAAGTACATCTCTTCCTCCCCCTTTTTTCTGAAACAACACCCCATTAGCTATCCCGTGTGTTTCAGAAACATCAAGATAGTAGGGTTGTTCATAATTAGGGATAGCAAGATCAGCTGATCTGGATAAGTCCTGTTTTAATGCAATAAACGCCGACTCAGTGGCCGATGTCCATGGCAGTTCAGCCTTAAGATTTCTGACACCTGCCGTTTTTACCAAATCCCTCAACAGGGCTGTTTTGCCTGCATAATTTGGAATGAAGTGCCGGCTGTATCCTGTTAACCCCAAGAATGAGAGCAACTCCTTAACCGTACGCGGTCTTGGATGTGTCAAAATCTGATCACGATGAGTGTTTAGCAGACCCACTGATTTGTGAGCAATGACACGGCCCAGAAATGTTACTTCTGGTCGGACCAACTGCAACTTTTCTTTACTGACCTTGAAACCGCACTCAGCGAGTCTCTTCAGTATGGTAAGTGAAGCTGCCGTGCATGCCGAAGCAGACGGAGCTGCAATGAGCAAATCATCAACATATTGCACTAGTGAACACCCCTCTGGGAGATGGCATGGCGATAAAGCTTCTTTCAACACTTGGTTGAAAATGGAAAGTGAAAAGGGGAAAGTGCAAACCCTTGTGGCAACCTTGTGTATCTGTACTGTTGTCCCCCATATGTGAATGAAAAAATGTCCCTCAGAGACTCATGCAATGGGAGACAGAAAAATGCATTCGCTAGATCAATACATGTAAACCACTTCTGGTCTGGTGTTAATGCCGTCAATGCTGTGTATGGATTTGGGACTGGCACCGTGTCAGTACGTAAAATGGCATTGATGGCTCTTAAATCATGTGCCATTCTGTACTTTCCTGTCCCATGCTTCTCTACTGGCAAAATAGGAGTATTCCAGTAGGATTGAGAGGACTCAAGCACCCCTACTTTCAATAGCCCCTCAATGGTTTCTGCAATTCCCTCCTCAGCTTCTCTCTTTTGCCTATACTGTGGTTTCCAAATTGGCGTTTCAGACTTCAGCTGGAATAAAACGGGCGAACACGTTGCCTGGCCCACATCCGTAGGCCCTGCTGACCACAAGGTGTCAGGAAGAGTCGCAAGTGCGGCAACTGCATCCGCATGGTCTGTTCTTTCTCTCCCATGGATTCTTGAGATTTGTTCATGCTCCAACATCACTGTGTCCTCTGATTGACAAGTGATACGATAAATTTTGCATTTTGGCGAGTACCAAACGTCTGGAATCTGAGTAGCTTGCCAGCCAGGTTCCTCGAGGGCTCTCTTGACCATCGTCCCCAGCTCCTTCGCCTGATGACTCTCATGGACCGCCAATGTTATATGGGGCACTGAATCAGGTCCCATTTTGAACCAAGGCCGTTGTTCGTCGGTTAATTTTACCGCTGCCGCGACGCCCTCCGGACCGACATAGATGTTTTGAGAACACACATTCCAAGTCTGGCCTTCAAGGTCAGACTGGAACAGGTCCCTGTAAATTTCATCATCATTTCTATCATAATAGAGGGTGACATGGAACGGATCCCTGGGGAGAGAGAAGACTGCCAAGGCCATAATCCAAGGTTTCCACAACTGATATTGTCTTAGTATGCCTTCTTCCACCATACGACCCCAATAGATGTCAGCGGTCGTTTGTTCACAGTCTTTCAGCAAGTACTGGTTCTTTGAAAATGTCCCCAGGCACGGAAACTCTTTTCCTCCTGGAAGTGTAACTGTTAGTCCATCAGCTGAACACATGATGGTGGCCCCCAGTTTAATGAGCAGATCCCTGCCCATCAAGTTCACAGGCACATGGGGAGACACCACATAGCTGTGCTTCAATGTCTGTTTTCCCAGCACCGTCAGGGCTGGATTGGTTGTCGGCAGCGTCATTGGTACCCCAGAGAACCCCACAACACTGACCACATGGTTGGAAAGTGTGGCACTGTTTGGTTTTTGTTTCAGTGTTGAATAGGTAGCCCCAGTGTCCACAAGGAAGGTCATTTCATCTCCTTCCACACTCATTGACAACAAAGTGCAACAACTTAAGCAGATAACAAGAATGATACAGCACCTCAATAAACAGTCAGTGTGCATTAATATTTGCTCAGAGTAACACAGATGTAATTAAAAGATTATTCTGTCAACAGATTCCACAATGGTAAATGATTAATCAATGATAACTGATTATGAGAATACAAAATAAAATATCTCCTGATCACACGGTACTAGCGCACGCAGGCTTTCAATTAAAATCAGTTAAACAGCGATAAAAAGAAACACAAAAATGTCAAGAAGCCGTTGTATTATTAACTGCAATAGCCGGTCGCATGACAGCCACGGGAAGCCGACGGGTAAAGAGATCGGTTGTTATCGGATTACGTCGTTGAAGAGAAATTGTTCAAGCCATGTTTCCGAAGTAACAAAGACGCGACGGATGGCCTGGATTGCAGCCATTCAAAGACCAAATATAACGTCCCAGAACACTCCAGCTCACAGGTTAGTCTGCTCCAAGCATTTACACGAAGGTCAGTGTTTTTTAGTAGTTAATACGTCATTTTCATAACATAATTAGTGATATAGGTTACAAGCAAGTCTGGCGCTGAACAGAAATTGTCGCGCTATGCTCCTTTATTTATTGTGCATAAATAGTGAATTGTCCTGACACAATATTGCGTTTCGCTTCTGTTATTGTGGTACATTGACAAAAACATATACTTTTATTCACAGGATAAAACAGGTTTTTTGTATCACTAATTGCCCAGTGCGATTACAGACTGCGGTAAAGTGAGCCGTCATTTGTGAGCCGCGGTCAAGCCAGCCGCCTCCTATCCGCGCGGTGATTACAGCATACAATATTGTTGTCACTGCTACATTTCTGTAACGCTACCAGAAATTATTTCCACTACTAATTAATTACCGTTGAGCTCAAAGGTCCTATTAATAAACGGTTAAGGAATGTGTATTTATGACGACAATTTGTGAGACTGGTAAACTTATGATACGTACGATGGTCTTTCGTTCTACACGGTGCATTTCAAGGTCCTGCACCCATCCGTCGGTAAACTGTACCTGGGCTTGTTGCAGTGACCTGAAGTTACTAAACTTCATGAGTGTATGCACTCACTCCAAGAACCGTATGATTATAAATATGCATATAAATATGCTAAGATGAGATAGCTGACTTCATCTAACTAGCAAATGTTGTCCAGGCTACGTTGGTGATACAGTTTTTTTTAATGTGTATGATATTTTTGTCATGCGATTTTAAAGCTGGTCCTACAACCGCATCCAAGAATAACATGCAGCTTATCTCAGAACTGTCGGTGAAAATTATTCTTGGAGCTAAGTTTAATTGAGCTGCATTTTAAAGAGGTGCAATTTCACAATTTGTGTATATTTTCTAAGTTCACTATTTTGTCATGTGTTGAGAAAAACACAGATTTTAAAATTACATGGTCTAATATTTACATTTAGCATAACTGCAACATTATTTTTTCGCTTTTTTTTTTTTTTAAAGACTCGAAAGGACTTGAAATTCAAAGTTTCAGACTTGTGACTTGACTCGGACTTTTACACCAGTGACTTGAGACTCGACTCTGACTTGCCTGACATTACTTGAGACTTGACTTGAGACTTGAGGATAAAGACTTGAGACTTACTTGAGACTTGCAAAACAATGACTTGGTCCCACCTCTGTATTCTGTTTTAGCTAGCTGAAAGGTATTGTTTGCGGGCAAATACCACAGCCTTGAAAAAAGCTTGCATGTGAATTTTCAGTCAAACTTTTGGTCAAATACACCTAAAACAATGTCTAGAATGTGAAATGTTGGTATAATGGTGCTACTTGAAGCATGAAAACGATCGCCCATAAAAAAAAAAAACCAAGCAAACAGCAGTAGCAGACGTCCTGACTGGATTCTACGTTAGCATAGATCCCTCCAGAGTTTTGGTAAAAATGAAAAAGGTTGCGGTTTTACATTTAGTTCAGTATTACCTGTTGCCTGTGTCTTTGTCTTTTGGGAAAATACTTAACACAAGTAATGGCTCAAAGAGGATTCCTTTTTTTTTTTTTACTGTGCTGCAATTGTTTACTGGATTATTTGTGCCATTAATTAGTGTCAACTAATTTTTATTCAATCTCCGCACAGGATATGCTTGTGAAGATGGAATATGGGGGAGAGCAGAAGTGCGTTGAAGTTCCACAAAGGGATGAATGAAGGACATGCATATTGTATTGAAGAAATAAGTGATGAGAATGCTGTTATTTGCATTTACTATGTCAGACCTTTTGATAAACAAAATTCTAATGAAAGTGAGAACATGTACACTGTTACATCTTTCAGAAAATGTTTTGAAATTGTGGTGCACAGTTCAGAATAGATGTTTTTCAAAAACCATTGCATCTTTTTAGTAAATGTTTATTTCCAAAAGAAATTTCTAGAAGTTCAGAACAGTAAAATTCCCGCTTTTTAGAATGAATTAGAAGATAACTCTTACGTAGTTAAACTAAAATACTCTTTGAGAGTTAATATATAAACTCTTAACACCAAGTGTTAAATTATCAACTCCAGACAGATTTGGTGTTTAACACTAAATCAGAGTTAACGTACCAACTCTCCAAAAAGAGTTAAATTAACACTCTCTGGTGTGGACCCATATAGACACTTTAATAGTGTTGAAATCAAATCTGACAGTGTTAATTTGGACATGCTGGATTTGCTGTGTAGAGGATTTAAAAGTAGAATGGGAGGCAGAGCCTTCAGTTTTCAGGCCCTTCTTATATGGAACCAGCTTCCAGTTTGGATTCAGAAAACAGACACCATCTCCACTTTTAAGATTAGGCTTCAAACTTTCCTTTTTGCTAAACCATATAGTTAGGGCTGGATCAGATGACCCTGAATCCTCCTTTAGTAATGCAGCAATAGGTGTAGGCTGCTGGGGGATTCCCATGATGCATTAAGTGCTTTTTCTTCAGTCACCTTGCTCACTCACTATGTATTTATACACCTCTCTGCATTGAATCATTACTTATTATTAATCTCTGGCTCTCTTACACACCATGTCTTTTGTCCTGTCTTCCTCCCCTCACCCCAACCAGTCACGGCAGATGTTTTTTCTATTATTTCTATTATTGTAGGGTCTACCTTACAATATAAATTGCCCTGAGGTGACTGTTGTTGTGATTTGGCGCTGTATGAATAAAATTGAATTGAACTGAATGGTATTCTAAACCTCTTAGAACTGCTAGTCCCACAATAACAGCAGCAATGGCAAAGAAGTGATTTCTTGAAGAAGTTAACTTGTTAATTTTTGTCTAATTTTAAAGTAAAATTTAACAAAATAAGAATTTAAAATGAAGTTTTATGTGTTTTTTATTGGTTTAAAAAAGATTATTATTTTATTATAATTGTACAGTTTAAATATAAGAATTTAATTATAAACAAGGCGTAAAACGAACAACACAGCAGCTAAAACGTTTTACTAATTTAATTATTGTAGAAGAAAAACTTAATGGAAAATGTAAAAATGTGTAAAAATGTAATTTTGGATGAAGAATGGTGTTAAAAAAAAGGCAGAGAACTCACTGTGAAACAGGTCATTGCATTGCATGCATTTAAAAACAGACCTCACAGTTGACTACAACAAATTAGGTGACCGACTTTAGTAAAGTAATTACTGTAAGAGTACAACAGTGAAAGTTGAACCACATCTGCCTCTCCTCACTGGACCTGCAGCGTCTCGTCAACTTTTCACACTGCTCTGCCTCAATCTCTAGCCCTTCACCTCCTCAGCTATGCTCTTCAGGCCTGAAACCTGTCAGATTCAGCTGCTCTGCTCTTTATTTGCTCAGATCATCACACAGTTCTCCGCTCTGCCCCGCTCTGCCCCAACTCAACATCCTATCTGCCACACGTTCAGCCTCTTGGTAGTTCTAGAGATAAACTTACAAGTACACTGGAAAACAAGCATACCTGCTAAACAGAAATAAAATTCTACATTTTCTCTCACCACAACTGAAGTAAACTTCTCTGTATTTGGTGTGTGTGTATTTGTATTTGGTCTTTATGTCTGACGTCATTAGCCGTTTCCGGGTCCAAACTCTGCTTCAGGTCCCAAAGTCAAACGAAGACTGCAGCAGAGTTATGAGAGTTATAAACTGTCTTAATTCTTTCATCTTTAATAAAATGTTCAGTGTTGCTGCTATACCAGGTGTAACAATTAAGTTTAACATCCAGGCATCCATGAAAGCAGCATTTATGAAATTTAAAGAAGTTAGAAGTTAGCAGGGAGTTAGCCCGCTAGTTTCCACCCAAACATGATATACCATATTCTGACTGAGGGATTTCTTAAAAATTAAAATATACAGCTTCTGCCATAAATGAAGACAGAAAACTAAACAGGAGTGATGTTTGTAGGGTTACTGAAGTTGGGCTAGCTGGTATAGGGACAAATACAATCTCATGGCAAGATGCTGTAAAGGGACCAAACTTCAGTCAGGAGAACAACTGAGATAATCCATCCACAACACGAGGTTAGTCATTAATTTACTGCTGCATGGGCTGGGCTGTAGTTACATTGTAAAGTTTTAAAAACTGAGCTTTAAAATGAACAGTGGTAATGAAAACCGAGAGAGGCCAACGGTGATCACTGATTTAATTTTTTAGGGGCTTGTTCAGATTAAGTAGAAAAACAATACAAAGCATTAAAATATGTTAAAAACACAACAGCCTTAGTAAATAAAGAGTAGTTTGGACCAGGAAGCAGGGTTCATACATCATCATTTAAAGACCGGATAGCAAGTGCTTTAGTCAGATAATTGCATTTAAATCATGAATACCACCATGAACTGAATAAGCACTGGTGACAACAGCTGCCAGCTACGCCTGACTGACCTCTAGCTTTATGCCTTACCACTACTCAAATATCAAATGTAACATTTTATATAGCTGGCTGTAAACTTGTAAATTTCATTGTTTATTATTGACATTTTAACATGGGAGTCTCTGGTGATTGACTCACTTTTAGAGCTGGCCCCAGGTGCCCACTAGAGGAACTGCAGGTTTGGGCAACCTACGTTGGCTTCATTTTTCGTTTTGCTCTGCAATCACATGAATCACAGTCACTCTATTCTCTGACATACTTCTCTTGATGTTAACAAGTGGTGGCTTTAAGTTTGCACTCAGGTGAGTCACAGTCAAATGTGAAGGGGTAGGAATTAGAATTAGCACCTCTAAAGCTCCAAGGTTGTCAGCTGGAAAACTGTGGAGTGCCCACTCTAGGTCAGGGATGAGTTGTTGCCCCAAATGGAGGAGGCCCCTCAGCACACCCATGATGTGCTGGAGAGATTATGTCTCTTGGCTGCCCTTGTAACCTGGACTTGTTTAAGTGGCAGAAAAAGAATGGGTAGATGGATGGATTTGGAAGATAATCATTATGACCTTATGGAAGTGCTAATTAAGGTCAGTACTATCTCTTTTTTAGTAAACAACCAAGTGGGCAAATCACCAATTTCAGCAGAACAAAAAAGTTCAGCGGAAACACAAAAGGAAAAGTCAGCAGAAAATTTCACAATTCTGTTTTGGATCCACGTTCTGGGTTTCAATGGGAACCTTAAATGTATGTACTTAATTCAATGCCAATCCATGTAATAGAAACCTCAGCAATCATTTTTATGTTGAACAACAGTTTGAATAAGGTTCAAAGTTTCCAATGGTTGTGCCAACGTCCTGGACAACACTTAATACTCAGTCAAGATAGCAATACAGTTTGCATTTAAATAAAGATAAATGGCACTAAAATCGATTGCATATTTTTAAAAAAATAGTTAATATTAGTTCTTCAATAGATGGTCTCTAATTTACCTTTAGATTGACAGAAGCAACTTCCCCTCGAGCTGCCCACCTCATAACAATTGCTCCATCTGACCATGACCTTTTTTCTTCGCCAGGGACACAGCGTCACTTTCCCAATGATGTTCGCTGGGACAGATAAAAAAGTCATGAATTTTAAATCTCTATCCACATGCCTCATTCATAACTCATCGACCTGAAACAACACACACACACACACACACACACACACACACACACACACACACACACACACACACACACACACACACACACACACACACACACACACATAAAAACAATCCAAAGTCTTCCAAGTGTTGGTGGAGAGGGGCTTAGTTGTGACAACTCAAAGGGCTCAGTGAAAATTCATGTCGGAAAACAGCATTGAGCAGAGTTCAGCTTCCAGTCATCTTTGCTGGTGAAATGCAGAAAAGACAAACATAGCAGTATATTTTTAGCTTATATTTTCGCAAGCGAGCTAAGAAAGGCTCCTTTTATTCACCGAAATGTTTAAGGACACATCCACAGAAGTAGAGGACAGACAAATATTATATCAGCAGCAAGAAAATTCAGGTTTTTTCTACAACGTAGCACAGCCAACGATAATACTGAGCAGCAAAGTATGTTGTACTGGAGATTGTGTAATTCAGTGTCAGGAACCAAAGAGCAACACTATAATTCATCGATGAACATGTGCCACAGCTTATAAAACCAGTTAAATTGCAATTCTTCAGCAAGCTGGTTGACAAATGGGTGTCATTCAAGAGCTCACCCAGAGATGATTGTCCACTTGTCCACTGAGCATGCAGTTTCTTCACCTCGGTGAAGTCCTGATCAGCACTTACTGCTCGCAACTTACTTTTAGCACATACTGCTTAACTTGGCACAACTCTAACAGAGAACAGATTCTCTTTGAACTATGGCACAGGCAGTTAACTTGACAAATGGCAATTTGCAACCATTACTTAATCATTTGCAAGTTTTCTAACCTACTGAAAATCCTATATAGAGAATCCAACAGTGATTCACATAGAAGCAGTAACCCACAGAGCTGCTGCACTTACAAAAGAACACTGCAATTAAGGGTCAAAGGAGGGATTGTCACAACAAAAGTAATGTAATGGACAAGAAACAGAAAAGCTGGTTTTCTCATTGTGAACATGTGGTTTTTAATGCCCTGCTATGGTGGTAGTGGAGTGTAAAGCTAATGGTAGGTGTTCTATCTTTGTATTTATAATCAGTGTTTGCATGATAAGAGCTAGAAGAAGGATCCAAGTACAGACACAGTGAGACGGGGAGGCACAGTTCAGTGGCTTATGAAACTGCAATAGGAGGCAGTTAAATTGTTTTTTTTGTTTTGTTTTTTTAATCAGAGAAGCCAACCAAAGAAAAAATCTGAGGATACTTGGAAAAGGGTAGTATTAATTTTAAATTCAAAGGGAAAAAGCTAAATGTCTTTCATCACTGCAGGTTTCACAGAAAGCTACTTTTTGCCGTACACCATCAAATCCAAGTCTTTTTGCAGTTGCTGAATTCCTGCTCAGCAGGATATGTTGTTGGGGAAGCAAGAAACCTACCACTGGATGTCACAAGATGCTGCTGGGAAATAGTTGGCATTAAGTCACATCTGCTTGATAGGGCAGCTGTTCCAGCTGCACAGGAACACAGAGGGCAAAGAGGTCCCTGAAGTGGACCATGTCAGATTTAACAATGGCAAGATGAGGAACAGCCACTGTGCACGGGGGTGACAGTAATGGAGGACCACTCCAGATTATAAACAGGAGGCAGGAAGCAGCTACAGCTGAACTCCTTTGGAGGTTGTTTCGTAACAGAGGTAGGACTTTATAGGGTGACGAGGAGGCTGGGAGAGAAGGAGCAACCTCCATGAAAGGTAAGAAAACCCAGCATGACAGAACCTCCCTGGGCGATGAACTGAAGGTGATTATTGAAGATGAGGCTACTCTGGAGGAATACTGCAAGGTCAGTAATGAAAACAGAATAGGTGTAAGCATGGAACCAGCAGCAAAGGTGGGTCTGAAAGAGAGTGCACACTACCCAGTATGGAGGAGCATTTATAGTTTTTCACTCGACTTCAAATACAGGTAAGTAACAGAAAAAGGACTAAAAAAGTATCCGGTAAATGTTAGGAGCTAACAAACAATTTGCAACCCACTAATGATTAGGTTGTGTTTTAGAAGCAAGACTATTTCCAGAAACAACAAGATACAACCTTTATCTGATATGCGGATGATTTGGCTTCAGACTTCTATTTGGGTGTGCCAAGTAGGTGGTAGTGATGTGCGGATCGATACTGAAATATTGATTCCTCCGATACCGGTCATTTATGTTCTAGAATCGATTCTCATATTAAAATATTGATATTTTAGTGATTTAGGGTAAATTTGTAGTTTATCCTTAACAGGAACACAGTGGAAAGAAACTATATCATTCAGATTGTTTACATTGGAAGGAACTACTTCCTCTTTCATAGTCATGTGCAAAATACGGCTGTATAAATGTGTTGCAGCCCCTGACGTGCGCACTCACAACAATGGATGAGCGTAAATGGAGTCATGTGTGGACGTATTTACCTCCACAAAGAGCCGGGACGTGGTTTGCGATACATGTGGAAAGTCAGTGAGGTGCTGTGGCAACACCACTAACCTTGTCAAACACCTCAGAGTAAATCATATCACAGAATATGACGAGCGTATGTTGAGGTAAACTGAAGAGGAGGAGAGGGACAGGGACAGGTGCTGCTGGGGTGAGACAGACAGTCCTTTAGTGCTGCAGGCAGGCAACTTGTACAAATAGTGCACAACTTCAGGTTTTTAATTTCTATATGATGAATTCTGCATTATTAAGCGATAAGAACAAGTAATCTGATGTCCAGTAATCATTATGACGCTATAATTTGAGATACAATAAAACATACAATAAATAAAATGTTTTTGTACAAAGTCTCGGTATCGGATCAGTATCATCGATACCACCCTGAATTTTACTTGGTATCGGATTGGAAAGGAAATCAGTGGTATCGCACATCACTAGTAGGTGGAAATTCCATGAAAAAGAAAGAATACTTTAATTAGACATAACACCAGTCGACTGGCTAATTAAGGGGAAGCAGCAAAAAAAATTTTACGCAAAATTTGTAGTTGTCTTTTCAGAGAACATCATCTGTGGTAATCTGGAACTTTTTCCTCACATCCACCCAATAGAGCACTTCACTCTTAGACTGCTGGTTTTCTTGTGGTTCCTAGGATATGTAAAAGTGGGAGGCAGAGTCTTCAGCTTTCAGGCCCCTCTTCTGTGGAGCCAGCTCCCAGTTTGAGACAAACACTCTCTTGACTATTAGGATTACACTTAAAACTTTTTAAGCTCAGTTAGGGCTGCATCGGGTCACCCCAAATCAGTTAAATAGGCCTAGGCTGCTCGCCCTCTTACCATGATGAGTGTTTGTTCTTTACTGACCTCCAATGTATTTATACACAACTCTGCATTTAACCATTAGTTACTATTAGGCTTACACCCAAATGGTGGAGGTTTCTTCCTGTTAAAAGTGAGTTCTTCTTTCCCAGTGTTGCCAAGGTTTTCCTTATAGGAAATCATTTGGTTGTTGAGATTTTTTAAATATTATTATAAGGTCTTTAAAATATATAATTTCCTTAAAATATAAAGTGCCTTGAGGCGACTGTTGCTGTAATTTGGTGGTATATAAATAAAACAGAATTTTAGCACAGATACTCTCCAAAGAAGATGCATTTACATGTTTGATTTGGCACAGATTTTACACAAGAGGCCCATAAATTGACGCAACTGTCAATTTATCCAGGACTGGGACAGGCACTAGAAGTACAGTATCTTATGACCCCCCAAGGCTAGGTTTATGTCTCCTCCTGGTTTCAAACAAGGACTATTTACCTGTAAGACTAGTGTTAATCACTCCACACGGAGCCATAGTAGATAATAATAACGCAATTCTATGAATTTCTCACCTAGTGATGTCACCAAAAATTAGTTAGTGTTTTTATCTGGTCTCTACCTGTTCTTTCTACCTGCAAACATAAATGACAAAATTGTGAGAGTGGAAGGTGTTAGGGTTAGGATTTCACTGTTTCTTGCTAGGGTCTGAGTTGAAGGTTGAAAAAAATCAGTCGCTGATTGCTTCTGTCTGTGGTTTGGATGACCGGGTCCTCAAAGTATTTTGGGTAAAAGAAGACTTGGGCAGATTTAGCTCCCGTAGCAGAACTGTGACTGATGTTGGGGCTGAAGATCAAAGGTTTGGAAGCAAACTGCTGAGCTCACTTCAATGACAACAGCTGTACAGCTGCAGCTTTCTTGCACTCTATGTAATGCCCAGTCTCCTTTCGCTGAGTCTGTGGAAAAGTACTTCACACTTGTTGACCTCAGTCAGACTATATGGCAATGAAAAGGTTAAGTTCTTCAACAGAGGGGGTGACATCACTGCCTTTTTGCACAGAGCGGAGGCTATTTGGATTTATACACTGGACACACTGGCACCAAAGGGGCTTAATGAGGTCTTTGACATTTGTCCTCTTTTCTAATAATTATAATGTTAGGGAATGTTTGGCTTGGCTATAACCTTTCTCTAATTGAACTGTATGCTCATCTGTCAGTGACCTTATGGGCCACAGTTTCTACAGACAAGTTCATAAATGCTATCATGCCTTTTGGCATAAAGAGTTTCTTTTTTCTCCCCTTCAAAACAAGATTTCTCTGACCCGGAAGGTTCTTGTAACGGTTATGACACAGACCTGATAAGGCCCATTATTACTCCCATTTGCCATTCTTTTGGTTATACAGCAAAATAATCCATAACAAAGACTAAGTGGAGGGAACAGCTAGCCTTTCCAATAGGGACAAACAATGATTTAGTAGATCTTTTAATGCCTTTAGAGACATACCAAGGTAGGTGTCTTAACTTTCAACTTCAGATTTTAACAAATCCATGCCCAGATTTAACTGTTATATAATAATTTTAAAAAAGTAGTGTCGTTAAAGACACAAACAAATACAAATCACTCAAATACAAACAAATCTTACAAGAGCTAGAGAGGAAGGAAAAGTTCCAAAAGGGCTAGAGACTAATGAAATACATCCGTGCTGTCACAAAACAGTGTGCTCAGGACCATATGCAGCTTGCTGCCATGTGTAACGGCCCAAACTGTCACTGTAATCTTATTTATCAAAATGTTGCTGCATCAGTGTCCTCGAGACAAACCCGGGCCCATTTATTTCTTCTGGGCAAATAAAGTTATTCGAGTCTGCACAAAGGATGACAAATTCCCGTGTGTCTCGAATAACAACAATTCACTCGTTTAACACTTCAAGTACAAAAACCCCCCCATGATAGAGTCTGGAACACGGTCCTTATGAAGTCATAATTAAATAACTATTTGTGTTTGCTTTTTATATGTGTAAAAAATAAAATTTGAGGACAGAAGGCTTTAAAATTTTCAAGCTGCTTTAATATAAGTGAAAACAGAAAGACAAGTAGGCTAAAATGATACGTCAGCTAACAGATAGCAGCTAAAATGGTTACAAAGTTGCTATTAAGTTGCAACCTTTGCCAAGTTCCTTATTTGTTTCATTTATTCATTGTTTTGGACCACAGATCAGTGATACATTAGTTAAGGGATTCCAGAGGAACAGGTTATTAAGTTAGTATAAAGTCATACAATTTACCATTTATTCCGTCAAGATTTCCTGTGGGGTTTTTAAACGCCACAAAGGTGAACACAAAGATATCTGTTAAATGTGTCTTTAAGTTGATATTAGGTCTAAACATTTGCCATGTTCTTTATTCTTCTTTTTCTTCCCAATAGTTTTTTTAAAAGCTGTTTCATATAACTTTTTAATATGCACAAGATGAGCGGGCACATAAGATACGTAAGCAAACAGATTATAAAATCAGTTTTAAATTGGGATCAAGTTATAACATTTGCCTGACTTTCTTTTTCAACTGGACTTTTTATAATACAATTTTAAACAGTTAAAGTGAAAAGTAGGTTTACCAAAAACATAATCTAATGGATACCAGTCAGTCAGCATTGAATCCAATTTAAGTGTTTACTTCTGGTTTTTTTTTTGGTTTTTTTTTCAAACTACATTTATGTGTTTTGTCTGTCGTGTCTGTGTTTTACAGGAACTGTCGGTTAAAAAGCTAAATCAGCTAACAGATACCAGTTGAACAGTTAATTGAGTCAATATTAGGTCGTAACACTTGCCTGGATGCCTGTTTTTTAATTTCTTTATTTTGTCTGCAAGAAATATTAACAGTAACATTAGGTTACAGAGTTAAAGAGTTGTTTTAAGAAAGCAATTGTTGGTCTTTAGACAAGCAGGTGGTCGACTTACCTTTCGAGTGAAAACTGTGGAGACATAGATTTAAAATATCACGACTAAAACCCTTTCTGAACACACACATGCACACACATCCTTGGAGCTGGACCACAGATCAATGATATAATGCAGACTCCCGTGGAAAACAAATCATCATACATACTAAGTCTGCATGTGCAAGAGAAACAATGTGGAATTTATTCATGAGGAACATCACAAAGTGCTCAACAGGGAAACCAAGGACACCACAATTAAAAAGCACAGACACAATTTGGAAATTTCAAGTCAGAGTGTGCCTGTTTTGTTATGTGGGTGGTTGCATGCAGTACAGAGGAGTTGCGTTTGTGTCTGTATCACTGGGCTTGTTACATTCCAACACCCCCCCCCCCCCCCCCCCCCCCCCTCACTACCACCACACCTCCTGCCCCCCATTTCTTTCAAACTAATGTACATAAACAACACAAGACAAATCACCAGAGAGGCTGAAAGAAAACTCATGCAGCAGTTCTTGCACTAATGTTGCCTGGCAACCAAACCAAGGTGATTTTGTAATTGAATAGGTTCTCAGGATATTTGTCTCGAAAGTGGCATGTCCAGTTGTGCGGACGGTAAATGTCGGACAAAAAGCTTCAGGCACGACTGTTTCGAATTGCTGAAAAGCTTGGACACAGACATAGGTTTGTGAATGGAGAACTGCAATTTCAAATCCTCAGGCTGAAAAACTTGGGGTAAAAAAAGCGTACCCTTTAACACAGCATTTAACCACTGACAGTCACAGTGGAGCCAGTGAATGGCCACTAGCACAAAACTGCACTTGTACTGGGCACGTCTCAGAAATGAAAGTCAGCCGTAGCAGATAGAGAACATACAGTTTTATCAAATCTTGCTGTGGTTTGTTAAATCCTCCCAATTCTTTTGATCTTTGGGCTGAAGGAAGGACAATACTCGGTGTATAAATACTCAATCAACAATCTTTTATTTCATACAATTCAACACTTTATGAGCATAAACCATCCGGAGGGGAGATGAGCGCGGGAGGGTGTCCGCCTGATCTCGAAGTGTCTGAGCGTTCCTCACATTCTTATAGCTTCTGCTCCCCCTCCACCTAGTCATAAAACCTAAACATCCACATTCTTTCTCTCTCTCAGTGAGCCTAAGCTATGACTTCCTGTGCAGTATGTTCTGTTCTTTTCTAATCAGACAAATAAGGTGTTGACTCTCTGAAAACAGTATTTCTTATACCTCAGCAGTATAATGCATCATAAAACAATATCATTCAGTCACAATAAATCAGCAGTCTAATGTAATACAAATCAGTTTAATAACTGTAATAGTTATCACCTTCTTCTAAGTCAGGAGAATAATGCAAACTAAAACTACATAATGTGTCACGGTTCTGGGTCCGTTGGACCCAGTATTTTGAGTTTATTGTGTTTTGATTTAAGTTTGCATCAGGGATTGTGTTCTTGTTCTCTTGTCATGTTATGGTAATGTTTATGATGTCTATTATTAGAGTTCCATGTTTCTGTTTATCTGGGTGATGTGGGTTTAGTTTCATATGTCATTTCCTGTCTGTCTCTCTATGTCGAGCCTGCGTGTGATGTTTTATTGTGAAGGTCTGCGTCTTATGTGAGTGTGTTCAGTTTTACCTCTGTCTCGTCTTACGGATTATTCCCAGCTGTGTCTACCACCTGTGTGTAATTCCCGTGTTTCTCTGTGTGTATTTAAGTCATGTCCTCCGTCATTGTAGTTGCTGGTCCGTCTGTGTATTCCACCCTGCCTCATCTGCGTGTTCTCCCTGCTGTCCGCCGTTAGTCTCTTCTGGTTGTTCTCGTTAAGGTTTGTGCTCTGTAGTTTAGTTGATCCCAGTATAGTTTAGTTCCAGCTCCATTTGCCGTTTGTATTTACTTTCATGTTCAATAAACCACCTTTACACCTTCACGACTGCCTGCACTTGGATCCTCCTTTTCCTTTTCTACACGGCTCTCCTCACCCGCCGTGACATAATGATTTCACAATCTTTAATTAGGGGTCTAACGTGGCATGAGATAATATAATAATCTCACAGGTTAAAGGAAAAAGAAGCAAGATTTGATGCTGTATGTGGGATGAACTCTAAAGGAAGTTCATTAATGGCTGAAAGACTTCAAAATCAAACTTAAATTAATGCGCTGAAGAAAATTTATCTTGTTTTTTGTCTTAAAATCTTAAAACCATATCTGTCTTATCACGTGCTAGACTCGAGGGATAATTTTTTTGAGCTAACAAGTTTTTGGAAGTGTAGCTCATAACAAGTGCAATATGTGCAAAGACATGTACGAAATAAAAGGTTTGGAGGCTAATACTTTGGTGACAAATTTTCAACATATTACACCATTCTTCAATCACAAGGCAGCTTTTAACTCAGTATCTGTCAGCTACAGCAGTCCTTTGAGGAATGGTGGCAAAAAAACATGGTATAACAATTTCTCCTCACGTCTTCCTCGTTTGTTTATTGGCTTTTACACAACACAACCTATTAATATTGTTCCTGCGTTTCAGCAATTAACATTTACACATTTGAAAGCACTTACAGTTCTACACCTTGTTACAAAAATGTGATGGCATTTCAAATGCCTGAAGGTGGATTTCTACCCAACAGTTTATCTGTGGCATTTTCACATTGAACATAAAAGAGTGGTAGCACCAGATGGGAAAATATCTCAAAACATTTTCATGCTTGGCAGAGGTGGAGAGGTGGTGTCTCAATAAAAACAAAGTTCAGCTGAAAGGGACATGAAACATTTTGCTAGAAAATCCACTGGAGTTGAAAAATACAGAGTAGAGCAAAAAGAACAGTTTTCAACAAAGCTTTTACCATTTTACTTTTTTCACGTTTTCCTCATGAACTTTTCTTTGAGCTTTGTTTTAATTAGGCAGCTAAATAAAGCTAGTTTTAAGCACATGAAATGGAGGCAACTGGACTACCGAAAAGAAATCAGTTTAACTTCAACTTCACACTATGCTGAAAACAGGATGGCAACTCTCTTGAGACTAGCAAAAATCAGTGTTTGCTCAAAGACTGCAATTATTTTTTTGGTTGTAAAAGACTGATGGAAGTAGCTTTGGTGACAACTTTTGATTGCAAGGAAACTGCACAGATCACCTGGTGGAAACCTATCTCTTTGCAGTAGGGGACTTGACTTAACTGGTTGTATTCCTATATAAAAGGAAGGTTGTGGAACGCCTGTGTCATTATGCAGGTTAACCACTGTCCAGCTTTTATTATTTGATAAGTTTCTGAAGGTTCTTCCTGACTCTGAATATAAGTATTAAGTGTGAATTTCTGTGTATGTGTCAGCAACAGATATGTGATTTTCATCTATGATCTATCGCAAGCAGATTGCGTGCAATTGCCAACTTGACTCAAACTGGTAGCAGACTGAATCCCCCTCATTACCACTGTACTTATCACTGTTTTGATACACCAAAGTCTGAAGATGCCAAATGACTGTGAGTGGTCACAGACAGACCTGATCCCCATCTTTGCTAAATGACCTGTATTTGTATAGCACTTTACTTAGTCCCTAAGGACCCCAAAGCGCTTTACACTACATTCAGTCATCTACACATTCACACACTGGTGATGGCAAGCCACATTGTAGCCACAGCTGCCCTGGGGTGCACAGACAGAGGCGAGGCTGCCGGACACTGGCGCCACCGGGCCCTCTGACCACCACCAGTAGGCAACGGGTGAAGTGTCTTGCCCAAGGAGCCGGGGCTCAAACCGGCAACCTTCCAATTACAAGACGAACTGCCAACTCTTGAGCCACGATCGCCCCTTTGAAGCAACCATTTCAAAGGCAATAACATCACAAGATCTTCGCACACAGTTGCAATAATTTGGGTCTCGTTGATGTTTCTCCTAACAGTACTGTAGCATTAGGATAACCATGGTATGGATTACTGAAAACTTATACAGACCTACATAAAGCTATATTTAAACCTAGCATAAGTAAGTAACCAAGATAAAATAATAAATAAATCTGGTAACAAGTATAAAGGATAATCCCAAAATCACTACCTCTCAAATTCATTATCCATAAAAATTAATAACACATATGCCCAAAAGACCTAGACCAGGGGTCAGCGACCTTTAACACCAAAAGAGCCATTTGGACCCGGTTTCCACGCAAAAGAAAACACTGGGAGCCGCAAAGACTTTTTGACATCTAAAATGAAGATAACACTGTATATATTGTTTTTTACCTTTATGCTTTGTGTGAACAACTAAGGTGTGTTGCTTATGAAATCCATGAAGTGCTACAGAGAAAACTACATTATGTTTATGTAATTAACACATTTTGAACTCTTAAAGAAATATAACAAAAGGAAAGACACCCAGCTGAACTAAAATGATCCATGTACCAACCAAACACTGTGAGCCGCCACCCTTATATCGCCTTTGGGCTTTTGGAGCCTTGACCTGACTTTTAAAAAAGTAATTGGGAAAAAAAGCACTATACTGCTAAAAAAAAAAAAAGAAAAATAGATATTTACAAAATTCTGACTAAATATGTATTTCACCTGGTTAATGTGTGTGGCGGGGCGTGGTCTGCAGCCGCTGCAGGGGAGGCGGACGCACCTGAGTGGCACTCACAATCACACCTCGCCGCCTTAACGTCTGTGCTCTCGCTGTTGTGTTTCGGGCTGTGAGCTGAAAAGCTGCAGCCGTCTGTGTGCGTACAGCAACCGTTTGTGAAAAGTGGACAATAAAGAGATGCTGAAAAGCATGTTCATGCAAACATCGTCGGGTCTGCCGTGATATGTTTACAATGGGACTTCTGCTCCTGAACCTCTGCGCACAGCGTCTGCAAATCGGGGCTGTACGAAGTCACTTCATCTTTACGCAGGACTGTAAGCTGTCATCTGTGAGGTGTGAGCGGTGTTTGTTTTAACATAGTTCACGGTGAAGAATAGCTGCTGACATAATGTGGATCCGAAGATCCATAATTGACCTACCTGGGGTTGAAAGTCTCGATAAAGGCATGGCATTTCGGTGGGTACACCGGCTTCCGCGAGTGTGACGCTTATTTTGAGCGATGAAGAAATAATAGAATATAATTGTATTTTTATATTTCAAAATCACAATAATCTAACAATTTAGAACTACAAGTTAAAAAAGAACTAACATAAATAAAATGCAGGCAGTGCAGAATTATTAGGCAAATGAGTATTTTGTCCACATCATCCTCTTCATGCATGTTGTCTTACTCCAAGCTGTATAGGCTCGAAAGCCTACTACCAATTAAGCATATTAGGTGATGTGCATCTCTGTAATGAGAAGGGGTGTGGTCTAATGACATCAACACCCTATATCAGGTGTGCATAATTATTAGGCAACGTCCTTTCCTTTGGCAAAATGGGTCAAAAGAAGGACTTGACAGGCTCAGAAAAGTCAAAAATAGTGAGATATCTTGCAGAGGGATGCAGCAGTCTCAAAATTGCAAAGCTTCTGAAGCGTGATCATCGAACAATCAAGCGTTTCATTCAAAATAGTCAACAGGGTCGCAAGAAGCGTGTGGAAAAACCAAGGCGCAAAATAACTGCCCATGAACTGAGAAAAGTCAAGCGTGCAGCTGCCAAGATGCCACTTGCCACCAGTTTGGCCATATTTCAGAGCTGCAACATCACTGGAGTGCCCAAAAGCACAAGGTGTGCAATACTCAGAGACATGGCCAAGGTAAGAAAGGCTGAAAGACGACCACCACTGAACAAGACACACAAGCTGAAACGTCAAGACTGGGCCAAGAAATATCTTAAGACTGGTTTTTCTAAGGTTTTATGGACTGATGAAATGAGAGTGAGTCTTGATGGGCCAGATGGATGGGCCCGTGGCTGGACTGGTAAAGGGCAGAGAGCTCCAGTCCGACTCAGACGCCAGCAAGGTGGAGGTGGAGTACTGGTTTGGGCTGGTATCATCAAAGATGAGCTTGTGGGGCCTTTTCGGGTTGAGGATGGAGTCAAGCTCAACTCCCAGTCCTACTGCCAGTTTCTGGAAGACACCTTCTTCAAGCAGTGGTACAGGAAGAAGTCTGCATCCTTCAAGAAAAACATGATTTTCATGCAGGACAATGCTCCATCACACGCGTCCAAGTACTCCACAGCGTGGCTGGCAAGAAAGGGTATAAAAGAAGAAAAACTAATGACATGGCCTCCTTGTTCACCTGATCTGAACCCCATTGAGAACCTGTGGTCCATCATCAAATGTGAGATTTACAGGAAGGAAAACAGTACACCTCTCTGAACAGTGTCTGGGAGGCTGTGGTTGCTGCTGCACGCAATGTTGATGGTGAACAGATCAAAACACTGACAGAATCCATGGATGGCAGGCTTTTGAGTGTCCTTGCAAAGAAAGGTGGCTATATTGGTCGCTGATTTGTTTTTGTTTTGTTTTTGAATGTCAGAAATGTATATTTGTGAATGTGGAGATGTTATATTGGTTTCACTGGTAAAAATAAATAATTGAAATGGGTATATATTTGTTTTTTGTTAAGTTGCCTAATAATTATGCACAGTAATAGTCACCTGCACACACAGATATCCCCCTAAAATAGCTAAAACTAAAAACAAACTAAAAACTACTTCCACAAACATTCAGCTTTGATATTAATGAGTTTTTTGGGTTCATTGAGAACATGGTTGTTGTTCAATAATAAAATTATTCCTCAAAAATACAACTTGCCTAATAATTCTGCACTCCCTGTACACTTCAGCTAAATACTTCTAATTTATTTTCCCAAACCACGCGGAGCGGCACTATAAGGACTAAAGAGCCGCATGCGGCTCCGGAGCAATACAATATTATTTTTATATCGCTGTCTTAGAAGACAGCTAATGTAATGTTTATGAGCTCTTTTAAAAATCCACAATCTGTAAGTTTGTGTCAACTTTCTAGTTACGAAAATAAGTCAGTAAGATAGTAACATGAGTTTAGTACAAATGTTGCGCTAACATTAGCTTGCAAAATGTTTAATGCTGGACAGATTACATGCTGCACTCAATCACTGCTCTGTTACATTCTATCTCTTTTTAGAAGGTCTTAAACTCTTTAAAAAACATTTTTATTCAAATAATACCTTCAAACAACTCCCAAGGCCTTGTTATTCCATCCTCGTTCATTGTCTCTTATTCATACAAAGCAGGATACATGAGTCACTGAATGAGATTTGTGAGGAAAAATGAAGCACAGGGATTCACTGAGAAGTGAAAGGTGATGGGTCATTAATTAAGACTTTATCTTCATAATAAGGTTCAAAACTCATCACTGATGAAGCCACAGAGTAGAAAGCTGACTCATTCTCTAATGCATCGCACTGTGTATTCTGACAGTTTCCACAAAAACGTCCTATCATGTCTGACCATCCATAAAGTCCTGTCTTTATCACAGAGATGAGTAACAAGCATAAATGAGTCGTGGCTTAACAGGTTTAAGAATTAACTAAGTAAAATATTCAGATTTTTTTTTTTTTTTTACCAATTTGACATACCTAGATACAAGCTTTGCACATGAGTGACTTAATCTGAAAGGTAACATATTCAGCTTTTTCAAAACTAGAAGAAGAAGAAGAACACTGCTTGTTTAGCATGTGGCTAAAATACATTTCCGCCTCAAAATGGCTCAGTGATGACATGACTGATTAAAATAAATTTGTACTCCTTTTCATTTAAAAAAATCTTCTTAGCCATCATGTTACCACATTAACTTTTGCAAGACATGTAGAAACAACGAGCAAGATTGTGATTTTAGCCTAATTTGGGCATTATTAATTTGCTGTTAACAACAGCTATATGCAGAATTTCGCTGTTAGTAATGAGAGGGCGCTTGATACATGATTTGTAAGTCTTTGCTTGCTAGTTACTATAATGTTAGCAAGATACTGTCAATGTGAGGGAACATTATAGTTATAAGCATTGATGGTGTTGCTGCTTGAGTCTATTTGTGTCTTCATGAAGGCAAAATGTAGTGACTTACTTTACAGCTCCTTGGGATCAAAATAAGGGGTTGCGTTCCTTATAATGCCCCATATTGACTATCTTTATTTCCACAGTGGATAGGGTTTGACAACTCACTGCTGTTGTGGATGGTTTACAAGATATACTTGTAAGTCATGACTTCTAAAAACATTTATGTCATCAGTTTGAACATCTACCAGGTTATTGATTTTCTGAGACAGGCGTAACTTGTGTTTTATTCACTTGAGCAGGAAAGCAAGCAAGAAAATAGAAGATGCTACCTTTTGTATGAAGTTTTATTCATGCATTTTGTGCATTATGGTCCTTCTGTTACATGCTTTTCGATGCAGAGTCAGCTAAACAGCTTTAGCTGGCAGAATAGTCAAGACGTTAGCAGCAACATCCTATTTTCTGCAGTCCAGCTGAGCTTATGAGCAATTTGGACATAGAAGCTAGAGTCAGTTGTCTAAATCTGAAAGTGTACAATTAGTAAGATGTCAAATGTAATTAATTCAAGAGTGCAATACTGATCAATCAAGCATATCTAAGTAGCACCTTTAAGACTACTGGAACAGAGGTTAAAAATCAATATAAAATCAATAAAAGTCCTCAAGGGTAGAAAGAACTGCATGCATATACAGAACATCTGGGTCATTAACTTTGCTGCTAATCATAGAATACAGAATAGGAGGAACAAAACAAAAGGGGTGACATGACCAGTCAGAGGTAAGAATAAGACACAAAAACACTACCTCCTTCCATTTTCTTGAGTCATATTCCATAAACAGTTATTCAGTTGACCACCAGGTGCCACTGTTAACTCATAGCAGCCTGCCAGATCCCTCCCCATTCTGTTTCTGTCTCTCCCCCCCTGCACTCCATTTCTTTCTTTCCCTCCCCCCCTCCATCTTTTCCTCTAAAACAAAGTAATTGCCTGCAGCACAGTTCAGAGTCTCCTACTCTGTCTGACGCAGATCAGGCTCCAGCCAGTCAATCATTATTCTCCACCACAACAGTGAATACCTCGTGTGGTTCAAGAAGTCGCCGCAACCTGCTGTTGACACTAGTATGTGTGGGTGCCTCTGCACCCTTGTGTGGTTGTGTTGTGTTGTGTGTGTAAGTCTATATGTGTGCGGACTTTCGTGACCACGGTGCTGAGGTCTGGCTGCTCCGTTTTGGTTCTTGGGAATCATATTTATGCATGACGGTGTGTGCATGTGTCACGCACACGATTAGCGACAGACATTAATCTCCTCCCTCCCATTCATCTGTCACTCAGACATCTATAATTCAAAGGCAGCCAGTCAGAGGTCTTGGCTGGGTCTGCCTGAACAGAGAGCTGAATCTTTATTAATATCGATTCATATTCTTCTAATTTGTTTTGTGTCTCTGTCTTGTGTTTGTATTTATGGGCAATCTGTTAGCATGTGTTTAACAGGAATGTGTATGTGCTTGTCCTCAATGCGTAGGTGTAGTGGAAGCACAGAAGGTCCATGTTAAGCGCCCAGCCTCTACATCAGGATTTTGCTCTCCTGATTTTCTAATAAATGCGGGTCTGACCAAAGTGCAACGAGAATGTCATTGCTCTCCAATTTGATATCCACATCACTTTCTGCTGACAGAGAGAAAATGCGGCAGAGCAGGATAGAGACGGAAAAATGAAAGGTTGCGAAAGCGAACGCGTTAGAAGTCAGTTAAGCCATTTATTCAACCAAGAGAGGAAGACAATCTCTTTTTCAAGGTAAGTCCCAAGCAAGAAGGCAGCAAACGAAAACCAAGGTGCTAAATCCTCAGAGCATCCTGAAGGGAGCGTTTGTGCGTTTGCTGGAGAACACCGACGAGCGTAAATCCAAGTGAAAGCTATGATCTCGTATGGATTTCCTCCATTTAATCTCTTGAATCACAGCAGGAAGGGGAGATGTAAATAAAAGTGGAAGGGCTCCCACGTTATCAATGGCACCTCACCTGCGAGTGGCTGAGAAGAGACAAAGCCGGAGTGCAGCGAGGACTGACAGCTTTACAACTTCAAACAGCTGCACAACCACAATCTTATGTGTCAGAACAGCAAAGCAGTAGATATAGAAGAAGTTTCCAGTTGAATTGCTGTCAGATGAGCTGGAGTAAATCTCTATCACTTGTACTTTTCATGTTCAATTAGAGATCCAAAAATAACAAAAGGCTGATACCTTTCTATTATTCATTTATGAAGTTACTGACGTGTTTGCCTGTGTTGCACCATCAGTTCCCCAGTGGCCTTTATTTCTTTTATTTATTTAATTTTTTAAATAATAGACTATTTGCTATGTTTTGGCTTTTTTTTTTTTTTATTGAATTGCAAAAATCTTAAAAAGTCACTTATGAGACAGCGGATGATTTCCTGGGGGATCTCCACCCAGATCTGGTCCAACACATCACCTCCTGATTAGTCTGAAGGTCAACCTGGCGGTCTTGGAAGGACTGAAACATCTGTCCTTGAAGGTCTTCTATTGGATTTAGGTCAGGCGAATGTGGGGACAAGTCAGTGCTGTAAATTCCTTCATCCTCCAGGAACTGCCTACATGAGAAATGGATTAATGGTTATTAATCCATATCTCATGGCCCTCATGCCTGAGGGCCCATTTGAGGACGCCAGGCCCTCAGGCCACCCTCTCTTTATGAAGTCTGTTTATGATTGTTTTGTCAGAGATATTCACACCAGTGGCCTGCTGGAGGTCATTTTGTAGGGTTCTAGCAGTGCTCATCCTGTTCCTCCTTGCACAAAGTAGAAAATACTGGTCCTGCTGATGGGTTACTGTCCTAGAGCAACTGCCTGTCTCTTGGAATCTCCTCCATGCTTTTAGGACTGTGGTGAGATTAGGCAAATACCCATTTGTAATAAAGATTTAAGACATAATTCAAATTTTTAATCAAATTAATTCCAGTGTCAAGACAGCCTCCATCCCAAAGCACTCCAAACCCAAGATGTGAACCCAGAAAAGAGTCTCCTATGTCAAATGGTGACGAGACTAACTGGCTCCTCTCAAACACACCGACGATTCTCACAATACTGTGTTCCAGTTACCGATCAGAGTACACCAAATTTTAATGCAAAGCAAAGAAACCTATCTGAGATACTGGAAAGAACTAAAAGCCAGAGCAGATGAGAACGTTGTTCTGCAGTAAACAGAGATCATGAATTGGCAGAATATGTATTAACTGCCAGAACACAGAGATAGATCCTAACCAAAGTGTCGGCTCAGTGAGCACAAACTGGAATCTAACAAGGAAAACATTAAAAGTCATGGGAACCAAAAAACAACAGGACATGTGATGGGTGCTCACATTTCCTCCTAAAATGTAAATCCTTCAGTCATCAATTCATGCATGAAAGGTTAAATAACAATAACTACAATGAAACACGTCATACATCTATAGTAACATTAAACGAATAGTGAGTGGCAGGGTATGGAGTGACACATCAGTGTCCGATGTAGTGGTTTATGTGCAAGTATACCATCAACACTGACACAAATACAAGAAAACAGCCTTTGAATAGCTGTCCACTGTAGTTACCACTATGTGTGAAATGGTTAAAAACCCTGTTTTATCTCCACAGTACAGGGGTCAGCAACCTTTAACACCAAAAGAGCCATTTGGACCCGGTTTCCACGCAAAAGAAAACACTGGGAGCCGCAAAGACTTTTTGACATCTAAAATGAAGATAACACTGTATATATTGTTTTTTACCTTTATGCTTTGTGTGAACAACTAAGGTGTGTTGCTTATGAAATCCATGAAGTGCTACAGAGAAAACTACATTATGTTTGTGTAATTAACACATTTTGAACTCTTAAAGAAATATAACAAAAGGAAAGACACCCAGCTGAACTAAAATGATCCATGTAGCAAACAAAAACTGCTGTGAGCCGCCCCCCTTTGGGCCTTGACCTGGCTTTTAACAAAATAATTGGGAAAAAAAGCACTATGCTGCTAAAAAAAAATGAAAAATAGGTATTTGCAAAATTCTGCCTAAATATGTATTTTACCTGGTTAATGTGTGTGGCGGGGTGTGGCCTGCAGCGGAGGCGGATGCAACTGAGTGGCACCCGCAATCAGGCCTCACCGCCTTAACGTCTGTGCATATTCTCTGTCATATGGGCCTGCATAAATAAGCTTTCTGAATCCTTTATCATCTGCAACTGAAAATAGTTGTGGATGATTACTATACCTTTCTATACCTTCCGATAAGAAGCCGGCTCGCGTCAAAGATCCGGCTCTAAGAGCCATTTCGTTCGCGACCGACACATCACTAGTCTGTGCCATCTATGCTGTTGTTGGTGTGTGTCGGGCTGTGAGCTGAAAAGCTGCAGCCAGTTGTATGCGTACAGCAACCGTGTGTGAAAAGTGGTAGATGCTGAAAAGCATGTTCATGGAAACATCGTCGGGTCTGCCGTGATATGTTTACAATGGGACTTCTGCTCCTGAACCTCTGCGCACAGCGTCTGCAAATCGGGGCTGTACGAAGTCACTTCAATTTTAAGCAAGACTGTAAGCTGTCATCTGTGAGGCGTGAGCGGTGTTTGTTTTTAACATAGTTCACGGTGAAGAATAGCTGCTGACATAATGTGGATCCGAAGATCCATAATTGGCCTACCTGGGGTTGAAAGTCTTGATAAAGGCACGGCGTTTCGGCGGGTACACTGGCTTCCGTGAGTGTGACGCTTATTTTGAGCAATGAAGAAATAATAGAATATAATTTTATATTTCAGTATCACAATACTCTTCCAATTTAGAACTACAAGTTAAAAAGAACATAAATAAACATAAATAAAATACACTTCAGCTAAATACTTAAAAAAACAAATTTATTTTCCCAAACCACGCGGAGCCGCACTATAAGGAAGTGCTGCATGCGGCTCCGGAGCCGCAGGTTGTCGACCCCTGCCACAGTAGATATGCAAAAATTACCCACATTATGGCTTCAACCAAAACTCCAGAGTGTAGACACACTTAATATTTTTAAATCACACCAAGAAAGGACCATAATGTTTCCTTACGCTTGACATTCAAGTTCAAGTTCAAATTTTATTCGCCACATGCAGTGGCAGGTTGCCCTGCAGTGGAATGAACCCGCCCCCGACCATACACGCACAACACAGACATCACATGGGGATACAAGTCAGAGAACGGTTCATTCATTGACTTGTCTATGGTTTTTAGCTATTTCAGCCATTTCTTTAACACATTTAGCTCTAATTATTAAGCTAGCCTGTGGCTTAACTTACTAGCTACACTTATCAATGCAAACATATAAAACAATATATGCATTAGCTTGCTTTTGAAACATTTATGTATTAATTGTAGCTACTCATTACCACTTACTTTTAATATACTGTGCATTAAGCAATTTTAGCAAACCTTTTTGGTTTAAGTTGGCAGAAACTCAAAAGCGAGTCATCTACCAATCAGAAAGTTGGAGGTTTGGTCCCCTGCTCCTTCAACCCAAAAGCTGAAGTGCCCCAGAATAACATATTGAACCCAAAATTGCTCCTGACTCATTCACTGGAGCATGAATGCATACGTCATACTTCACAAACACTCAGAGGGATAAAATGAAGTGTTTTATGTGTGTGAATAGGTGAATGTGCCTTGCAGTAAGCACTTTGAGTGTTTAGTTAGAGCAGAAAAGCGCTACATAAGTGCCAATTTATTTTGCCATTTACAACTGCTAGCTTGATATCTGGTTGTCACAGACACTCAGTCAAAACATGGAGAGCTGAGGTTTTTATCTATTTTTTTTCCCAAATTAGCCGAGTTAAAATTTCTGCGTACTCCCTCAGACAAATGCAGAAATATCCCATGAGATTTGAGTAACCGTAGTAAGGAACTTATGTAATAAAGCAACCAGGTGAAATGTGGAGAAGAAAAGAGCGATTGAAAGAATGACGTACGAGGATGACAGGAGGAGACAGAGTGTTGTTTTCAGATATACAGACCTTGCTGCCGAATGCAGCTTGCACGCGGAGTAGCAGAGAGAGGCCTAATTAACACAGAGAGCACCCGCATCCTCAAACAGGGTGAGTGATTCAGATCCAGCTGTATTATCACCCTGCCATAACAGTGCCAATCCAACCTGAAACCAGCTCCGCTGAGCTGATTTGCCTTTTCCTCGCATCATCTGAGGTCATGACGTACTATCCACTCCTTCTGAATGCACAAACACATTTTCTGCGTAGCAGTAGCCACAGAAGCCACAGTATCATTCCAGTTATTCATGCCAAATATGTCATATCCACAGAGGTTTCACTTCCACAACCACACAATCTAGTGAGGTGTCACTTGTGCTTCATTTGTGCATCCTTAAACATGTCACAATTAACAAAAGCTATCAACACAACCATTGTTTTCATCACACTACCTATTTTTCTGTGATGACAATAACTATGATGAAATGTATCGACACCTACGGTGACGAATAAAAACGAGATATTCTGGAGAGACAAAATGTTTGGAAGTGATCCAATAGGAACTAATCTCCATGTGCAGTAAGGTCAGATGAACACATTTGATCTGCCCCTCGGGAAGCAGTGCAGCTATCTGCCACCTTCCTTGTTTCTCATGAAATTGCGACAAAATGTGAATATTTGGGAGGAAGAGAAGAGTAAGCGAGCTACGCTCTTTACTGAAAGCTCATTCAAGCAATTTCCAAGTAAAAGGAAAGACAATACAAGTAACTGGTCAAGCTACCTATTCTTTTTCTGCTTTTCAACAGATCCAATCCAGTCAAACAAAAGTGCAACACAATCAAGAACATGCTAAAAATGAAAGCTGGCTTAGTTTGCTGCAGCTCTTTAGATATGACAGATTTTTGTAAACCTAGCAGCAGGTTGACAACATCTGCCCCATCTGTATCTGAGATACCTGTAGTGGCATCTCGAAAGAAAGTATTTAAATGCATTTAAAGAATGAATTTAAATATAGATAACACAGGGCTAATTTAGATTGTAGACTATTGTAAATTCACTAATTGCTTATGCTGGGTCATTATAGATCAGCCTAGCCATGTTACATTAGATGGTGATATGGCAGCAAGCGTCAGATGACCTCCTTCAGACTGTCTTTCCACAGTGATTACTGTGACTGACAAAATCGACAAGAACATTCAAGATCATCCTGCTGCAGAGTTGTGTGCGGAGTTTTCAAATTACTGAGGCTTCACACGTAGACTGTGCACAGGCTGAGTCGCTGTTCCCATCCAGAAAGCAACAGGAGTAGATCGAGCAGCTCCAGCAGCAGCTGAAAGCTCAGTGACACTATGGTAAAGCTCTTACGCTTTCTTACACATACTTACACTTTCTCTTCTGCTTAGTTATCTTTCGGCCTGCTAGCGCCAGCAAAGGTAGATATCTGCTCTGTGGTGAGTCTGATGTTAACACAAACAGATACACCTGTTACTTTAGTAAAAGTCTGGGTCTGTCTGGGTGTTCTCTTGTAAAACCTTGGTTGGATCTCATATCCTGCACCATGCACCTGCTCATTACTTGAGAACTGGCGCTCATCAGATGTGTTACCATGGTAACCAGATCATTTCAGATTAGCCAAGTATTGATTTAAAAACACAAAAAACAAATATTGTGTCTGGCAGAGTAAAAACTTTTCTATTTGAATTCCTAATTGAACAGTTTGCATTGTGGGACATTTACTCCATGCTGATGTAGTGTCCTGCTCTCGCAGCCGCCAGTAATCATCTGTTTTAATGTCTGTTAACTGTAAACGTAACAATTAGCCAAAGTGTAATCAACCAATCAATCAATTTACCTCATAAACAAACAAAAACATGCAGTAATTTGCATGAAGACAACTCGTTCAGGCTGAGTGGAGCAAATCTTCACATTCTCTGAGAACAAGTGCGTGTGATCAGCGTTTTTATAATGCCACCATCTTGTAAACAGACCCCGCTTTTTTTGTGGCGAGATTATTAACTTCCTTTTTCTATAAGACACCTGTGCAGGATTCCTAAATGTCAGCAGAAGTGTGAGTACTATCCTAAGTAAATACGGTTGGTAATGTGTGTTACAGTTGCTTTTGTTCCAAACCACTCATCTCTTACGCAGAGCTTTTGAAGAGGACTTAATGTACTCCGTAAACTAGTTTGAGTGGAATGTTGTCAATAATGGGGCATAATGAAGCAGCTGGACATTCAGGGCAGCAGGCAAGGTCTTAAAATGACCATATGGTGTTATGAATTAATTAATTTACTGACTCAGATCTTGTTCACCTACTTTGTTAACTTTAAAGCGCTATACAAATACCATTTTAGTTGAAATACCTATGAAACAAGATGCAAAATAATAGTTTCCTAATGCTGCAGCAGGTTAAACTTTGGATTCTTGGCATGAGTCAGTAATGTTTTGATTTCATCTTTATCTGTCAAGAATAACAAGACTAAATAAATACATAAATAAAGCAAATTTCCCTTTGTAGTCCTTTTATAGTGTGCACACAAGTCCAACACACAAGGGTCAAATAGAGCAATATAGGTAAATATGGACAGAGAGAAAAACCCTCCACCCCATCACAAAAAGCATTATCCAATTCAATTCAGTTTTATTTATAAAGCATCAAATATAGATATAAATACACAGTGCTATATACCCTACTATAACGCAATGCCTATTGCACAGTAATCCCATCAATTTAAGAATGGAATAAGAAATGATGGGTGACTGTCGCAAAGGTTAGGGCTTTGTGTAAAATTCTTTCTTACACACTCAAAAAAGTGAAATTGTGTGGTTGTTACTGACAGCTTGGTGGCGCAGTGGTTAGCACTGTTGCCTCAGAGCAAGAAGGATCTAGTCGGGGACTTTCTCCATGGAGTTTGCATGTTCTTCCCATGTTTGCGTGGGCTCTCTGGCTTCCTCCCACAGTCCAAAAACATGAAGTTAGCGTGGTTTGGTTAATTGGTGATTCTACAACATCTCCCACCCCATGCAGCAGACTGTGACAGCACTGAGCAGCTCCTTCAGTGGGAGACTGCGGCACCCACGGTGTGGGACGGAGAGATTTCGCAGGTCTTTCCTCCCCACTGCTGTCAGACTCCATAATAAAGACTTTAACTGATCAAGCACACACATCCATACATATGCAATAATACTAAGTGCAATAATCCTTTCTGCCATCGTTGTATTTTTACTCAGTTGTATATAGTATTTGTATTTGTATTCTATTTTTATCTTATTGTATATTTATTTTATTTTATTCTACTGTATATAGTATTTTATTTTATTCTATTCTGTACAGTTGTGTACTGTATTTATTCTTATTGTATTCTAATTTTTGCCTCATAACTTTTGCACTGTCCACTTCCTGCTGTGACAAAACAAATTTCCCACGTGTGGGACTAATAAAGGTTATCTTATCTTATCTTATCTTAAATTACCCATAAGTATGAATGTGAGTGCCTCTCTGTGTTAGCCCCGTGGTAGACTGACAACCTGTCCAGGGTCTACCCCACCTCTCACACAAGTTTATTGAATATGAATAACTTGTGTTAATTTAAGTCAATTGTCTAAGTTGCTGCCAAAGCAAAACATCTGTGTGCAACCAATGTCCACTATTGAATTAAATAAATCCATCATGTTCTTTTTTTCAGTGCATGTAGCACACAGCAGGTGATAATCTGCTATGTATGCATTTGCAAATGCATACAAGCAAGAAGGATCTAGTCAGGGACAAACAAAAAAACCCTGTATGCATTTGCAAATGCATACAAGGCAGATTATCACTCCACTTTCATTTAGTCATTTGTGCTACCTAGACACAGTGTGCAGAAAGCAGGACACATGATATAAATCCTCCATGTGCTTAGATATATTGTTCTCACACTGAATCAGTTGGATATCTTGCAAACTCTGTACGATGGCGCTTCAAGGCCTTTTAATATTGATCTGGCTACATCAGCCATGGAAGTTCTTAAATGCACCTCTCTCAGGTAATTTGGAGGAAGCTCAGGGCTGTGTTCCTATGTGAAATTGCTTTAAAATCATAGACATTTCTAGTTTTGAAAGGATACCATCCTCATCAAAAATCCTGATGTACAGCAACTTACAAAAAAAACCTGATTTTTGGGAAACTGATATATTTGGTGCGCATTTCTTCACTATAGATGACACCTATTTTTTGATTCAAATGAGCCGAAGCGTGTATTTACTGTACAAGAGTTGGAAAAAGAATGATCCAGTCTTCTGGGTTTCAATAACTTGGAGAATGCCACATGCAGATTCACTAAGCCAGCAAAGGAATCATGCCGTTACGATCAATAAACAGGAGCGAACTCCAGTCAACATACAAATACCATGCGCATGGGCTGAAATGTAGGAAAGGGTAAGGCCCTGACTGGTGCTGTAAGATATGCAAGGAGTCAAGCGCATGAGCCAAATAAAGGAAATTTGGCTTTCCTCTCGGATAACCTATTGCCATAATTATGTCAGTCAACACTGTCAAAATGAATGCTTCACCTGGCTTTGTAACAGAGTTATTGGCGGCACTGCAGCAGCTATCAGGTCCTTGTGGATTGGAATGGATAGATGATACTCTGGATATACTGCAAATGAGCGAATTTCCATATGTATTAGATGTCCACAACAGGACCAGGGATTGTAGGCGGGAGCAAGTACCACTAGTGAGCAGATAGTTAAAGTAGCTATTGATGTGCTCTTGAGATTTAATATTCCAGTTTCAGGCTTATGAGGTCTCAGGTATGATGGTGATTACTGTATGGCAGGGACATGCCAGTGGGAGAACAGCCTTTTGCTCTGTATGTGTAATTACTATGTGGGGGTAGTATTTCTGGCCTAGTACATGACAAACTGCAGAGAACTTTGAATTTCCCTAACTGATTCATAAGATTTTAAAAGTCTGTTGTCTGGACAGGCAGTATCACAGCGAAGTCTGTTCAGGGCTGCATTGCAGTACAGTTCTTCAGGACAAAGATTCATTCTCCAGTTTTGAGGAATTGGCTTCCTTTGCTTCAAAGAGTAGTGATTTCGTAGACCTCTGGAGGCAGAAAACTAGGTTTGTACTAACCCAAACTCTGGACTTGTTCAAAGAATGGTTTAACAAGCAAGTTATTGCCAATTCCTATTGCCAAGTTAAGAGATTTTTCATGATCAACTGGAAGTGGTATTACTGCAAATTGGAAACATTTAGGAACCACAGCAAGTTGACTCACTAACAGCAGAATTCCAAATCTCCTCATCAGCACAAGAGCTGTGTTCTCTGAGTTTCATGGTTTTTCATAACCAAGCAGCTCCTGTACCTTACTGTGCCGCTATTGATTGTAGTGTATTGAAATATGATGGAAGGCACAACATTTTAAAGTCATCTAAGAGGGCTAGCTCTAAAGCCTGGTCATAGTTTGTGGGTTTGTGAGGGATATGGTCAAATATGGTCAAACTGCAGGATATGCAGAAAGAAAATAACACACTAAATTTTTACAGTTAATGGTGGATAAATTAACTCTGAGCTTAATGAGTGATGCATGATGGCATTTTGAACAAGGGGAAATGTCATGGGTTTTCTTTTCAACTTGCTCACAAAAGCTTGGCAGTAATAAAAACTGAAGCTTGTGAATTGTTCGGATCTTTGTCTTTTTAAGACTTGTTATGTAACTTGTGCATGGAGATATTGCCTGTACTCAGATGTAACCCATATGGAAAGGAAACCTATACAGTATACTTTAAAGGCTTAAAGTGCTTTCTGCACAAAAAGCAATAAGCATTTAATATCTGCAAATATGAGCCAAAGTTTCCAACAGAATGTGAAAAAAAGAATTAAAGAAAAAATAAGCTAGTTAGCTCATCAACTCTTACAGTTACAAAAGAAACCTCTGTTTGCCTCTGAATTCCTTCTACACAATCAGTTGAGCACCCAGACCTAGCACACAGGTAAATCTTAGGTCCCTGAAGGTTCTTATCTACATCAGATATTATGATGTCATTCTGTTGTCTAGCAACCACCTACCAGCTCGCGAAAGCAGCGGTCCCCAACCTTTTTTGCGCCATGGACCGGTTTATGCCCGACATTATTTTCATGGACCGGCCTTTAAGGTGTCGCGGATAAATACAACAAAATAAAACTAGTACCGGTACCGAAAAAAAGAAGATTTATTCATAACACATGTGAAAAGACCCAGGAAAACCGAGTTAACGATAAAAACGATAAAAACGATAACAAAATAACGCTGAAAACCGATAAAAACCCTGAAAACCATACATTTCACACCTGAGCCTCAACTCTTGCGGCCCGGTACCAAACGACTCATGGACCGGTACCGGTCCGAGGGCCGGGGGTTGGGGACCGCTGGGCTAAAGCATATCATCACTTTAATTTCACCATAATAACTAATTAATTTATATCCACAAAACTTGATATGAACAGTATTGTATGATCTCAGCCATGTGACAGATACCAGTCGCCCATGAAAATGAATGGATGGATGGATATGGGCTTTAATAGAGATAGAGCCGAGAATTTCATGTCTACTCAAGTGTGGAGACCAAAGCTCGAGGAATGTCCTTGAAAAAAAGCTACCATTGCTCAGCTGTAGATAAATGATAATTAAGACTGTGACACATTGTGACATCTACGATAACACTGGTATAAATTTTTGCAAGATGTGATAATATCATATCACACTGTCACTGCTCTAGTAACACCATTCAGTTATGGTTCCCAGTGGGTGCTACAACAGGACAAGCGTGGAATGACTGAAAACAAGAACTCTATCCCCAAAAAGGGAGATACCTTAAAAACCTCTAAGAAAAACACAATACTTTCCCAAATATGCAAGAAAATAGTATTGTGCGTAAGATGGAAATAACAAGCTTGTTTCACCACTTGAGGCAAAAACACACGGTCAAGAACTACTGGGCTACGAAGGAGAAGATGCTAGCAGCTAGTGATGCACGACCCAAATTTAAACAAATGGCTCAACCATGCATTGCTGGGGTACTTGACTTGTTAACTGCACTTCATGTAAGTGGAAAAGCAAACGGTGGGTGTAATTTAGGTAAATGACAGAAGCTCCCTGGACAAACAGAAGGATGGAAAATTCCCATTTACTTACAGCTATAAATGCTGCTGCCAGCAAGCATCAATAAAATGTTTAGGTTTTTCACCAGAAATATCATTATCAGAAATTTTCTTGAAATATGAGGCTATATCTAAAAATCAGTTATATATAAAATTATAATGGATTCTTATTTGTTTAATAAAAATGAAAATGGAAGAAAATTCAGTGGGAGCCTTTAGAAGCTTTTGACACACAGTGCACACGCACAAACATGGACAAACACTTTAATTACCATTTGATAAGTATTTCCAAGTACTTAAAAAGGTCAAAGCCAGAAACATTTCAGAAGAACAAAAAAAAAAAGCAGACAAAGAAAAAATGGTACTGGCTAAAGTCTGAATCCCATTTATTAATGTAACCCAAAAAGGGCTCCAATTGAGAGGTGACCACTGTGAGGGACCTAAGAAATAAAAGCGCTGTGACTAAAAGAATGTCAGGGTGGATGAAAGCTGATAAATATGCCATTTGGTAGGTGTTTTTGCTGAAGGTCCAGAGGACAGCATGCTGAGTGCATATTTCACTTCTGGCTCTTGGAGACGTATACCTCCTGAGGCTGTTGCCTAAAAAAAAAAAAAGCACCTTAATGTTTGCTTACCACTGCTCCTTCTGCCCTGGCTATTTCACTCTGCTGTTGGATCTCTATACCTCACCACCACCATGCCTAAAACAATAAAAACCGATGAAACAGTGGATATTGTGCTAACTTTATTTACCTGAAATTGCACCGTTCTATACTTCTGACTGCTTTTTTCTTCTTCTTTTACTTCTGCTACACTACACTGTCTTCTGCCTATCAAAAATAACATTCTGGACAGATTATTTATTTTTTTCACCAGACTGCAGGTCTAGGATTAACACCATGTTGTGGCATTTGGTTTTACAACTGGCCCTCCACAGGTACAGGCTACAAAGTAAAAATGTTCAATATCTGCACATGTTAGCCAGGAGTTGTAGTGATGGCAGAGAAGAACAGCGGGTCCAACCAGCAGCTGGAACACCAAGACTCAAACAGCGACAAGTCCCGCTCTCTGCCACCCCGTTCCTGGCACCGCCGTCACCTCCGACACCATGCTGGCCAAGCATATGAGTCAATCCCCCCTGTTTTTATGTGATTGCGCCCTGCCGTGAATGCTCATTAGCATTTTTTTTGCTGCACAATTACTGGCCTGCCGTGTACCCATCTGTTGACTGAATTTGTGCAGCCAGGTGTGCTTGTTCGCATTTGTTTGCTCTTTTTATTTGGAATCAAATAGTGTTATTAATGCTAATTTGCACTGCAGTGTTGGCTGGAGCCACCGCTTGTAATCTGTCAGACACACGTGCGTGTAGATGGTGAACAGCCTGAGCTTTGCTTTCATGTTGGCGATCATTTTCTAAGGAGTAGGTGTCAATATTTTTAAAGTGCTGGGTATCTCATTTTTAGATGGTGGCTTTTTACGGCCTGTCTCCTATAAACTTGACTACATGGGAGCCCTCCGGCAGACTGGGCTTACGTCTCAGGTGCAGCTGCTTTTATGGGCTCTTTGACTATAAACTTTAACAGGTCGTGTCATAGCTGTGGAGTAGGAGGAAAAGAGCACTTATTTTTGGATTTTCAGGGTCTTAGAAGGTAGAGATCAGAGATCAGAAATACTCAATTGCACTTTAAAGGTTGCATTCATTGAGTAATTCATTTCATCAGTTGCGCCACAACAATGCCACACCTGCATGTAGAATTTACCTTATTATTGGGTCACAGTGCGCACTGCTTAGATTGTAAAAGGTAGCTGGCTGTAGATGAATTGCACAAATTCTATAATACATGGCCAATTTCTGCTTTTATAACAATGTAATCCCATGGAGACACTCCCCTTCCACCCAACCTTCGTGCTTCTACAGCAAATCGGCCTGTGTACAGGAGCAATGACTCGAAATCAATGCTCTCTTTGTTCTAGATGGCAACTTCCACCTGCCTGAGCAGTGGCTTTCATTTCCCACTTTTAGAAGAAAAGCAGCATTTGCTTTGCCATTTGCACTTGTGTTTGAGAGAAGCAAGTTGATTTCATATATACATGGATATCTAAAGAAGTCTACACCAAGACAGAAGAAAAAAAAAGCATAGTCAGAGACACTCGGGCTCCGGTGTTTGAGGGAGATACTGTATCAACAAATAGAAGCAACGACAAGGACTCAGCCGGGAGAGTAAATGCACCCTTTTAGCTTTGTTACAAATAGCCCTATTAGCATTTTAACCATGGATTTATTATAGGAACTATACACTGAACTCAAAGATAGGGGCCACTCACTTGATTGAAAATTGCTCTCCTGGCACATGAGCCAAAAACTGTCCTAGCTTGCTTCTACATTTTGCATCCCAGTAGACTGTATGCTAAAAATGGGCGCAGCCTTTGTGAGGTCACCCATTGGTATTCTGGCAAGCTTGGGATGTTTCTTTTCTTTTTCCTCTCTCTTTCTGAAGGCTCAGGTGGAGTTGTGAGCTGGGGTCTCCTTGCTGGTCCACCTATGGTGGTAATCAGGCCCTCTTAGGAAGCTGCTGCTTTGCTTTTTGTCCTGTAATCCTATTCTATCATGTTTTTTTAACAATAGATGTCTTTAGCATTGGCTTGAACCAGAGCAATGAAAAGACAACACTGTGTGACGTTTACTCTGTGAGCATCCCATTTTATTAAATATGACTGAAAATTAGTAACTTCGCTCATAAATCTATCAGGACTATACTACACTCTAAAAATATGAAGTAATTATTCTTTTTGGGGGTTATCACAGCTTGTCAATTGAGTGGTACCTGCCAGTGTACACTTGATGGTAGAAGGTCTTTTTGATATAATAAAAAGGTCAAAAAGCACCCATTCATTTCTGTATTTTTATCTATCCTTACACTTGAAAGTGGATTGGATACATTCAGTAATTAACACGCATGACTGTAGCAGGGAGTTGGTAACGAGGCAGGACCAGGCGATGACAGGGCCGGACCAGGCGATGACAAGGCAGGAACAGACGGACCAGGCGAAGCACAGGCGGAGGCTGGGCCAGGCGAGGCCGAAGGCTCTGATGAGGCTGGGCCAGGCGAGGCCGAAGGCTCTGATGAGGCTGGGCCAGGCGAGGCCGAAGGCTCTGATGAGGCTGGGCCAGGCGAGGCCGAAGGCGAAGACTCGGATGACGCCGGGCCTGGCGAGGATGATGACTCGGATGAAGCCGAACCAGACGAGGACGAAGACGAAGACTCGGATGAAGCTGGACCAGATGAGGACGAAGACTCGGATGAAGCTGGACCAGACGACGACGAAGCGGCCGCAGGTGGCGGCTGAACGGGCCCCTCGGACCCTCCAGCGGAGACGGGAGGCTGAACGGGCCCCTCGGACCCTCCAGCCGACGAGGCATGAGGCCGGTGGGGTTCTCCGGAACCACCAGCTGACGAGGAAGGCTGCTGGACGGGCTCCTCGGGCCCCCCAGCTGAAACAGGAGACAAAGGCCGGAGCGGTCCCTCGGACCCTCCAGCGGAAACAGGAAACGAAGGCCGGAGCGGTCCCTCGGACCCTCCAGCAGAAACAGGACACGAAGGCCGGAGCGGTCCCTCGGGTGGCTGCTTAAACTCCAGGGGTCCAGAATCAACTGAGGACTGGGACCTAGCCTCTGGGGAAGCCCTGGAGCGGCAAACTGTGCCAAAGGCGGCTGAACTACAAAAAGCACCTTGAGGTAAAATTATACTTTCTCCCTGCATGGAGTGAGTGTGTGAGACCACTATTACTGGAGCCAGAGTTACGGGTAGCGGGGGCACTGGAGCTACTGGGGCCTGCGCTACAGGCGGCACTGGAGCTACTGGGGCCTGCGCTACAGGCGGCACTGGAGCTACTGGGGCCTGCGCTACAGGCGGCACTGGAGCTACTGGGGCCTGCGCTACAGGCGGCACTGGAGCTACTGGGGCCTGCGCTACAGGCGGCACTGGAGCTACTGGGGGAGGCTGCGGGGCAGCTAACCGAGCTGAGGGAGGCTGCGGGGCAGGTGACACTGGGAGCTGAGCTGCTGGAGACACAGGTGACGCTGGTGTACTGGGGTGAAGGCAACGAGGATGCAGTCCCTCTCTTAAGGGAGGATGGAATGATTTAGTGATAAGGCTTGATGGGAACAGATGCTGATGCTGAGAATACCAGGCAGCGAGGGCTTCCAGGAGGGTAGCTGACTCTACCGTGCCTGGACCGCCCATGCCAAAC
Organism: Rhamphochromis sp. 'chilingali'; assembly: GCF_963969265.1. Lineage (NCBI taxonomy): Eukaryota > Metazoa > Chordata > Actinopteri > Cichliformes > Cichlidae > Rhamphochromis > Rhamphochromis sp. 'chilingali'. The sequence continues at coordinate 12,042,754 of NC_137931.1, read as the reverse complement.
AGTTCGAAGCATATCCTGGCTCTCAGAGCTGTTATTAGTTGTTTTAATCTGTTAATGTCCAAAAAACCAGCTGTGCAGAGGGTGGAAGACAAAAAGTTGTCAAAAAAGACCACCTGAAGGAGTCTCTTGGGGGTGTCCTCAGCGTGGATTACTTCCCGGCAGTAGTTCCACAACTGCGCGAGATACTGAGACCGTGAGTCCGCAGGATCCATTTGAGGGTTGCGTCGTTCTGTCATGGTTGGCTGTGTGGCAGGCGGGCAAGCAGGAGTGGTGGATCCAAAATGCAGGACTCAGACACAGAAGTTCAACTTAAAGCGCAGCTTTAATGCTGGAAAACCTCTTACTACTAAACTCACCAAAAGACAAACAAAAACGCTGGTGGACTAAAACACTGAAGCACAAAACACTGAACTGGAAACAAAACACTGGCAACACGGAGGCAAAACACACACAGCTTGTTGAGGGTACGACGCAACACTGACTCAGAGAAACACAGGGACTAAATACACTGGGAAGTAACGAGGAGAATGAGACACAGAAGGAGGGCACAGCTGGGGGAAATTAGAACTGACGAGACAAGCAAAGCAGGACACATTCACATAAGACACGGACCTACAAAGTAAAACAGGAAGGATCACACAGAGACGCGAACTTGACACAGTGGAGACAGCAACTAAGAAAAACAGAGACATAAACCATAAGGCAGAGGACTCTAAGAACCGAGAGACACAGAGGGGAACTCAAACATGCAGACACAGACTTACACAGAACAGAGGGGACATAGAGAAACATGAAGGGCAAGGGATCGAAACTAGAAACCATAGAAACTCACACCAAGTACAATAATACAAAAATCACAATGAACTAAAACGCTGGGTCAGGAGACCCAGGACCCTGACAAATATAGACTTTGTGGGTCTTTAGACTGGGACTGTTAGCTCTCAGCAGGAAACTATGCATATAATCTGGAGATGGAGGAGACAAGAACAAATGGGATGCAAACATATTGGTTGGTTATTTTTGACTCTTGTGAGTGGTTTGTTGGAAATTAAATTAAGTTAGTTAGAAATGAACAAACTGACTATTTAGTCTGATATCAGGTAATCAGTTTTACACAGTAAAGAAAAGCCACAAGCAGCAAACCAGGAGATACTTAGCTCTAACGTTGGTGTGACAACAGCACAAAAATCCAGCATACTGCACCAAGTGAGGCCCACCCAAAAAGCATAGGACAATGTGTCATCCATCTGATTGGCATGCGAACTGGCAGGCTGACCTGACAACCATCTGACCACCATGGAAAAATTGAGAAAACACTGATGCTGTTGGCATTTTTCTGAAAGCAACAGTGATGGATGTCAGGATGTAATATTGTCTATGCTGTATAACTGAGTGAAGTACAATGTCAGTGACAGCGTGACTCTCCTAATCGATGATCTGCTGTTTCCAGGTTTAAGCTGAAACAGTAACCTTAATGGCTAGACTCCTATTTTCTCCTTCCTCTATCCTGTTTATATTTACTGAGGTTCAGATTTACAGAAAACACCAGCTTATTATGTAGTTTTATTTTTAACCATCATTTTATCCCACAGGTTCTGGAACATTGAGCTTCGGGCCAAAAAAAGTCTCTCTCCCATTCACAAACATGTACTCTGGGCTTTTATCAGTGACGTTTTTTTATGTGTAAAAATAATGATGCACAAATGAAATATAGATGTTGGGCTCATTTGAAGGTATTACAGGATTTGAAAGTATCTGATTTTTTTTTTTTTTAAATCAGGCTGATTTCATAGTCTATCAGTGATCCATTTTTAATGACAAAGTAGTCAGGCATCATAGACTGACAATAAGAAAAACTCAGCTGAGGTGCATTTCTGCAGATGGGTTAAATTCAGTTTTTAACCCTAAAATAAATCTTTTCCCTTCTTTCCTGTCACCCAGTTCACTCCTCGGATGTGCCATGGATTTTCAAACTTAAAAATACACAGCACACTGACAGGCATTCACAACCCCTCCAACAGCCTCACGCACACAAACGCACACACACGCACACAGTCACATAAGAAGAGACTCTATCTCCAAGCTACAGCCTTGACTGCATCACAAGTTCGTAACCTCACACACGCACACGGCAACACCAAAATTTGAGCATGTGCAAATACAACTGCAGAGTCCCATGAGAAAGTGCACACATGGACAGATGTACATACACACTCATGCTCTCTCCATCAAACACGCGTGCGCACACACACACACACACACACACACACACACACACACACACACACACACACACACACACACACACACACACACAGAGTCATCATCCCACTGCTCATCTCTATTCCCCTTGCTGTCCAGTCCAGTTCAGGTTGGTCGTCTGGAGAGTGGAGGCAGGCTGAACCTGTCCACTCTACTTTCTATCATTGTCTGGCAGCAAACCTACAGGGTCAAACACAACTTCACTTCCCCTCAAATGTCTCAGCAGGCCTTGATTGATCCTGCCTGGCACCACAGAGGCCAGTGGAATGGAGAAGGGAAACTGCAATCCTCTGCAGATCTGGCACCAGACTATAAGGTCAGATTGCTAAAGGAAAGGAGTCTGATGGGTTGCTGGATGTTTTAGGATTTGGGGAATGTAACATTTATGAGCACCTGTTTGCCCTCTAAGGGCTGAAGCACTGTAAACACAGAGAGTGGAACAAATTGCTGTAAAAATACAATATTTTGTACAGCAATGTACAGTTCTTTGTGAGTACATATAAATACTGTAAATGCTGAGACGAACAGCAAGTTACAGTACAATTCTGTGATTTTTTTTCTTTTATGACTGTAATGACAGACGGGAAGGTTAGTGAAAGCTTACAGTGCTTTACTCTAAAGCTTATATTGTACACAAAACATGATTTTAAATTTACAGTAAGGCATATTAGAGTCAGTAAATAAGAACATACCTGCTTCCTATATCAGGGTCTACAAAATGATGCATACTTCTCATGAAAAAAAGTTTGAAAATCTAACTTTTTTCCATACTTTTATTTATTGAAGGTCTGATGATGTATCATTCTACTGTAAATTTATAGTAGAATGTAAATAGCATCATAGCATTTCAACTCTAAATTTAACTCTATTCCAAAAATCGTCTGCTATTCTTCCTAGGGTTAGCATTGTAGTTATGGTTATTTATCACCCATTAACATGAACCAGGTTACTGCTGCCTCCTCTAGGGTTAGGATTCATTTCATATTTTTATTATTTATTTTGAAATGGAACACAAAACCTCATTTATGAGATGTCTTTCTAATGTAGCAACATTTTGTAGTTTATGAATAGTCAAACTGTGCATTAAAAGGAGATCTAATTCAGCTGCTGCATGAAACATGAAATACCTTCCATACTGCTACATTGTGTAGCAAACCCATGTTGCCACAGGATTATTTATTTATTAATCACAGCCAAAATAAGAAAAAATAAAAACCCCAAAACAAAGAGAAATGGTTTCTCTCATGATACAGTGATAGATGGCGAACATCATTCAGGCATCTTGGGAAGTAAAATTTTGGAAAAGAAAGCATTTTCCAGTATTCAAATTCACTAACCTCCTCCCTTTGTGCCTGTGATTAGCCTGGCAGCAGCCGCCGCAATCCATCGCTGCATGTCTCAGAGAGATGCTTAATGAATGAGATCAGTCAACAGAGACTGGCAGCTAGTCACACACACTCGGAAGAATGGCATTTGTTAGTATTTTTTATATATATATTAACAGCATGTCCTTAGAAACAATGTGTGCAGTTTCTATAAGAATAGATCGGTGAGCTTTAGTTTTGGATTGCTTTCTTAACAGATGAAACTGATTAGCTTTAATGTATTGAAGGTATTGGGATATTTTCAAAATGATTGCTGATAAATGAGCACAAGACCTCCTCCAAAAAGCCACGCCTTACAAAAAAATCCATTACTCCAACCTTGTGTTTGTCCTGTGTGTGTCTGGTTTCAGCTGTTCCTGAAAAAATGAATCCAAGTGAAAATGACAGGGACAGACAGGGAAATGGATTCACTAAGTGTGAAGAAGTCCTTGATGCCTACCTGCACTGAGGCAGATTCCAGTTTATATCAGCACTACAGACATCATGGGACATTTCCAGGTGTTACTAGATCCTTCTCTAGTGGACTGAGACTCCACATGACTGGTTGACATTTGACAAAAGCCTTGGAGACTTTTTATGACGAGACAGAGACTCGCAGAGACGTCCAGATGATGAAATAGTCTTCACCAACAAAAACTGGCTTTACAGTGCTTTACAGCAATTATAGAAGCCTGAGAATCACCACGTGATTACCAATCACTTTTTGGAAAATCTTCTTAAAAAAATACCCAGATAGCATATTAGCCCAGCTTGCTTGTAATTCTTGAGTGACTGATAAGTGCCTCATCATTCCTCACACTTTCCCAGCCTGAAAGAAGCCTATAACAGCATCACAAACAATGTGAATGTGGGGAAAAGTAACAGTGCATCATTATCACGCTGTTACCATGGATTCTATTGTTAAAAGTAGTACATCCACCGCTGTATCCAGAAGAGAACTGGTGAAATAATAAGGTATTACTTTTTTGGCTCTGGTGTGGCAATCAGGGCATGCTAGAGCAAAATCTCAAAAAAAAAATAAACATAGGAGGCATAACTTATTCCCTTTCTGTGCTGTTTCAATATCCCTTATCCACCCCTGTAAAATATCCATTAGGGGTATCTTTCTGTCTCCTTATTAACCTCCTTATTATTTGAATTTTTTATTTGGGGCAGCCTCTTTGAATCCACCAGTGACAGGATGGTTTGTGAGCTATTGTGCTGTCACAGCTTTTTGCTTATGGCTGTATGTAAACAAAGGCCAACAGCATCCAGACCACAAATTAGCAAATCTGTTCACAGCGTTTGATGCCTGTGTGCTCAAATTGACATAAACCACTGAAACCACTGCCAGATCTCTGAATCATACAATTGGAGGTATCGTGTGGGAAATGAATGAAAATGTGGGAGTAATTTGTGAAGACGACTGCTGTTACGCTGTTACTCAATCCCAAATAAAGAAAATGCTGTGTTAATGCATGGGGGTTGTGCACAGGTTAAAGGACAGAGTCATAGATACAGCACTCAGCTGCAGTAATGAAGCCAATAATGCAATAAAGTCTAAGACAGTAATTACAATTATCACATCAGCCAACCATTTCCTAGTTTACTATTTCTTGATAGAGATGTGTTTGTCAAGCCTCGCTAGAAGCAAGGCTGTGTTATTGATTCCAGTTAATTGGTCAGAGGCCAGATGGACATATGTCCAAACACAAAATGTGGGATATTTCATGATATTGGCATAGTAACAAGTAAGGATGACGAAGATTATGTCTTTGAAACACTACTATGCTAATGCTATCACTGTAAGCATGTCAAGTAGTACTGTGTTAACTTTGACAGACCTTGAAATAAAGAATTCTTCTGTTTGCTAAAAGCATCAAATGCCCCATTGCTCAATCTAATAATCTCTGGGCTCTTTGGTCGTACATCCCTCTGTGTGATTAGTCAGTCAGATCTGGTTAATGCTATTAAACTTTAGATGGATTTAGCTGAATTGTTTTCTTTCAGGGCAAGTAAGGCAGCAGTGCTTGCCCTTTGAAATTTAAAATAGACAGTAATTAATGAAATGAAAAATTAAAGTAAATTCTGTGCTTACATCTTCAGCAGTGTTCTTGTGGACAAACTGTCGTCGATCTGGAGACCAACAGAAGGCCAGTGTGCTTGATTGAACTTCCACTGCTTAGAGATCAGTTATGTCCATTAAGTTAAGACACACAGAGACATGTGTGGTAAGATAAATAAAACATCAGTCTGTGACTAAAATCTTAATACAGTTCTGTGGAATAATCAGAATTTAATCATTTAAAAATATGCTAAACCTTAAACACTGATCCATGTAACACTGAAAGGGAACATCTTACAGCAGAATAATTACTTTTCCATGTGATACTTTAATTACAATTTGCCAATAATACAAAATCATGGGTGGTTTGGTATTTTCATGGTGTGGTACTGCTGCTTTAACAAAAGCAAACGTTCTATAAAGTTCCTCTACTGCTCATTATTGTCAGCTAATGGTAAATATTTTGATGGTAACTAGAAAAAATATATTTAACAATTCTTCAGCCCAGAAGGAACATGAAACAACAGACAGTAAGAAAGAAGTGGTATGTTTAAATCTGATCCAATTTGTGGAGCAACAGTTGTGAAAGATTTATTTTTCTTTTCTCTCGACTTTCCTGTTTTTTTTGTTTGTTGTTTTTTTGCTTTGATAGACCTTCTGGTTATCCTGCTTTGACTGTCTGTCAAGGCCAGAGTCAATTATGAACCATTGTCCAATCACCCATCCACACTGAGCTATAACCTCTACTAAAACATCTGTGGAGTATAAGAACATTACACTACCTCCATATATTTCTAACTTGCTAACTCTCTATAGCACTGGATCTCAAATTTACTCTGTCATGGCTCACTTTAGAAGCTCTCAAAAAAGATCAGAACCCTCAATTTTTGTGATAAAAATAATAAATTTAAGTTGAATTTGATCCTGGAAAGAGACATAAACCCTCTGGTGTGTGATAGCGAGGGCATTTGGCATAAATACTTGGAGGTACTTGTGAATAAGGTAGATCTTTTAAAAGTGAGCTCTAAGATTTGTGCTAGTATCATTTGTTGCGCCTGCATTTTGCTTTCTTATTTTGAGGTCCTGACCTATGGCTCCTCCAGTCTCAAATAGGAAATAATTTCAACTGCATGGCAATAACCAAATGTAGTTTTTAGTTAATAGCAAGAATTGACAGATTTTTCCCCAGTGATAATTGTTGTTGTGTTGTTGTTGTTTGAAACCCAGGCATAGCAAAATTCATGCAATAGTATCTGCAAACTCTTGCTTATTTTTTTCCCAATAAAAAGTCTTGTAGAAGTTTAAGTTTCGATTCTCCTTAATACAGCTTTTTTCTTTTTGTGTGTTTTTTGTGTTGTATTTTCTCTTTTTTTTTTTTTTTTTTTGCCTGTCCCGTTTGGCTCTTTTGCCATCAGAATTGTTGTCTAAAGGCAAAGAAAGATGCCCAACGGATTTACTTTACCAAATTGACCATCCCAGCCTTGTCGTAATGGTCCATTTGATTCACCTTTTATTGTTTATTTTATTTTCACTTACTGAATACGGGACAGACTTGACTGGGGGAAAGAAGGGGAGAAAGAAAGAGGGAAAGAGAAACAGCTGAGAAGAGGGACGGGGGAGAAGGGCAAAAAACAAAAACCAACAGAACGGGGAGAAAAAAAATAAAAAGAAAAAAAAATGCATATATCGATCACCTGGATCACCTGCTGAGAAAGAAAAAAGAAAACAAGCAGAAGAGAACAAGAGTAATAGAATAAACAACATCACAATGATATATGGGAATATGACACTAAATACTAAATATTAAACATTATTGTGCAGCACATAAGATCAACAGAACACAGTGTGCTTTGAGGTAGGAGCCAAAAAGGGTGTAGTTTGTGGGTGTGATCACCCGTGTGTACACCTGTGAGCATGGACGCGCTTGTTTTTTTTTTAAAAAGGTTCCTTCATGTAATGATCTGCTAGAGGGTGTGGGGGGGCCACAGCCCCGTCCTCCAGGGCATGAAGCAGGTATGGAGGAGATCAAAACTCCAGATATCCAGAGGCCCCCAGAACACAAGAGACCAAGGAAGACTAACAGAGGGGCAGCCGCGCCACTGTCCCAGAAAGAGCTGAGGAGAGTCCCAGATGAGGGCTCACTCAGCAGCCGCGGAGCAGAAGCCAGGGGGAGTTGCAGTGACGCGCCCGTGAGCTCCGCCGGCAGCCAGCCGTGCCTGAGTGACCGAGCCCCAGGCCGAGAGGCCAGGGGCACCCCACCCCTGAAGTGGCCTGAGTGAGCCCCAGGCTCCAGGCCCCGATAAGCGGCTGCCAAGGAGTGAGCCGGTGTGTACCTGGACGCCCATCCCCGGAGACAAAGAACCACCAACGCACTGATGTCTGAGGGAGTCCACCACTGGCAGGGGAAGTGGTGGTGGGGGGAGATAGGCCTCCAAACCTTGGAGGGCCTGAGATGTCCCCAGAGAGGTGGCGTCTGACACCCAACCTGACATATAGACACAGACATACAGGCACACACAGATACAAACATCCATTCCCACCCTCATGCTCTCATATGCACTTACTCCACACTCAACCAACGTGGAGACAGACATAAAGAGACGCTGTACACACGATCACACTCCCCAAGCGTACTCTACGAACCGGGTCTAGGTACCCTTGCCCCTGGAAGGGGGAACTGCACCCAGACCCAGGTGGTGTTACCCTTTTCCCTGCGGTGGGGAGAGGCAGACTGCCCCGACTCCGTAGCAGCAGGGAGGCCCCACACTCCAGACCGCAGTCGGACGGCCAACTCCACCTAGCCCTCCCGCTCCAGCAGGCCGCAGAGAATGGGGGTGGGAGAAGACTCCAAACCTCCCTCCACCCGCTCATTGTAGTGTTGATGCATGTGTGTTCTAAGGTGCAATTAAAACCCAGGAGGGCATGGAGCTACCTGCCAAGGAGCAGCAGGTAAGCGCATAGTCCCTCCTGATAGCCCTCAATGTCTAAGTGTATTTAAAATTGAGAGGTGGGCAACGACGCCAGGGGTGAGGTGTACACCCTGATGGTAATTTGGACTCCGTGATTGTGCCCACCCCCAAGATCCTATATGTATGTGTAATGAGAGTGTGAATAATGTGAATGTCTAAGTTGTGGAATAAAATTGAGGCAGAGGCAGCCAGAAGGGGACGGGGGGGGGGGGGGGGGGGGGGGGGTAGCCTCCTCTGCACCCTGGTGACATACCCCTACTCCAAGGCCCTGCATGTGTGGGTGGTTGTGGTGGAGCGGGAAGAGAGAGGCAGCTGGAGATGGGGAGGGAAGGAAGGGAGGGGCAGGTAACCCCTCCCTGGGGCCAGCTCCCCCGCTGACCCCAGTAGGCACTCCCACACTCCGCGACCCGCCAGGGAAAGGGGGCCCAGGCCCATCCAGACCGGGGCCCAGTGCAGCAGCGCCTCCCGGCCCCACAGAGCCCGGGACAGTCCACCCAACCCCACCACAGAGAAAACTGCACCCACCCCACCATCCACTCATCTTCCAGACTACATAAGACAGTAAACGCCCAGGCTGAGATCTTCCTCCACCTCTCCTGTATCTCCCCCTCCTGCAGAGAGAGTTCCTGAAGAGAGGAAAGCTCCTGCAAGATGTGACCATCTCCCCCACCAGTTGAAGAGCCCCCCAGGTGGTTCGACGCACCGGCGGCACCCTGCTCCAGGGCCGGGCCCCCATGCACCCACCCGCCCACAACCCCGGCAACACACCAACCAGGATCCAAGCCCCCGAGGCCCGGCCCGGGCCCCAGCCCAGAGACGGAGCGCCCCCAGAACCTCACGCCCATCCCGGACCCACCCAGGGCCAGCCAGGCTACCAGGTCAGTAACCCACGTCCGTCAGCACAGACCCTCCCCTAGCCCCGCTGCACGCAGCCGTGAGGAAACAGTCACCTGAGAGCCAACAGAGCCCCCAACCGGACATGACCGCTACCCCGGGTTGAGCCCCCCAAGGAAGATGCCTTACCTTTCGACTGTTAGTTGACCAACTCTACCACAGTCGCCCCAAGCAGCCAATCCCATGCTTTAAATCCATCTGTGTAAAAACTGTTTTCCATTATAGTCATATTTTAGAAAAAACAAACACTGACATAATTCTACCTGGTAAACAGACTATTACCCCTGACATTAGCAATATGATTAAAGAAGTTTCACACAGCCATTAGCGCAGACTCTTAGTCATTTTGAAAATCTCATGTAAATAAATATTTCACTCATCTCTGTCTTTTAACTGAACATGCGTTAATTGCTCTAAATTACACCTGCTTCTGAGTTTATTCCAAAGCAGAGGGAAGTACTAATATTTTTATGAAAACGTATTTGGTAGCTCTGAATATTTATGCAACCCCAGAGTGTTTAAAATAGCATAAAGTTCAGCAAGACGACTTGTCCTTTCGCTGTGGCAGACTTAACTACAAATACATGTTTTTTTTAACAGCGCGCAGCCAGCCAGGTTGCATGAATGCACTCTGGCTGACTGTGAATCACTGTGCCTTGTTGCTTTATGAACAGCTCTAGATAAACTCTGACATATTTACACACATCGCGGCACGACTCTCTTACAGAACACGGGAGGGTTTTGTCAGCTTTCGAGGCATTGTGTGCGCGCAATAAAGCCAGGATTTTTTCTTTCTTAGATGCTGCGAGGTTCTAGATAAAGAAGGAAACAAAACAAAGCCTCTTTCCCCCTTCTGTGTATATGTGCACATGCATGCATATGTCCTGTACGTCCACATTTATCTATCTTCATCGTCAAGCTTTTGCAACAGCGCAAATGCACCTTCGTCTGTATGAGTGTGAATGTGTTTATGCACAGTCGTGTACGTGTGTGTGTGTGTGTGTGTGAGGCCTGTTGCTGGCCATCCAAGCGGACAGGTGTCAGGTCGTATCAGAGCATCGCTCCAGTGACCAGGTGGAAACCTGGAGGAGAAAAGGTGAATCACCGAGCCACACTGGGGCAGCAAAACTGCTCGGCTTAGTCTACTATTACTGAAACACACACATACACTGATGGGGACACATCTGCAACCAAATACTCCGCCCCCGCCCAACACAGACACACAGACACAGACAGTGGTATCACAGAGTGAGAAAAGAAAGGAAAGAAGAGTAGCGACACGCAGGGACACTAAGGAATGACTACAAACTGAGGGAGGCTACTACTACTACTACTGCTGGCACAACATGCGCATGCACCCACATACACAGACACACATGTTCAGACTGAGTCAGAAAAAGTCACATACAAAGTGAGAAACACACCCACTCACACATATGATTGCGTGACTGAATCCAGCGTGAGGCATGGAGCTGCAGAGAGGAGGACACTCACAGAAACATGCAGCAAATGGACACATCAAATAATTAGCAGCTTGATTGAATTGAACACACACACACACAGCCTGTCTCCACAGGGGCTGTCTGTCTGTGTGTGTCTTGCCTGCATTTTGTCTGTGCTTGATGAAGAGAATGATCACTCTTCCCTGCATCCCTCATTTTCTCACTCCTAATTAATTTACACACACGCGCGAGGCCGCTCGCACACACTGTTGTGAGGATAATTGGCGCGGCAGTGATGCCAGCTAATGACAGGAGAGAGGAGCAGAAAAAACAGCGGATGGGACACCGGCGTCGATGTTCCCTTCAACCACTCTGTCGCCAGTCCTCTTCCTTTCCTCACACTTTCAAGCCTGTGTTCCTGATTCACCCACTGCCTTCTTCTTGTCGCTTCCGTCACCACTCTCCTCCTCCTCCTCCTCTGCCACCGTGTTTGTTCCTCTCCTGCTGCCTATTCTCCCTCTCCAACACTCACATATATAAACCCACATTCCATTCTATTTCCTCTCCTTCCTTCTTCTTATTTCCCTGTACTACCTCCCACTCTCCTTTCTTTCACCCCGTCTCCCCTCACAATCTCTTGTTCTCTACCCCTCCTTCGCCTTTGGGTGCTGAAGCAACAGAAAAGTGTCGGGGAGCCTCTGATCACAGCAGCGTTAACCACAATTGAGGGTGACGTGTGGCGGGATGAGACCCGTGTACCGGAAAACCTTGGCTGGCCTGCCCGCATTCCGCCTGCCACTCGCCTCGCCTTCCCTTTTCTTCTCTGCCTGTGTGAGTGAGTGTGCGTACATGTGTGTGTGAATGCATGTGCATAGCTAGCCATCCTAATGGGAAGGAAATGTTACCAGCCCACTGGGCTGTGAAGGGCTTAACTCACCTTGAGCTCTGAGACAGAGAGGAAAAAGACTAAGAGAGACAGACAGGCATACAAGGGATAACAAGGTACATATACATTATATAGCAAAGAGAACTGGATAGAGTGACTCCATACTTTCTTGGAAAGTAGTGGTTTAATGTTGGATAAGATTTTGTCTGGGCCCTAAGTTTAGACATATTTAGACAAGAGCTTGAGGTGCTAAGAGTGCTAAGCGAAGTACTGAGGATGGAATGAGCTAAGTGATCAGCTAAGGCTAGCAAGCATGGTTAGCATCCTATATTCTTAGTCCATATGGTTTCATCCTACTGACACACTTACCTGGCACATTTACAACTGTTAGGTGATAGATTCATACAACACAAGAAGTTAACCAAAACTGAAGCACAACCATTCAGGACAAGCTGTACCACACACTAGCTCACTTTTGAATATCCTCAAAAGGACATTAGCAGAAGCTAGCTAATATTGAGAAGTTTTCAGCCTGTGACCGATTTAGGATGCTGCTGAGTCTCCGTTTCAACTTGTGTTGAAAGTGTGGCCTCTAAACTCTATATTTTAAATTGCATTGTTTGGCCAAGTAAAACCAGAGTTATGATAAATCATTTACACTATACTTTTCCCTGAATATTGTTCCCATGTTTAGTGCAGGAAGAAAGGATAAAAAATATGATTTTCTGAGGGCAGCGAGTGTATGGCTAGTGTGTAGTTTAGTTGTTTGTTTGACCTGACTGTTTAAATGTCACAGTTACTAGCCAAAAAGCTACCAAAGACAGATTACAATGTAAATGCCTTCTCCAGGTGGAAAACGGGAGGAGTGATACACCTCATTGTTGCTAGGCCTCTGATGTGCTCCTCTGTCTTGTTGTGAACAGGAGCTATTTTTGAAATAGCGCAAATAATTTGTGTGACATCTTATTGTGACACCTGATTGACATGTAGCAGTTAAAGTCTATTTAAAGTCTATTTTTGTGAAGAGCTATTATAAAATCTAATAATGAAAAGAGGTTTTGGACGAAAACATATTGATGGAGTTAAAGTGAATTGCTAATTACATAATCAGAACTTTACTTTTGTCAGGGTTCCTGGGTCGGTGACCCAGTGTTTTCAGTTCACACTCACTGTTTATCTACTGCCTGTTCCACTTCCTGTTTTATTGTGTTAGCCTTGGTCTGTGTGTATTATGTTCAATCCTCTTCCCATTATCATTAGTTCATTATGTTCAGCTGTGTACTCACCGGTCCCTCATTATCATCATTATCACCAGTCTGTGTATTTAAGCCCTCTGTTCTACCCATTCAGTGTCGGGTCATTGATGATGTTGTTTCTGTCGTGTGTTCCGTCCAGTCAGTCAGTTAGCCAGCCAGTCTACCAGTCCGCTAAGTCCAGCCAGCCAGCCATCCATCCTATCATCTGTTGTCTACATATTCAATAAACCTCGTTCTGCACCACGAGTCCTGCATGTGGGTCATCCCTTCCTCGCCTCCGCACACGAGCCCTGACAGAATGACCCGACCCGTGCCAAGAAGACACGCTTTTGACCCAGCGGACTCGGACCTCTACGAGCGGCAGGAGGTAGCGCTCTCCTTGTGGGCTGAAAAACTCAAGGAGAGACAGCGGCTCTTCGCGGAGCGAGAGCACGTCTTCGAGGGCACTCGCTTGGCTCTGGGCGGGCCTCGGAGACGCCGCGTTCCCCCACCTGCTGCCTCACCTGCACCGGAGCATCTGTCGCGGAGAGTGGACGTTTCACGCCGCGCTTCGGCCGCTCCCTCTCTCACCACTCCGCTCCACGCTCACACATCACCTGCCTCATTCACCGGACCTTCAACCTCGCCATGGCACAGCGGCTCCGTCTTCCACCAGAGGCTCCCGTGCCAGAGGCTCGGACGTGTACCCCGCCCGCTTCCTCCTCCCGGAGAAATCGGCGCACATGCCGCCATAAAACGGACCACTTTCAGCCACTCCCGATGGTGAGCTCCAGTGACTGTTTTTCGCACTCACCATCTGATTATTCACTCAAAACGCACAATAACCCCATCTCTGATTCGTGGGATGTTTCCCTCCTGGAAGATTCTGTGGACTGGGAAGATTTGTTCTGCTCTGCTCTCCCAAAGACTGTAAATAGTGGTGGCAGGAAAACCAGAACAATCCCCAATAAACCTGCTAACATCACACACCCAGTCATTATCTCCACTCCCGTCAGTCAGTCTACCCCCACACCAGTGCCAGCTCCCAGGAGGAGGGCAGCTGCGACCCAGTCTACCGCCACACCCGCTTCGGTTTCTCGAGTGGGGGTGACTGGTGTCCAGCCACCTCCCGTGCCTGTCCCAGCACCTAGGCTGAGGACGGCCAGGATCCAGCCTGACCCCCCTAGAGACTCAGCTGAGGCTCTCCAGCCAGTGCCCTCACGCTCTGGAGGCACGGAAGAGCTAATCAGTCCACCACTTCATCCACCTCCTGACCCAGCCTTTCACGCACTAGCTTTATCCCTGGTTAGGCTGGCTGAAGTGTCCCCTGCTCAGGCACCGGCCTTACTAGCTCAGGCTGTAGCTTTATCTCCCTCATTAGCTCAGTCTGTAGCCCAGCCATTAGCCACACCAACCTCAGCTCCGTCGTCAGCCTCACCTGCTGTTCAGCTTCCAGCCCCGTCAGTTCACTCACCTGCTCTCCAGTCCGCTCCTGTCCAGTCACCCGTAGCTCAGTCTCCTCCTGTCCAGTCACCCGTAGCTCAGTCTCCTCCTGTCCAGTCACCCGTAGCTCAGTCTCCTCCTGTCCAGTCACCAGTAGCCCAGTCGCCTCCTGTCCAGTCACCAGTAGCCCAGTCGCCTCCTGTCCAGTCACCAGTAGTCCAGTCGCCCGTCCACCAACCTGTTCAGTACCCAGAGCCTGCTGTGAGCTACCCTGCTGCCCAGCCAGGGGTTTCCGCACCCGCTGGCCCGGCCGCTCCTCAGCCAGGGGTTTCCGCACCCGCTGGCCCTGTCCTGTGTGTGCCAGGGGCTCCAGTGCCCACTGGTTCTGAGACCGTTTTCGCTGGAGGGCCCGAGGAGCCCGTCCGGCAACCTTCCTCGTCAGCTGGGGGTTCAGGAGAACCGCACCAGCCTCATGCCTCATCAGCTGGAGGGCCCGAGGAGCCCGTCCGGCAACCTTCCTCGTCAGCTGGGGGTTCAGGAGAACCGCACCAGCCTCATGCCTCGTCGGCTGGAGGGCCCGAGGAGCCCGTCCGGCAACCTTCCTCGTCAGCTGGGGGTTCAGGAGAACCGCACCAGCCTCATGCCTCGTCGGCTGGAGGGCCCGAGGAGCCCGTCCGGCAACCTTCCTCGTCAGCTGGGGGTTCAGGAGAACCGCACCAGCCTCATGCCTCGTCGGCTGGAGGGCCCGAGGAGCCCGTCCGGCAACCTTCTTCGTCAACTGGGGGTTCAGGGGAACCGCACCAGCCTCATGCCTCGCTGTCACCTAGCTCTGCTTCTGCCTCGCCTGGCCCGGCCTCAGACCCTGCCTCTGCCTCGCCTGGCCCGGCCCGGCCTCAGAGCCTTCGTCCTCGTCTGGCCCGGCCTCGGAGCCTTCGTCCTCGTCTGGCCCGGCCTCGGAGCCTTCGTCCTCGTCTGGCCCGGCCTCGACTTTGGCTTTTATTTTGCCTGCTGCAGCTCCGGCCTGTGCTTCGCCTGATCCTGCCTCGTCTGGTCCTGTGCCCACCGGGCCATGGCCAGCACGCCTAAAACTGGAGGGCCGCCGTTGCCTTCCGCACGGCCGGCCCCCGGACCGCCTTCGCCTGAGTGGCCGCCGTTGCCTTCCGCACGGCCGGCCTCCGGACCGCCTTCGCCTGAGTGGCCGCCGTTGCCTTCCGCACGGCCGGCCTCCGGACCGCCTTCGCCTGGGTGGCCGCCGTTGCCTTCCGCACTGCCGGCCTCCCGAACTGTGTCCACGTCACCGCCGTTGCCTTCCGCACGGTCGGTCCACCGGAACAGTCTCGCCTCGGGCCACGTGGCCGCCCACCCGAACTGTCTCTGTGTGGCCTCCGTCCCTCCGTCCTGGGCCCCCTCCGCCCGCCCTGTTCTGGTTCTTTTTCGTTTGGCCGTCGGGTGCCGGCCTTTGAAGGGGGGGGTCCTGTCAGGGTTCCTGGGTCGGTGACCCAGTGTTTTCAGTTCACACTCACTGTTTATCTACTGCCTGTTCCACTTCCTGTTTTATTGTGTTAGCCTTGGTCTGTGTGTATTATGTTCAATCCTCTTCCCATTATCATTTGTTCATTATGTTCAGCTGTGTACTCACCGGTCCCTCATTATCATCATTATCACCAGTCTGTGTATTTAAGCCCTCTGTTCTACCCATTCAGTGTCGGGTCATTGATGATGTTGTTTCTGTCGTGTGTTCCGTCCAGTCAGTCAGTTAGCCAGCCAGTCCACCAGTCCGCTAAGTCCAGCCAGCCAGCCATCCATCCTATCATCTGTTGTCTACATATTCAATAAACCTCGTTCTGCACCACGAGTCCTGCATGTGGGTCATCCCTTCCTCGCCTCCGCACACGAGCCCTGACAACTTTGCTCAGATTTTAAGTATGACACTTTGTTCAGATTTTTTTTTTTGCTTCCTTCTTATTGGTTTTGGAAAAGCAAAATTTGAAAAATATGTCAGTCCATCTTCTCTTTACTTCTTAAATATTTTCATACTTGGAGGGCACTAAATCCTTTAGCTTTTGAAGATGATTTGTATTTTTTTTGCTATTTAATATCATATGTGGACATGCGAAAATATGTAACGGTTGAATTTATCCTTTTTCAGTACCATTCAAGGCTGACTAAACAAAACGATGCTTTTGGAGGTTCCAAAAACAGGTCCAAAGTAGCTTTTGTAGAGGCTTTAACAGCAAACCATTATCCTTGGACTCAAAGGCATATTTATTATTGATGGGGTTAAGGTTCAGGTATTACCACAATTTTGGTCACATAATGTATTTCTACCACTTTGCGTTCTTCCATTTTTCTTTTTTTCGTTTTCTTGACAAAATAGTGTATGCTGCCAAGCAAATATTAGACATATTTATTGAGCATCTCAAAAGTTTCTTTTGATTAAAAAAATACCAAAAGCAGCCACAGGTTTTTCTGCATGATAAGTGAGACTTAATCACATCAGGTGATAATAGAGCCATAAATTCTTGCCTTGACCTAGTCGATGCAAGTTTGGTTCACCAACCAGTCGTAATTTGGTGTTTTTCACAAACTGCATATTGTCCACTTTGTTAGATTGCTTTGAGCTCCTATCAGTTAACTGTTAACATTGTGGATTGAAAAAGACAAAAAACAAATATAAAATCTTTTTTCTTTTGCTTTTTTCTAGTGTTTTTACACTGGGCATCTTGAGGTGTCCCAGATGCAGCATTGTCTGTTGTGTGCCATTATAGAATACGGGTATAAAATAATCAATTTCTCATGCCTGATGCTCACTTTGCAGTCCCAGGCACCAACATCTCTTAGGTTGGAGTAATTTGGTGCCAAAGTAAATCTAATAAATTATTGTATTTCATTGTTGTCTCCTTACAATGTTGATACTGTATTGAATTATTGCTGGTCCTCTGTTTTCTTTGGTATCATTTCAGGCTCTATTTTCTAGACTGAACTGTTAACAAATAGTTGTCAAAACTTGCCAAGAAATATTAGAGCAACCTTATGCTACCTAAAATTTGAGAACATTATGCGTTTTACATTTTAAGCGTATGTTATACTGCAGTGCCCTTGGCAGTGCCCACATCCTTGCATTTTGAATAGCCACATATTTGGCCTTTGCTGGCTATTCTGTATAGCTTCCCTGCTGTATAGATGCATGGTGTTAGGCAATAACGTTTGCAGGCGGCACAGAGTGTGAGAGACAATAGTACCCTTGGCTGTGTTCGGCCAGAGCTAATGCACATACACTAACAAACAAATATGCACCAGTGCACACAGAAACACTCTCACCAGGCTCCAAATCGACATAGCGCCTTTTGCTAATTACCTTTACATTTTTACACTTTTGCTTACTCAAGCTCTGTTTCAGGCAACAGCAGGTAATTGATTTCTGGGTGTGTATGTGTGTGTGTGTGTGTGTGTGTATGTGTGCGCAGGAGTGTGTGAAGTAATAGTCGATCTGTCGGCTGGTCGCTTTGTTGCCTGATCCCTATTGAAATCCAGTGCATCTGAAGCATACATGCCAAGCGGCACTCAGTGGACAGGAAATGTGTTCACATTAGCAATGTTGTCCCCGCTTGTCAAATTCATAGCACTGGTGAGTCATAAGGAACGTTTTGACTGCAGGAAAAATAGGACAGAATGAGCCAGAAAGAGAGTTGTGGACAGTGTTGTGGCAGCAGGGAAGTGTGCAAGGCGAGCATCAAGTCTATTATCACTTAAAACTTGACTACAAGCCACATCCAGTGAGCAAACGGGCTACAGACTGTCCGCAGCAATCTGTGTTTTCAAGGCAACTGGATATTTTGCTTCAAAATAAGAGATATAACAGCTTATTGTGATGACGTTTTGGTCAACATCAAAATGCAGAGAATTTCATTCTCAAGCGACCACACTTGCCCACATAAAGGTCAAGTAAAGAGAGTCCTGTAGTAACAAAATTGCCTGCTAAATAAGCTACTAAGAAATCAACATCCAGAAAATTCACTGCTAACATCAGCTAATACAGCACTAGTGTTGTGCCTTTTGAAACCTTGAGGTAGTGAAACTTTTTCAAGTTTCAAGCAAGTTTGGAGACAACCAATTGTGTTTCATGCAAACTACAAGTGACTGCAGCAATACGCTAGTAGTAAATGGAGGTTTATGGTGCAGCAAGCTCTTTTCAAAAGATTTATTTACCAATGAGTCTAGGGATACACATTTTTCCTTTGCGATTGGTGGCTGTATGTTGCATCCAGGAAATCTGGATGTCTGGCAATTCTTGAGCAATGTGAGAACATCATGCAAGAAATCTCTTAAAATCGGCGTGCATCAAGACTAAGTATGCCTGGGTCCTTTAGTCGCCAGCAGTGTTGGTCAAGTTACTTGAAAAAAGTAATCAGTAACTAATTACTGATTACTTCCCCAAAAAAGTAATCCCGTTACTTTACTGATTACTTATTTTCAAAAGTAATTAATTACTTAGTTACTTTTTAAAAACACGATTTACAACCTGAAGAGGTGATAAAGCGATAGATCTTTCAGCCCAATTCTACTTTTTCTACATAATCCATCATACAAAATGTAATCAAATGGAAAAGTCTCTTTTTTTTTACTTGTTTTATCAGTTTTAATCTTTTAACTTTATGCATCAAGCAAAAATTTAATTATATGCAACATTCTCTGACTTGAATAAATTACCGTATTTCTCGGACTACAAAGCGCACCTGAATATTAGCCGCACAAGCTAAAATCAGGGGAAAATCCTGTTTTGTACATACATTAGCCGCACCTGACCAAAAGCCGCAGGTGTTTCAATGTTGACTTATCATATGTAAGAGAATTGTCAGGAAAGAGATGGCTGTTTGGAGACACACCCCTTTTATTAATATTTTGAAAAACAAGTTATGGGTACATATTTGCATAACTTTTTAGGTATATGTACAAGTAGTGGTAATTACAAGTACGAAACATGTACTGTGCTTCATAAATGAGTAACAAATGTAGTACATAACAATAACCTACAGCACACCAGAAAAATAGATTCAGACTACCTTTTAGGCTCAGGTGCAGTGACACGGCTTTAACAAGAAGAAAAGTCAGTCATTCACCACCATCTTCCTGCACACTAAAACCACCAAAGTCCTCTTCTCCAGTGTCGGATACGAACAGGGTCAGGATGGCTACGTCATCCACTCTCAGCTTCTTTCCTTCGTTGTCACTTTCAAAACCAAAGAAATCCTCGTTGTCAAGTGTCAGAGTCGAACACCCTCTGAAGGGCCGTGGCGGTGTCCTCCTCTCCATCATGCAGCAGTCCAGCCCTTCGAAATCCGTTGGTGATCATGGATGTTTTCACACTTTTCCACGCTGTCAGATTCCACCGGTGGAGTTGAGCATAACTTGCTTTTCGCAAGTTTATCGCCGCTCGTCATCCACGACTCCCGCTGAACGCGTAGCGTTAATTTGAAGTTTGTTTTTTGCGCTACTTGTACGGCACTATGTTGCCTGGCGGATGGACACGTGACCAACATACCACTCTTGAACCCCGATACTGTGTGTCTGATCACATGCCCTTCTGCCAGGCAACGTAGTGCCGTACAACAGCGGAACAAACAAAACAAATCGTCTTACGATATGACAAAAATCATGGACAATCCATAGAAAAGCCGCACCTGACTAAAAGCCGCAGGGTTCAAAAGCTTGTGCAAAAAGTAGCGGCTTATAGCCCGACAATTACGGTAGTTTAACATTTAAACCTATTTTCTACACATTCCAGCACATAAAATAAAATGTTTTTTTGTGTTTACACTCACTCTTTCAAATAGATGCAAGTAAAACACAGCAGAAAATAAATAAAGTCAAAGACTCAGCGGTCCTGTTGCTCTATTTTCACCTGTAAAGCAGGACGGCGGTAGGCGGAGGTTTGCCCTGGTGCAGGTGTGCCGCGGTCAGTTGAAGAATCCGCGAGTTTCTTTGTGAATTTCCCATTATGTTGTTTCGCACTCGGTGCTTGCTTGGAAGTTTAGGGGGTTTTTTCGCTGTAAAAAGAAGTTTTCTTCCCACGCACGATGGACGCTAATGTTTTTGTCACTTTTTATGGAATCAAACTCAAAGTAAGGTCAGTACTTCCACGCTTTAAACGCTGCACGCTCATACTCTCTCCCACAATCGATATGTGATCCATTGTTGATCTGCACACAGCTGTTGTCACTAACGGCGCACTCGCTTACGTCACTGTCGTGAGACATTCTCGCAAAAAATCATGGTTTTAGTAACGCAGTAACGCAGCGTTCCTACGGGAAAGTAACGGTAATCTAATTACCGTTTTTGCAATAGTAATCCCTTACTTTACTCGTTACTTGAAAAAAGTAATCATGGCCACCCATCTCTGGTTGCCAGTAATATCATTACACAGCCACTTGTATTTTTTCTTGTTATTAAGTCATGGGTAATGACTGCAGTATTTTCTTGAAGAGACATCAGCGCTCACATGTGCCGAAAACAAGTAAAGAAAGTGGAATCAAATATATTGCAGAGAGTTTTTTTCAGCATTTCTGTAACGATATAAAATTAAAATGTTGGTAAAAATGGACATGATTGCACACTGATCTCTTCAACCCAACTGCGTCGTTGATGGCACAATGCAACATATTACAAAAATCACGAGGTTCACAATCAGCCAAAGCGATCCCAAAATGGCAATTGTGTTTTTCACCAGGCGATGGGGTGAACAGCGAGCATAAAAGCAATATAGGGTTATTATGGTTAATTACAAATAAATGAAAATTTACAACTAATTGTGGTAAAATATTTTATTTAAAGGAAATAAATCAAAAAGTAGACTTTCAGAAAAGAATGCCACCTAAATTTATCAAACTTACAAAACTAATAAACACTAAAATAGACAGCAGATTTGCCATTTCGGTCAAATTTGTTACCGTGTCTGATGATACTGTGGTGGTCATTTATCAACTGCCTTCACAAAGTATGTTAGAAGTGACCATACTTTTAGAAAGTTTGAATTTTCCTAAGTCTTGCCTCTGACAAATATCGTGCGTGTGATTATTAAGAAGATTAAAAGTAACACTAAAGCTAATAAAAAGTAAACTAACATTACACATTTTCAAACAACAAAAATGAAGTTGAAATGAGCAAACAGGCAATGGAAGATTACTGTTTGATCTGAATTGAAAATGAAAAATGAAGGGGAAAACTTTTTTATTTTTTTGGTACCAATCTATGAAGATCTGTTCCAATGCTGTAAATTTGGACATTTTAAAATGAGAATTGATGGAGAATGACATGGGTTTTGGTTTCAACCTATGTCAGTCTCAATCTAACCTCAAGTGAACTATTTGGAAATTCTTCCTTGGCTTCAATTTTCAGCCCAGAAGGCTGCTGCCTGCTCCTTTTAATTGGAAAAAAAAAATTGGTATGCCCAAACAGAGCGTTCTCACTCCCGAGGCGTAACATGTCGACGTTTTGTCACGTCCCGCGGCGTTCCTGAGGAACGCGAAAGGAGACCTTCGGCGTTCTTATGGTACGCGGCGGGTTATGGCTGGAATCCAGTGCAATGACGCTCCCGCGGGAGTAGACGTTCCAGCCCTGTATTCCAGCCCTAAACCTAACCTTATCCCTAGCCCTGACCATAACCTTATTCCTGACCTTAACCAGGACTTTAATGATGTTAAATAGCGTGTTTCTAAGCGATTTGAAGAATAAGAGCGAACATGTGTAGGTTCAGTCCAGACGGTTCTCATATTTCCTCTTTTTCCGAGGTCGTCATTTAGGAACGTGGTGGGTAGCCGAAAACGTAATATGGTGACGATTTGTCACCTAGCGTAAAATGTTACGCTTTGGGAGTGAGAACGGGTTGGCCCAAAAGCTGCTCTGTAGTTGCTAAAGTTACATCGCATCTTTTCTGTTTGAACATATAATTTGTCGCCCAGTTTTGGAAGGGGTGGTGGTGGTGGAGGGATGGGGTGGAGCTGTTGCATTAATTTGTCACAAAAGGGAACAGACACTTAGAAGCTTTAATGACAAGGTTCTGTGCAACACGGCCTCTTTTTTGTTTTGTTCTGACATTCAGTGAGAGCTTTCACTGACGAATATTGGACAAGAGTAAACCGCAGTTTAATTACATGTTCTCTGACAGTTCAGCTTAGACTTTAATCACAAAAGTAACAATTTCATCACTGATCATAAAGGTGCATGTGCTGCTTAGAATCAGATTTTTTTCCTTCCCCTAGTAAGAGCACTAACAAAGCAGCCTGATTGCTGTTTGAAGTCTGTGCCTCTGGATGTGAACTGTGTTTGCTTAATTCTGCCCCCAATTTCAGGGACCTCAAATCAATAGTCAGTTTGATTAAAAGTTTTTGTCAAATAAGTACATAATTGCTGTCAGGTTAAGTCAATTGTTTCACTGAGAAGGAGACAACAGCAGAATTTAACTTGGCAGTCAGTGGAACATTTGATCACATTTAAATCCAAATAATTGGATTTCAATCCAGCCATACGTTGGCTATTACTTGTCTTCTAAAGTGGCAGAAAACAAACTGTAGCACACTCTATCTAGCAGTATCATATGCCCTCTCAATCCCCATCCTTTATGCCTCTTTCATGCTGCATTATCCTATTTGCTTCCCAGTGGCATCAGTTGAGGAAAATGAGAGCATGCCTGATTTTTCTCCATCTTTGTAGCATATGACAGGGAGACGAAATTGTGAGGTTGTAAGAAAACAGGGGCCTTCTTTGGCCTCATCCAGATAACAACACATCATTATTTACTTGTCACTGAGTACAGCGTTGCATTTGAGATAAAGTTGGTCCTTTTTTTATTCCCTCCCCCCACCCCAGAAGTAAATTTATGTTTAGATAGACAGTCCAGTTTTTAAAATTTTGCTGTGCATATATATATATATATATATATATATATATATATATATATATATATATATATGTATATGTGTATATGTTAACTCCAGAGAGTGTCAGGTCCTGACACTCTCTGGAGTTAACACGCAGTGGAGCTTCAAAGATGTGTCTTTCATGAGTTGGAAGATGTAAGCCGCAATGGTGTCTCTACCGTTTGGTGTCAAGGAGGTGATGTATTATGCAGCAGCAGCGCAGTGGGTCATGTTGTGTAAAGAACCAGTATGTGGCCCTGACAGGATATGTGGCACAGCTTCGAGGAGGGTTGAAGATAGCACCGGCTGCTTAAATCCTTTGTCCAAAATCTATTCAAGCTGGAGTGGGTACTCGGTGCTTGACAGGGAGGTGTGCTTTTTTCCCCAATTTTCCCCTATACTTTACAGCCACAAGGGACACTCCAAATAACAATCACTCTTGTATAACGCTGAAAGTGATAAATCTATAGTGGGGTATCTACCCAAGATATTATTTGAATTTAAAGGGTAGGAAGTTTTGTTGACCTTTTGACTTCCTCTGGGTTACCAGCAAACAATTTAAAATCAGGGTTGGAGTGAAGATTGCACGTAAGTGATACCTTACCCATTACATGCATTTTTGCCTGTCATAAAACTTCCTGAAATGTCATTTTATTAGCAATCTAAGGCTTTGGTTTGAGCTGAGCTTTTTGCCTTAGTCACATTATGCACAGGCATTTTTTTAAGAAACTGAAAGATGCCTCATTCATTTCAGCATTACAGATTTTCTTTTAAATAGTCATTTCCATCTAGACCTAGAAATCACTGAATATTTTATGAAAATGGAGTAGATGTGGACTGACCCAAAACTCCCCCTATCCCTAACCTGAACCTCTGTGGCTTAATAAATACATGGGACAACAAGGAGTTTAGGAAATTTCTCTTTCCCATTAACTCTGTGGAAAGGTTTAACCTCAGTCACATACATTGCACTGATTTACAGCATCTTCTTAAAAATGAAATGCAGTAATGGCTAGGAGTTTTGGTATTAAACTGCAATACTAGCAAAAATACAAATTCTCTTTAGTTCTTTTTATCCTTAAATGCTGAAGAAAAGAAACAAAAGGAAAGGCTCTAGGTTTGATCATGAATGGAGAAAAAGAGGGAGTTAAATTATTGAAAATATCAAACATGTTTTATAAGAAATAGTTACAACTGATGACTGTAGATTACATTGCTTTACTCATTACACAATGCGAATTTATTAACCACTACTGATCCAGAATAAAGAGTTTATATAAAACAGATGCCATGATATCTATTCGGTACTACAGATTTTGCACTATGGCTGTCATTTATGCATTGCATACAATATTTGATGTGGAATCTGAGGATATCCTCACATGATAATCAATGATAAGGTATGCCAGACCATAAACCATATCTTGCTTTAACCTCCATTTGACTACAGAATTTATAAAGGGAACACTCTGCAGTATTCAATAATACTAGCAATGGAGACCTATGATGTATCTTCTGTTGCAACTTTTGTTGAGTTGTGCTTGTTTGTACCTCATGTAGAATGCAGGTTTAAGTCAATTTCACTTTTCTTTACTGTACTTTTCACATCCAGAAGCTATCCCTCTAGCCATAGCCATCAGTCTTTTATATTATTGTGCTCTCTGAGAATATAGTCATGAACCAGAGGGGTATACAGTATGGTATAACGCGGGGTATAACGCGGTTCACCTTTCGCAGCCTTGCTGTTTCGCAGATTTTTTTTTGTGCAATTTTGTATGCTTTTTTTTTGCTGTACTATATGTTTGTAAGTTTTCTCCCCAACAAACACAACAGTGTCGACGAAACGTTTTGCACCATCAAAGGCACCTGTGGTAGCACCCAAAAAGCAGAGGAAGATGCTAACCATTGCACAAAAAGTTGGACTTCTGGAAATGCCAAAGGAAGGTAGAAGTTACCGTATTTTTCAGATTATAAGGGTTCAGAAACTGGTGATTTAGCACAAAAAATGAAGATTTTAATTCAAGTTAAGTATTTTGACGAGGAGTGCACTCTTGGTGCTGGCATGTAAGGCAATTACTGCAAATCAGAGTTCTGAAATTTTAAAATGTATAGATTTAAATAATGAATATTACTTTCTCAAATTACACTTTCATAACACAAAAGATGTGGAAATTGCTTGTTGGCAAATCAAACTGAAATGAATGTTAATGATTGTATAGGTAAAAAAATATAAGTATAAGAATCTTTACATATATTCTGAATAACGAAATGATTACATGCCCATTCCACTGATGATGCAATGCACAGTTTGCATTGCTGTAACTTTACAGCCGAGCTTCATTCATGGAAATGGGAACCGAAATACTATTCCCAGTAGTTCAGTTCCTTGGAATTCTTGCCTATTGATCCCACTCATTGGTTCCATTTGCCAATGAGTGCATGCCACAGTCAGCTGATTTCAGTTTGTGTGGAAAAAAGTGGAAAAAAGGAGCGCACTCCTTTTGTGTCCAGTGCTAACTGGACCCAGAACATAAACAGCTGCATTATGTTGCTAAAACAACTTTGACTCTTTGTAAGAATGCTAACACTAAGCTAGCCAGTAGTGACAATGCTCAAGCTGAATTAAGCCCAGCAGCCAGACCCTGATCTACAATGGATAGCAGATGGATGAGCAGTCAGGCTGCAGCCTCCGTTTCTACATGTTCATGTTTCTACTGTAGAATCACTGTGGCAATCGCTTTGGAGTCTCTTTGTGCTGGCTTTTATATTTGCTTTGTGCTGCTAGCTTTGTGTTCATACCTACTGACACAGTAGGTATTGACACTGGGTGTCTTCATTAGGATAGGGATTTTTGTTGGTCTGTGGGACTGCAGCCTATAGGTTTATATTGTTAAATGGTAATTATGAGGCAGTGCATATGAGATGGTAATTATACGGAGAAAGGCAGAGTGATGTAATGAGGAGCATAAAAAAACTTTTTTCTCGTGGAAGTAAGAAAGTAACATCGTGCAATACTTTTAAGAAACGTCTTCTGTGTAATTTGTATAATACATTACTACTGAGTAATGACACCAACACTGATCATAACAAAGAGGTGATCAGTGCACAAACATTTGACCACACAGCATGCAACTAATTTGCATGAATGTAATGTCTTTGATACTGTAAGGGTCCTGGGTTTTTTGACTAGGTGTTTTGAGTTTCCTGTGTTTTTTGTCACTCTGTATTGTGAATTGTGTTCTCATTGTTGGTCTTTGGTTACTCCCTTGAGTCTAGTTTCTTGTGTTCCACACAACAAAATACAGTATTTCCTTCTGTGTATTATTTATCATCTCTAGTCTTTTGGTTTTGGTTCTGCCTTATGGTTATGTCTCTGTGTTTCTTAGTTGCTCTGTCTCCACCATGTCAAGTTCACGTCTCAGTGTTATACTTCCTGTTTTACTTTGAATGTCTGTGTCTCATGTGAGTGTATCCTGCTTTGCTTCCTTGTCTCGTCAGTTCTGATTTCTCCCAGCTGTGCCCTCCTTCTGTGTCTCATTCCCTCGTTATTCCCCAGTGTATTTAAGCCCTGTGTTTCGCTGTATCAGTGTTGCGTTGTCCCTCAAGGTGTGTGCTCCCTTGTGTGCCTCTCTTTAAAGTTTAGTTTGTATTTTCCCAGTTTAGCTTTGTATTGTTATTTGTGTCCCACCACGCCAGCAATAAAGCTGTGATTTTGTGTTCACCCCTCGTGTCTGAGAGCCTGCATTTTAGGTCCAACTCCTGCCTGCCACACAGCAATTCTTGACAGATACGCTGTGTAGCGATGATGGTGACTCTCAAATCGGATAAAGAACACACTCAGAATCAATAAGAGAATAGATAAGGAATCAAATTGTTAATTGATAAAGATAAAGGAATCAGATTCGTTACATTCGTATCAATTCCCATCCCTATTAATTCATGACATCAGTAGGGTGTGGTTTAACAAGTTTCTCATATAAAACAAACTCCCCCCCAGCAGAAAATGTATATTGCACTTAAAACTTGCTGTAAATAAAAGATGTCTTGAAAAGAAAGCACTTACACTGAAGACATAACGTTTTTGGGAGCAGCTTGTTTCTGGAATCACCACAGTCACACAATACTCTGTCTTAAGCGATGATGGTGAATCTCAAATCGGATAAAGAACACACTCAGAATCAATAAGAGAATAGATAAGGAATCAAATTGTTAATTGATAAATGAATGTATGAAACTTAATCTGAGATCAGTATCTTCCATTTCCTGAATATTTGCCAGTTCAGCATATAGCCAAAACAAAAAGCGACTTTAACCCTAGATGATCCGATGGTGACTGGGTGGTTAACGATGACTCAGTCTGGTAATATTATCAAATCAACCTCTACTGTTCTTGATTAAAATTATTTTACGATCTGACTTTGATGAGCAAACTAAAGGCTGCTTGTAACTGTGATCAATATTGCTTTTTTCATGCAACATACCACTACAGATTCGTTTGCAAATGCAACAACATTTTCCTAATTGTCCACCTCATTATGTATCAGCAAAATCATAGTTGTGTCCTTGTGCAGTCAGATATATCAAATGATGTCACTTTCAAGGTCCATGGTTATTTTTATAGCCATTACATCCCACCGGTAGAAGATGCCTAAACATTTTGGATCATGTCTTACCTCATAAAGTATTCACAACCTAATGAAGCAAGAATTCATAGATAACCCATTTCAAGTTGTGAAAGGCTCAGAAGAACTTTTAGAGTAAGGTTTTATGTCACACAGACACACTTTGGAAAGAAAAAAAGAAAGATATTTTCTTCAGAAAATTCAAAGAAAAGTTGAAATACCGTTAATATTTGATGAGCAAGATCAAACATACACTGACATCATCAAACAAAGGTTTCAGAGGGTCTGGGAGTGGAATGAGCTGTACAGATGACCTGACATCAGATCTGCAAGATACAGTCATAGTATGGAGGGGCTCAAGGAAATCTCTGAGGGTACAAGTCAAAAAGTATAAGAAAAAGGAGTATCAAATTCGTATTACGATAAAACTCAGAAAGTTCCTTAAAAACTACAAATATGTGAACTGTTTTAAATCCATCCGTCCATCTATCACTTTTTAATGAGGTCAGTTTATGTGGAAGTAATCTTTGTGATCCAAGTACTCAGGCTTGAGACAGGTCTACACACTCTATTTCAGACAGATTTTTTTCTACTGTTGGCTCTGCATGATGTCAATAAGGATACAACCACCTCAGGCACACGGCAGGGGCTGTATATTCACAAACCCTACCCACCTGCTGGTAAAACCCGTTCTGTGTGATATAAGAACGGGACTTAAATGAAAGAAGAGAGGAAATAAATGAGAAGTTTCAGGCAGTGGATAGGATGGACTAAAATTTACATAGTGTTTTTCTAGACTTTACAAATTTCAAGGTGAAGCCTTTGCTCCCCCCCTCTCAGTAATTGCTTCTTATATAAGAGTGAAAGTTGCTAGCTATTTTGATTTTAGCTGTGTTCAGATTATGTTCTTAAAAATAAACTACAACCAGCTTTTTTTTTTTTTCATGTGCCCTGCTTTCTAGTCTACAAGTCTCATCGTCAGGCTATTTTTATATAAGTTACTTTTTCTTCTTTTCTTTATATCATGAACAATTTACACCCCATATGACATAGAGGAGTGCACATTATACTATGCAAACTTGGAATGTGTTATTTTCAGCCCCTGCAATTAATGTGTGGGAGGATAGGAGAAGAGCGGTAGAGTTTTATTCAACCGAAGCTGTAAAGCAGGAACAAACTGTTAAACAAATGTTACGTAAAAATAACGTATAATTTTTTATAATTACTTAACCTTGGCCGTAGGTATTACAAGTTACTGTATGTAATGATAATTTCCACCTTTATTTCGTGCCCCATTAAACCTGCCCCTGTATATATCCTGTTTACATTCCGCCTGTTAGCTACAGCTCCAAGGGTGGGTTTGTCTTTAAGTACCGTGTGGCATGAGTGGGTGGTTCGTTGTTAGTCATTCTGTGTTAACAGGATTCAATAGTTGTGACATGGGAAAGGTTTACACAGACAACAAAACAAAAATCTTGGACTTTGGAATGGAAACAGAGTGGGAGTCTAGTTTTAGTGCGCCAGCAGATATAAAGACTATGTAGACCGAGGGTGCTTTAGAAAGGTGTTTACTACGTTTTGATTGCAACAAACTGAGGGTGCATACAAGATGTTATTTTTTAACTGGCACAATCTGTAACTACACTATTATTACAGAAAAAAATGGTCAGCAATAAAAGGCTGTAATTTAAAGCAAAAACATCATCACAATCTGATTTTAGAGCTGTTGCTAAGAACGCACACCTTTCAAAATTAAACTAGAATTACCACTTTTAAAGTCCCAGGCGTAAAAGTAGTAATATTGTCTTTTTACACAACTTATATGATTGTGATTTATATGATGACAATTTATACTATATATAA
Organism: Rhamphochromis sp. 'chilingali'; assembly: GCF_963969265.1. Classification (NCBI taxonomy): domain Eukaryota; kingdom Metazoa; phylum Chordata; class Actinopteri; order Cichliformes; family Cichlidae; genus Rhamphochromis; species Rhamphochromis sp. 'chilingali'. The sequence goes on along the minus strand of NC_137931.1, from coordinate 12,012,794 downwards.
AAACCTTGCTGAAATTTGACTGGTCCCAACAAAATATTGTGTCATCACAACATCAAGGATCGGTGGAAGCCTGAATCCCCCCTTTCAAGGAAAAAACAAAGTGGTTCCTTTTTGCAGTGTATTGTAAATGCAAGAATTTGTAGTGATGTGAAAAAGGAAGTTTTTTTTAAAATACTATGAATACTATGTAGAGTACAGCCTTACTGCTTCCACAGAAATTAAGAGGGTAAGTAGCAGCCAGCTACTGCTAATCAAATACATGTGATTAACTGATTATCACCAATAATTTGGGGTCTTGGGGGGGGGGGAGTATTATAGAATACAAAACCCAACAACAGTAAAGCAGGGTTGTTTGGAAGGGTAACCAGGAGAAAACATCTTCTCTCTAAAAAGAACATAGCAGGGTGATTTAAGCTTTCAAAGTGGCTTATGGACAAAATCTTTTTTCTGAAAGAAGTACCTTTTGGGACACAAAATATTATATTCTGCTTAATCCTAACCTATTCATACAAATTCATGATTCTCTTTGGATTTTCCTGTATTTCGAATGACAGCTAACATGGTGGGAGTTGCGTAGGAAGCGAGTGTTACACGAAGACAGACCCATATTTGGGATCTTCCCACTGAAGTCCTGCCACAGTCTTGTGCTACGGGCCAGACCTTGACAGTAACTGTTGAGCAGAGGCCAGAGTGTGTCTCCTTTACTCACCCTCAGCCAGAATTTCCTAACCAGGTTTGACCAGGTGACATTTTAATCACAAACCTAGTTCTTGAAATGTTAGCAACCTCTGTTGCAGCTCTAGCTAAAGAGGGAAAGACTGCTGGGATGAAGGAAAAAAAAAAGAAAAAAGAAGAAAGGTAAATTAAGGCAGGAATTCAACCATAGCATAGAGTCAAGTGGTTCATTTTAGTTTCACAAGAAGAAGAAACATCATCATCACGCAAGAGTGCACATCATCATCATTGTTCTCTATCTGCAACAACAAGCACCATTTGGATTATAATATCAGCCATTGTCATTCTGATTCCAACCATCTGCGGTTTCCATGGTGAAAACTGTGAGAAGCAGAGCCCACACACAGGGACTTGTCAGCAGTCATGAATATTTTTCATTGAACTCTGCTTGTAAAACAGTGGAAGAAAAAAAAGCACGGCATGTCCAGCAGGCATTTCCATAGAATTAGCCAGAGATCCACTTCAATGTCAATTTGAATTTATATTGCAGACTTTCATTTTTATGAATGTCAAAATATTTCACATTTGAATGCAAATATTCTGCAAACAACAACAAAAAAAGTGGATTGAACTACTGTTTCCCTTTTAAATCCCAGCTGTCTGTTCTAATGTGACAACGCTGTCACCGCAAACGCCGCGCTGAAAACAAACAGTGCACAACAAGATTAGTGCGGCGTGAATTTCCAACAGGCTGGAAAATCCGATCGGAAAGTGGTCGACCCTTGCCAACACAAATGGGATCTGTGTTCACTCTAATTAGTTTTTAGAAGCAACCTTCATCGGTTGAACTGCAGTCATCTCACTCGCTGGAGAGACTATTGTTAACAGTCTGATGCTGTAAAATCAGTTGCAATGTGGTCCAGGGGGGTTGTTTATATGTCAGGAATTATTCTGTATATATTTTATTTTATTAGTCATATTATGTGAATTAATATTGTGATCATTTGGTGTTAAATAATGGACAAATTGTAAAACTAGATAAAAAAAAAGCCAAAGAAAAGGATTATAGGTCAGTAGAATTAGATTCTTTAAGTGTGGTAAATACTTCAGAATGATCTTTAGTTAATTTTGTTTTGTTTATTGTTTATTGAAAAATGAGGTGCTATGTAAAATATTAAATAAAAATAAAATGTAATCATTGGCTAGTAACTTAATGAAAAAAGTACAAAGACAACATGTCAACAAAGCTTAAAATGCAACAACACACTTGATGCAATTTTGAATTTGCCAACATGTTGATTGTCTTTTTATTTAAAAACACTGTGTTTGAGAACTGCGGAGACAAGTTCAGGTCCTACATTGTCAAATGGACATAAGGATCATATGATCTGCCAGCTGAGGATGAGGAAATACTTCAGCAAAATCAATCAATCAATCAATCGATTAACCTCCTAGGACCTGGCGTCCACATATGTGGACATCATATTTTGGGATGTCTAGACGAAAATACTTAATTTTTCTCTACAAGGGCCTGATATCCACTTACAAGGACATTATACTGCCACTGTTCTATCAAAATTTATCCTCATATGTGGATCTCATTTGTCTCAGAAACAAAAATTAGGTAAAAAAAAATCTGGTAATTCTTTGGTTTTACATTCCTCAGGTCCCAATCAACCCAAATAGCAAAGAAAAATTTAAAATGCATGCCATGAAAGAGTTCGGGTCTTAGGAGGTTAAATCATGTGTGAGACATGGTTAAGAAAAAAAACATTTAAGAGATGGAATTTAATGTTAAAACTAAAAAAAAAATAAAAAAAAATCATGAATATTTGAGCTTCTTTACTATTTTTGCTATGAATACAGTTTATCTTCTCATTTCCCGATTCATCATCTGCCTGCAAATGCTGTGTTACTTTCTCCATTCATGTTTGTTTTATGTTGTAATTAAATGTTGACCAAAATTTGGGTTCATGATTGACAGGAATTATGTTTGACTCATTATTAAAAATGCAATGAAGAATTGGAAAAACATCACAGGTTTGACATTGTTTCTTGCGGAAATAATGGGTTAATCTCAAAGCACAAGTCATGTTCTTTTAGTTGACATGGATTTTACCTCATTATTTTTTAGTAGTTTTCCAGTGAATTATTTTCCTTTAACTTGAATTCAAACTTTATTTTAAAATATTTACAGTAGTAAATATTCAGTTTAAAGTTGTAACAAGAACAATTGTGCTTCACGTGGTCTAAGTGGGTTCATCTGGGTTCTTTTTTTTTTCTCTAAGAAACTAGAAATACCCCCAAAATAGCATCACAAAGAATACTTACAGTCCAGTGGACAAGAACAGCACACTTCATAACTTGTTATTATGCCTTTTATGTGGAATCAATAGGCTGCCAAAGCTGCTGACCCATTTCAGTATAAAATAATCACTGGCACCCATGACCTCAGCAAACTGCTGCACACTATCAGCACTAATCAATACAAACAACTGAAATACATTTTGTTTGGGGTCATCAGTTTTTGAAAGTTAAAGTCCTGAGTTTGTTGCAATTGTTGCAATTAACCTTCAATTAACCTTTAATTGTAAACACTGTAAATAAACTTAGTGAGACATTTTAAGAGAAAGATACTATACAGTACTGAGCAAAAGTCTTGAGCCACCCCTCATATTTTGAATTCAATGAGCTGGATTTTCTTGAAATTTCTCAAAGCAGTATTGAGCACATCTTTCACTGTCAATGATTTTTCTTTCATTTTCACTGCAATCGTGTATGACCATTTTCAAAGCATTTTTCTTTGGGTTGTTAAGCCATGTAAGACTGACCTATGACTCAATGACGTGTAGTTGAATCTATGAAAAGAAGAAATCCAACAAAGACATGACCAGTGATGGGAATACCGGCGTTACTAACGGCGTTACTTTTTTCAGCAACGAGTAATCTAACTAATTACTATTTCTATCGTTACAATGCCGTTACCGTTACTAACAAGAAAATGCGGTGCGGTCGCGTTACTATTTTTCAACAAACAGACGGTTGAAGCTGTCTTCAGCTTACCGCAGCTTATCAGTTGCATGGAAGTAGCTGTCTATGTAAGTAATCTGGGTGCTACAGCTTCAAGCAGCTGCACGTGGACGGCAATCGCTTTCTGCCCGACGATCACTTTTTTGGCACAACACCTGGAGCTAGGGGGCAAAACAATCGCATGAGCACTGCTGTTTGACTGAGGAAGAATAAAGTAGTCGTGGTAAGCCAATCACATGACCACTTCAAGATGACAAAGCAACAAGTTTTTAAATTGTGTTGATAGGCCACGTAAAACCAGAGTCAGGATAAACAATATATACGCGGCGTTTTTTCCTCAATAGTTTTGTCACATTTACTGTCTAAGGACAGCGCTAGCAAGCACTCTCTGCTTATGACAAAAACCCCAAAACAAAACAAAAAACTGCCATTTCGTGTTGGTGGAAAAATGCACCATGTCGACCAATCAAAAATGATATGGCAACATGACATTTGGCTGTTTAGGAAGAGGGGGGAAGTTTTAGGAGTGATAGCGAGAGAGAGAGAAAGAAAGAGCAGAAAAAGAGAGAGAGCGAGTTTTGAGATGTGAGAGATTTGTGACGTTTAGCATGTTTGTAGTGTGTAGTTAATGTGTTGTCTTGTGTAGTTAGTGTGTAGTGTTGTGGATAGTTTTGTGTTGTGTGTCAGAACAATGAGGTGACTGCTGTCTCCAGGTAGAGAACAGGAGTGATACACCTGCTGCTGTCAGTCCTGCAGGTATCAGGCTGTGATGTTCTCCTTTAGTGCGCATGCGCCAACCAGCGTGCAGCCTGTTACAGTCGCTCCTGCTTTTCTCTTAGTTTAGCTTTTTTTTTTTCTTACGTATTCTTTTTTTTCCTGACTTGTATTTTCCTCCGTTTTCTATCTCTTACTCAATCATGTGGATTGAGAGAGTTTTTGTTCTTCTGGTGGCCGTGGAACTGTTACTTTTATCAAGGAACGGGACCGCGGCACATCTCCTACACGCACGGACTGTTTACTCCAGAGATCAGCTGATCGCCCTGATGCCGGCCGGTTCGCTGGCCAGGCCCGCAGAAGTACCAGCTGAAATTTGGAGGAAAACACATCGGGGATGCAGAGGTCAAGGACAGAAGAGAAGAAAAAATGTGACGGTGAGACAGCGGAGGCTCGAAGCGAGGAGGAGGTTTAAACCGTGTCTGCCGTCTATCGTGATGGGTAATGTGCGATCGTTGGCAATTAAAATCGACGAGCTCTCAGCACTGGTACGGAGTCAGAGGGAATACCGAGAGTGTAGCCTGATGTGTTTCACCGAATCATGGCTGCACCAGGACATTCCCGATGAGAATGCTTCCGTGGAAGGCTTCCACACTGTTCGGGCGGACAGGGACAGCATCGCTAGCGGTAAGCGGAAAGGAGGTGGGCTTGCTGTTTTAGTTAACAACCGGTGGTGTAACCCTGCCAACATAACAATCAAAGAAAGGATTTGTTGCCCGGACACTGAACTGTGTGCTGTTGGACTCAGGCCGTATTATTTACCCAGGGAATTCTCTCACGTCATCTTGGTGGCTGTTTATGTACCCCCCTCTGCTAACCCCACAGCTGCATGTGACACTATCCACTCTGCCATAGCTCGGCTACAGACTCAGCACCCGAGTGCCTTTATTGTGATCTCGGGTGACTTCAACCATGTATCACTGGACAATACACTACCAACATTCAAACAATATGTGGACTGTCCCACCAGGGGAGAGAAAACTTTAGACTTACTGTATGCTAACGTCAAGGATGCATACAGCTCTTCCTCCCTCCCCCCACTTGGTAGGTCAGATCATAACCTGATTCACCTCACCCCCCGCTATGTGCCAATTGTGAGGAGGGAACCTGTGACCACCAGGACTGTCAGGAGGTGGTCAGAGGAGGCCTTAGCAGAACTACAGGGCTGTTTCGAGGTGACCGACTGGGAAACACTCTGTGAGCCTCACGCCGAGGACATCAATGGGCTTACTGAGTGTATCACAGACTACATAACTTTCTGCACCGACTCCATTGTTCCAGCTCAGACTGTTCATTGTTACCCAAATAACAAGCCGTGGGTGACTAAGGACATCAAAGCCCTCCTCAACAACAAGAAGAGGGCTTTCAGAGGGGGCAACAAAGAGGAGGTGAGGAAGATCCAGGTGTTACTAAAGGACAAGATCAGAGAGGCTAAGGACAATTACAGGAGGAAGCTGGAGTGGAAACTCCAGCAGAACAGCATGAGAGAGGTGTGGAGGGGCATGAAGACCATCACTGGATTCAGGCCAACCAACAGCAGGGGAACTGAGGGAGGTGAGAATAGAGCCAATGAGTTGAATCTGTTTTTCAATAGATTCGACACCACAGTGTCTGCTCCCACCCCCACAACCTCACCTGCAGTCAGCCTGGAATCCAGAGCCACACCACTGTGCCAGCCTCTCTCTTCACATGGCGCTGTTGCCTTCTGTGAGATTCCTGACACCCCTCCCCCACCCATCACCTTCACTCAATACCAGGTTGAGATGCAAATGAGGAGACTTCACTCAGGCAAGTCTGCTGGACCAGACGGAGTGAGTCCCCTTGTCCTCAAGACCTGTGCCCCCCAGCTGTGTGGAGTCTGTTTATGCTGAGTCTGAGTCTGCAGAGGGTCCCGGTGATGTGGAAGACATCATGCCTCGTCCCTGTACCAAAGACGCCACGTCCCAGTGGCCCCCAGGATTACAGGCCCGTGGCATTGACCTCCCACATCATGAAGACCCTGGAAAGGCTCATCCTGGACCAGCTGCGACCCATAGTAAGACCACACCTGGATCCCCGTCAGTTCGCTTATCAGCCTCGTCTCGGAACTGAGGACGCCATCATCTACCTGCTCAATCGTGTCTACACCCATCTGGACCAGCCGGCGAGCACTGTGAGGGTCATGTTTTTTGACTTTTCCAGTGCTTTCAACACCATCAGGCCGACCCTCCTGGGTGATAAGTTAGCAGCGATGCAGGTGGATGCTTCTCTGGTGTCCTGGATTGTTGATTACCTGACAGGAAGACCACAATATGTACGTCTCCCACAGTGTGTGTCTGACAAGGTGATCAGCAACACAGGGGCACCACAGGGGACTGTCCTCTCCCCCTTCCTCTTCACCCTCTACACCACAGACTTCAGCCACTGCACAGAGACATGCCATCTTCAGAAGTTTTCTGATGACTCTGCGGTGGTTGGATGCATCAGCAGGGATGATGAGACAGAGTACCGGGCTGTGGTCGACTCCTTTGTCACGTGGTGTGAGCAGAATCATCTGCAGCTCAACGTGGCAAAGACCAAGGAACTGATCGTGGACTTCAGGAAGACCAGGAAACACTTGACCCCTGTTTCAATTCAGGGGGTCAGTGTTGACATTGTGGAGGACTATAAATACCTTGGAGTACACATTGACAATAAACTGGACTGGGCTAAAAACACCACAGCACTTTACAGGAAGGGCCAGAGTCGTCTCTATTTTTTGAGGCGACTGAGGTCCTTCAACATCTGCCAGAAAATGCTGAGGATTTTCTATGAGTCTGTTGTGGCCAGTGCGATCCTCTATGCTGTTGCATGCTGGGGGAGCAGGCTGAGGGTTGCAGATGCCAACAGACTTAATAAACTAATCCGTAAGGCCAGCAATGTTGTGGGGATGGAGCTGGACTCCCTCAAGGTGGTGTCGGAGAGGCGGATGCTGTCCAAGATAAAGACAATGTTGGATAACACCTCCCACCCACTCCATGACATGCTGGTCAGTCACAGGAGCACGTTCAGTGAGAGACTGAGATTACCGAAAAGCACCACTGAACGACACAGGAAATCATTCCTGCCTGTGGCCATCTCCCTGTACAACGCATCCACTTAACACACTGGTTACTGCTACAACTACACATGTTTCTTTTCCAACTATTTATTTATGAGTGACTTATGTATGTATGTATGTATATATATGTATATATTGTACTATTCTTAGTTAGTGTATTGTCTGTCTTGTCTTAATGTTGGTTTAAAATGGAGCACTGTAACAAAAAATAATTTCCCCCAGGGATCAATAAAGTATTCTGATTCTGATTGATTCTGATTTATAGTGGACCGAAATTTTTGGAGTGGCCCAAATAATTTGTGTGGCATCTTATTGAATGCAAAACACCTGATTATTGTGTAAATAGTTTGAAATGGTTATTAAAAAAGGCGTAAAAGGTAAATGGCTGCAAATAACGTTGTTTGCAAAACTTGTGTGTAGGATTTTAAAATTGGCAATTTATATTTGAATTAATGAAATATGATTCATTAAACATGTTTGTGGTTGTTACGGTAAAAAAAATATAACTTTTTCTACTCTGATTTTATGTTTTCTGTCTGATTTTAGATCAATTGTGTTAACAACATGTGAGGTTGTGCTGAAAAGAATGATACCAAACAAGGCAAAATAAATAGTTTTTAAAGGTGAAATGTAGAGGGAAAATCAAAAGTAGTTAAAAATGGCCAATTATAGAGGGTTAAACTTTTTTTTAAGTAACGCAATAGTTACTTTTCAAGTAATTAATTACTTTTAGAATCTACTTTTTTGAAGAAGTAACTAAAAACGATAACTAATTACTTTTTCAAAATAACATGGCCAACACTGTACATGACTGAGGCTCTGGGAAATGCATTTGATAGGTCTACTGAGGCTTTATCAGAAATTAAGTAATTCTTAAGGAGAGATCGGGCTGAGGTATGTCAAATTACAGAATAACTATTTTGGTTTATCTTCAGTATGTCAAAATTGATGGCGTTATCACTGGAATGACATACTTTGAGCCAAAATGCAATACCATCAGAAAAATTTCCTATTGGCAAAAGGTTAATAGCAGGACAGTTATCCCAAGCACACTGCCAATGCACTAAAAACATACATGGATAGAAAAACACACAAACAAAGACTCTGAGTCATGGATTGGCCTACCCGGAGCCCAAACCTCAAAATCATTGAAGAAGTGTGGGATAATGTTGACACAGAATGGAACAAAAGGCAGCCAACATCTGAAGAAGAGCTTAGAATGTCTTTCAAGAAGCCTGAAGAACTATTCTTGAAGATAACTGTGCTGAGGAATAGGTCACAGCAAATATTGACGCTTCAAGCTCATTAGAATTGTACAAACTTGGCTTTTGCCTTATATATTGTATTTTCATTTTTGTTTGCACGTTTCATTGAACAATGTACCCTTTTCTCATTTTCTTAGAAAATATAAAGAAATGACCCATATGGAAAAGAGATAGTAAAAACTTATATGTGATTACTCATGAAAGTGGCCACTTTCATGAGTAAATCATATAAGGCTTACAGGATTTACTCATGAAAGTGGCCACTTTCTCATTACTTTCATACATTGTTTTAGTAAGTATCCAAAACATACAAGTTTCCTTATATAAATTTTCAAGGGATCTTATATCTGTTTTCACTCTTATATTCTTTTCATACAAGTCTCACACAAGACAGATACAAACTTTATAAGATTTATATATATCTTTTCCATATGGGGAGGTTGGCTCAAAACATTTGCACACTACTGTATATTGGTCAGTATTGTCACTATCCCTCTTTCGAGCATCATAACCAGCTATGAGGTAAGGGTGAGGGTGAGGCATTGAGTAACTTTCCGCCTCATGCTAATTTAATTTTAAGATCATCTTCCAGATTTCTATATATACAGTTGTGAAAGATGGTACCTGTATAAAATAAAGTCCTGGCAGTTTTCAAGATTTTCATTGTATTGTATTGTGACTTTCTTCACATCTGTGGGCTTTTCTACTTGTTATCAAAAACCCAATCCAGACAGCACTAAGTTCTAAAACATGTTTATTGGTCCCCTTTTAGGTTTTAAGAACTAGGTTTAGAACCAGCTGGAAACATTCTCAACAGCCAGATCAACATAAGTTTTTTTTAACATTAAAACCATTTTTTTCTGTTCAGGAATGCAAGTAAATAACTGCAATTTGGCGACTTAATCAAAAAATAATCATTTGCTTTTACTGTTTTATCTGCTTTTTTTTTGGAAAACTGTCATTTTGAAAATTAATGGACAAGAATGATAAATATATATTACCATGAAAACCATAATCTTGATTGAAGTGCTTGCACATACTAGAGGATTAATCAGTACAGAAACATAAAAGGGTTTCTCTATCTATCTATCTATCTATCTATCTATCTATCTATCTATCTATCTATCTATCTATCTATCTATCTATCTATCTATCTCTTTTTGTAGACAGTGAATTTCCTTACTGTAAATGCATGCTAGATGTTTAATTCAAATGAAGTACAACACATTTTGGCATTTAAGTTTTTTATTAAAATCTTTTCCAGTCTTTTCCATTGTTAAAAAGTGGTGGACAGGAACTAAACCCACAGCCTAGATGGGCTGCCAATGACCTGTTAGATTTCAAGTATTTAAGACAGAAGTTTTCTGCCTACAGCTTTCATTCATATCATCCACACTTGAAGACAAATGACTAAATAAAAGAGAAGGGCACAACGAGATCTCTCTTATGAAAATTAATGTTCACTGAAATGAACATCCCCGCCTAAATTAGCTCTGCCCTGAAACCTCTAAGATCCCTTGAGCTTCCCATCATTTTGCATACTCATTGCACAAAAACTCAGACTAAGCACAATACATTACAAGGCCTTCACATGCAAAGCAGATGTATACGGCTGCGTTTTGTTTCCAGCTCCATACAAATTGCTTACATCGCTTGAGCATATTCAGCACGAGATCATAATTAATGGCGGTGTGGCATCTAAAAAAAAATGTAAGATGGAGATAAGGCTGTAAAAGATTCTTGACCTGACAGCAGGCCAGCTATAGCTTTCACAGTTTGAACTGTACGGCTGCACAGATACAGTGCTGCCTGCTGGGCATGGCTCACGGTCTCTTGGCCGTTGATTGACTGGAGAGTCACTGAACTACGAAAAAATTTGACATTATGTCTGAGAACATGGCACAGATTGATAATAAGCCTGTTCTGTATCGTTCATGCAATATGGACACTTGACTTTCATGAGAAAGGACATATTTTACATTTACACTGCTTTATATTCTTAACTACTTGGGAAGGTCCAGTTTTTCAAAAGGAAGTCAGCCAAACCATGGTTGCAAAATTGTCAGGACCAAGTGGATGCTTACTGCGTTAAACACTTTTTTGATGTCACTTTGATTTTGGGTTATCAGAAAAAAAATGCTTTTGGTAGGAGCTGACCTGTTGTTGTTTGAAACATTTGTTTTTAAGCACTTTGATATAAATGGAACCCTGCAAAGAAAAGGCAGGGCCTCCAATAATTCACGGAGACAAGTGCAAAGTGAAGACAGCCCCAGGGAGAAAACAGGGATTACTAGTTAGCTCAGCTTTGTGTGAGTTAAATTGGTCGGAAGAGAGCAGTTGTGTGTATGATTGTGTGCAGATACAGTACACACAATTTCTAGCATGCCTGTGCAGACATGCAGAAAATAATCTCACTGTGTTTGAGTTTAAGGCCAAATGGAGGTCAAAAGATGTTATATGTTTAAATTTGTGCCAATAACAAAACTTTTTTTTCCCTCACAAAAAAAAAGAAAAGGAAAAGCTTTGTTTGTGCATCCCTCAAGCCAAGATTTTTTTTTTTTTTGTCTATCACCTTGAGAGACTCGCTGTGTAACTGGAGACCAACTGAAGAGATCAGCTGTGGAATTTAGGAAATTAGCATCACTTGGGTAGCCAAGTTCAACAACAATAGTTGAATTTTGATCATTTCACACTGTTTTCAACCTTTTGTAATAAGCCTCTAAGCACCTCTGTCAAAAACCATAAGATTACAAAATTATGAGCATCCAAAAATTGTCACATTGCTATAGATGAACTTCCAAGCAATGACTTTACTGAGAAGTGGAGTACGGGGGCCAGGAAACGGGTGGGTGCATTAACATTGAAAGTTTTTTCCAAAGGTGTGAAAATAACAAGTGGAAAATTCTTATTATCTTAAGAGTGATAGCTTAATAGCTGAAACTGATGAATGAACTATTAGCTCTAGTGGCCTGGTCTCATGGCTTTGCCTGAAAAATTAATGATTTTATAAGACTCAAAGGTTTTCAAAAAGAAAAGCAAATATGTAACCCTTTTTTTTTTTATTAAAGTGAATAACCCTGTCTCCTATAAAATATGTTTCCATACAATTAAACATATGCGAGCAGGAAACCTCGCTAATAATCTTTTTTGGCAAGTTGTAAATACATTGGTAGGGATTTATCATTTATATAGTCAACTTTTCCTATAAAACTATCAAGTTACATTATTTACTTGATGATGACAGTGCTCAACCTTTCAATGGTTGAGCACTGCCAGTCTTTCAACACTCACAGCGCTTGGTGAAGATAGACTGTACATAAAAGATGGACATAGCTGACATGACCCATTAGTTTTGGACTCCACATTCTCAACCTCAGTACTAGTGTTTTAGCTTCCAGGATGTTACTATTTAAGTTATTAGCAAATGCTAGCAAGCTTTGTTAGCGATGTTAGAGATACATATGTGGTATAAAATAATTCATAGTAGTGATGCGCGAATCATGAACGAATCGTTCAATACTCGAGAATCACTTTACTGACTCATGAATCATGATTCACAAGCCCAACTGACTCACTGACTCATCCCTGTTGCTGTTAGCAGCAATGTATCTAGCTTATAATTAAAATTGTGGAGAAAAACACAACATCCAGTATCTTAACAAAAAAATTTCTGCTCTGAACTGGAAGAAAAAACCCTGGGTAGAAGCTCACATCAAGACAATAGCTCCTCGGTTCACAGTAGCATCGCTTTGCTAACATGCTAACAGCACATTTGAGCTACTCACCCCCTCCCTCCTGTGCTGAATCGTAAGCATAAGCGAATCACTCAGGACTCGCTAACCCCCTCCCTCCTGTGCTGAATCATAGAGCGAACGAATCACTCAGGACTCACTAACCCCCTCCCTCCTGGCTCACAGCTTCTTCTTCTTCTTCTTGGTTGGCTACGAATGTTAAGGCGCATTACCGCCCCCTGGCTCACAGCTCAGTGGACATTTAGATGAGAAAATATATATTTGACACATTTAAGGAAAATACTAATAATAAAAAAAATAAATAAATGTTTATTAAGCAATTTTGATAGGAAATTGCTTAATTTTAGAAATGTTTTTGCTCTTTTTTGCTCTATAAAATAGTTTTTTTCTTTTAGAATCTCTCATCTTAGCAGTAGGATTTACATGAAAAGAGAAACAAATTAAGTTTGAGTGAAAATGTAAATTTTTTGCACTCTCTGGTCAACTGACTCAGTGAATCAAATGACTCAAAAAACCCGATTCACTTTGGTGAGTGACTCATTAAAACTCGATTCAGTAAAAAGAATCAAATTTACCATCACTAATTCATAATGTGGCACCAGACTTTTTTTTTCTGAGTCACTCTAAAAACGATACAGTTGCTCCAAATGGCTGACCAGGGAGCGGATTTGGTTGATTTCCAGCATTCTCTGCACTGACCGGTGACCTGTCAGCCCCATTATGTTTGATCATTCAATCATCAGCTTCATTCATGCACAACACACGCACAGCTACATGGGCAAATAGTTGCACTCTCATCCATATGCTAACATGGAAGCTTGGCAACTCCTCTCTGAGAGTGAAGACACAAAGTTCTGCAAACCAAACCGTGAATGGACCACCACAAACACATCTGTAACAATGAAACCTACACGGATACTTAAATCACCCTACACCAGCCGAATAGGAATATTTTAAAGAAGCTAAGAAAGGCAAAGGTTTGGTACTTCTTAAAAAGAAAATCTGAGTCAGTAGAAACTGGCACGAACAGGTCACACTTTGAGAAAACCGTAAATCTTAAAGGAGAAAACTGCAATTGGTGCAGCTCTAATAAATTGTTTTTTAACTGCTATAAAGTTGTGCAACAACCTCAACGGGCCATTAGAAAAACTGTAGTGTTTATGCTACCTCACTATTTCATTTTTCTTGAGGTTAGAAAAAGATCTTTTTAATCCTAGTGCTTTTTGAAGCTTTGTATGCCCTCCATCCAATCTCCTCTGATACAGTTAGTAAATGTAATGGTTGACTGTAGATCATCCAGCGACTGCTACATTCAGTGACACAATTTTAATACTTTTTTCTCCTTATGAAGCTACAATGTATTTGGAATATCACAATAAATGTGTTACTTAAGATTTACTGTTTTAATTCAACAATATTATGAAAAAAAGTTTACTTTTAATACATTTTCACATAGTCCCTTCATTTTCAGAATTCAACAGTAACTGGACAAACTTACATGATGAAAGGATTGTTTCTTAGATGCAAATCATTTCACTGCCTAAAGTCAGAAACCCATGGACATTAAAATAGACTGAAAATATCTCCAGTATGACATCACATAATCTAACTGGAAATGTATATCCCATAAGCTAAACAGAGGCATGTGCTAAAAAGGTTTGAAACGGCAGGTGATACATTCAAATCTCCATTTAAAGGCCATCATGACTTTGTGGTAAAACAATTTGTAGCATTTCCAGCATCACTGATTGCAGAGCTTAAAAAACTAAAACAAAGGGTGTTTCCAAAATCTTTTTATTTAAGGAATAAATTAAATCAAAGGGCAGCTCAATGCTGGTTACTTTAAAGTAGCAACTGTGATCTTCACTTAAAAAAAAAAAATCATTGTTTTGGCATGCTGCCTGTCATACTCTCCTTTTGCTTTGTGGCAGGGACACAGACTGGGATGGTAAGTGTGGTGAAAACACAGTCTTTTTATTAAATAATGAGTCAGGCAGCAGTTGGAAGGGGCCTGGGGACACACATAAGGAGGGAGAGACAGCTTGGGTTACGCAAATCAATCTGTTTATCCACAGAGCTAACTCAGTAACACTAACAGTGGGACAGTCTCTCAGACACGAAAGTTATTCTTTCCTTTAACACAACATTATCAATCTGTTCAGTCCACAACAACACTAAAAAGAGCTGCAAACACATTCTCACAAGAAAACCAGGAGACAAAATCAAATGAAGGACACGATGCTGGATTTAATGAATAATTTGTGCTGCTGTGTCAGCACACAGAAGTATAAAGTCTTTCATACTTTTACAGCAAATGTGTTCTCTTAAAAAACGCAGCAGACCTACCATTAGCTTTTTTTAGTGACAGAAACAACACTGAATCCCAGTGAACTTTATGTATCACCGATTCTTTTTCTTCCACCGCTTTAGGTGTAAAGAGGCAGAAGAAGTCAGCTAACGTTAAATATCATACAAAATGCTGTAACAACAAAATGCAACAAATAATATACTTAAATACTAGCAAACTGTATCACTTACCACTACAGCATGTTTTTCTTATAGTCACATAACTGAATTTTCAATGTGCAAGACCAAGATAGCGTTCAGCAAGGTAGGTTAATCTATGCTAAGTATCATGTATCATGAAACAGACCAATTATTTGAAATTATTTAGAAATTATTTTCATGCTGTAATCAGAATGCAATTTTTGTTTCCACTGGCAATTAGTGCCATATATGAATTGCTAATTAACAAAACTCTAGACTTAACATATCAGAAATGTAATTTTAATGTAATTTACTTCTCACAGAAAGTGTGTCAGAAGTGATGTGCTATTTTTGTGCAAGAGGGACATTTGGAAACAAAAAGAGAAACAAAAATAGCATGTTAAAAACATTAATCTTGAAACAATATGTAATTTTCAGCTATTGCAGGAGTAACTGGTTATATGATCTACTATTGCTTGTTATTTACATTTATTTAAAGGTGTTATGAAAATGAAACCGTAGCTCTGATGTATATCAAATATTACAGCTTTACGATTATATTAGTATCTAGGACAGCCTAGATACTGACACAGGGATGTGCCTGAATTGTTGTCATTATTTATTTATTTATTCTGCCAAGGTCATTTTACCAACCAAGCCAGGTACAAATTACAATTTATTTACTCCTATTTGTAAGCTTACTAGCAATTAGTTTGGCTCTAATTTAGATTCAGGCATGCCATTAGATGCATATCAACTACAGTCGGGAACCCTTTACATTTTACATTGTAATTATAGTTTTCGTTCCTTATCAGACCATCCATATACATTTCTATATCCTAATTATTAACTGAAATGTAAAATTCTACTTTATACTTGTTTAACAATAAAAAAAAATGTTAATTTACCATTTATTAACAATAATTATTAACCCTTACCAGTAGTTTCTTTTCTGCAGAGGCACACTAGTACCTACACTGTCATCCTCCTCTTGTACAAATACTTCAGTGGGTCAGTCATATTAATGTCTTTAAGTTTGAGGATTAGACCAGCCTCTCAGCTATGCAAACTGCTTCCCAAACATCAGAAATGCTAAACTGCAACTGGCACAAATGTGAGCAGTTTGAAACTACATGCTATGTAAGATTTATGAAAGCTCATTAAATATTAAAAATGAAAACAATGCGTTTTATACAAATTTTGGCACTTAAATCCAAACTGTCTGCATGGAATATTCCCTATGCAGCACACACAATAAAAGAGGCTTTGAACATACCACGATGATATGAAACAGACTTCTATATCAAAGTTGCACATTTTATAAAAACATATTTTCATTAAAAAAGCCTCACTTTTATTCATCAAATTCGAAGGGCATCTTTCTATTACAACAGTTCTATAAAGCAAACATCAGCTTATGCCAGAGTGGGACATGAAGAAGTGGCGTAAGATAACTTTGGCCATTTAAGACAGTGCCTGGCAGGGTTCCTCAGCAGGCAAGCTGCCTCTGCTCGAGGGTCAATCACACTGTGACTGGGCACAGAGATTGGCCAGCATAAGCAGAGCAGGGATTACTTTGCCCAAGCTGAGTCTCTGTGTGAGGTCCATTGGGAGGACTGTTAGATGGAGAGTGACCATAGTTCTGTTGAGACGGGACCATCTGTTTCTGTCAATCTCTGCTTACTTATATCCTTCCCCCCTTCCTCTTACTACAAAGAAAAGGAAGTGAATAAGGAGATGGATGAGGATGGTAATGGGATCCTGCCTATACCTGACAGTGGTTACACTACCTCTGGAGAGAAGCCTTCGCTGCTCTTCTGTCACTGGGAGCTGACTTCAACTTTGGTTGTCACAGTTGCTGTACAGTCTGTATCACCATGCTGGCGGTTTCAGTGGTAGTGCAACCTTGGGATGACAGCCAAACAAGTGTTCACTGTACCTGTAGAAAGTTTTCTTTTTTTATGTCAAGATTTTTCTGATCCCCACTGGAGTTGAGGGCTCCATGTTTATGAGTTTATGGTTGGTTGCACGTTCAGTCTTGAGTGGGGTCACAGGAAAAGAGCCTTACACAGGTGAAAGACGAAGAGGTGGTTGAACTCAACAAAAAAAGAAATGGAAAAAAAACAAACAAACCAGCAGTTACCGTTTGGACAACAGTCTAATAAGGTACTATAATTTCCAGTGTACAATTGCAATGAAAGTGCAAACTATCCATAGCAGCCAAGAACTTTTTTGTACTAGGCTGTAAAAATGCTTTTTAATGCTATTAAACTGGGTATGTTACCATGGGAATCTTTGGAAATTGACTTGCTTTTCTGAGCCATCCTCAAGTAGCCATTAGAGGAACTGTAATTTTTGGCATTTCCATATTGGGCCAATTGTTCACCCTTGGAGCTTGCAAACTGGTTTAGATGCAAATATCGGTTTAGATAACTGATGTGCAAAAGAAAGGTAAAGCCCCCAGTGCCCAGTTTAGCAGAAGGAGCAGGTCGAGTATTATGAAATGGCATATTAACAACAGCAATTTCCGTAACACATTTTGCACTTACATCATAATGCATTTTTTTTTCTCCATTGACATTTAGCACTGGTAAGATTGCCCTACCCCTTAACCACTTGCTTAAGATGCACTGAAGATATTTGAAGCTCTTTTTAGTGCAACACTTGGATGTTTCTGTGTTCCATCTCTCAGGAGTGAAAGAACAGGAAAGCCAAATAGTCTTGTAAATGCCATCATGCGTTGCATGGAATTTGCTACTGTGCTATGACTCACGCACCACCTTTTTGTCAGAAAATGTCTACTTTAATCCCTGTATTTGAATGATCATTTCCTCTTGCTCCTCATGATGCCCACCTGTTTTAGTGTTCCCATAAGGAACAAATAAATACTTTTCTAAAAACTGTCCATCTCAGGTTTTATTTTATACTCTTGTCTTGGGTCTCTACTAGCCGAACTGTAGGTAAGTGGGAGAAGGTGGATGGATGGTCTGTACATACAATACAAGACTCTTCTTTCGCATTGCAAATTTGGATAATTGAGGTTAAAGTTTAATTTATACTCATGCCTGAAATATATGTAGTGTTTACATTGTAGCCTACTCAGTGGCAAAGGCCACTGCAAGCATTTGTGCCTGTGTGTGGTATGCCAGTAGCAGGAAACATATAGGAGGAAATGGCAGTTGCTGCGGAGGTGCATGTCAGGTTACAGTGTAAGATATGGAATACCTACACTGAAGATTTAACACAGAAGTATGATGTCTGTGTAGATTCTCAGTCATCCAGGTCATGGTAGTCTAAGGAGCGTGGAAAGAAAGCGACTGGACTTCTGCTTCTTCACCTCTCATCCAAGAAGCTTCTTCAGTTCTAAGACCATATGGTGGAGAGTCCCAGGTATTTAATCCCTAGTGGGAGTTGTCCCTCAATAGGTCAGTTGAACCACTATTGATCATGTGGCTCATCACATGTGCCAAGGTGTGAAGAAACGTGTGGGTCATTAACAGTAGAGGTTTCGAGTGAAACCATCGTGAGACAGCCTCACCCTATAATGGGAGATCACCTGAAACAAGATGTGCATGGGCAATAAGGCACCTAGGAAGGGATCTCAAACTACATTGTAGGTAGGTGGCACACAGTTGGTGTCATAAGCCACACCCTCTGTTCAAAGATGGTCATTCACAGTGGACATAGATGGTTTGAAGGAGTGAAAGATGCCATTTGTCTTCTCTGTCCAAAATGTGAGCAGTGCTATCCTTGACAGAGTGACCTTTATCCTTTAGATGTAGATGTACAGCCCCCCCCCACGCCCCCTCTGTTTTTTTTTGTTTTTTTTTAATTTTTGTCACCCTTAAATGTTTCAGACCATCAAACACATTTAAATATTAAACTAAGATAACGTAGATAAGCAAACACAAAATGCTGTTTCCAAACTAAGGTGTTTATCTTTAAGGGGGAAAAAAATATACATGGACTTGTGTGAAAAAGTGATTGGCCCACCCATCTTTGGAGAGTCATCCACATGGGCGGGGGGGGGGGTGTTGAGCATGAATCGCCTTTTGAAGGTCACACCACAGCATCTTGATTGGATTCAGGTCAGGACTAGTAAGTCTTCATTTTGTATTTCTCAGGCCATTTAGCTGTGGACTTGTGTTTTGGTTCATTGTCCTGTTGCAGAACCCAAGTGTGCTTCAGCTTGAGGTCACGAATGTCTGGACTTCTCCTTCAGGATATTTTGGTAGACCGAAGAATTCAAGGTTCCATTTACCACAGCAAGTCTTCCAATGTCATGAGGCAACAAAATCACACTACCACCACCATATTTTATTCTTGGTAAGATGATAGATGTTCCAAAAAGTTCAACTTTTGTCTCATCAGCCCACAAAGTATTTTCCCAAAAGTCATCAAGATGTTTTCTGGCAAAACTGAGACGAGCCTTTGTGTTGTTTTTGCTCAGCAGTGGTTTTCACCTTGGTACTTCTGTTATATTTGTCCAAAATGTAAATGTGTTTGATGATCTTAAACATTTAAATTTGACAAACATACAAAAAAATAAGAAATCAGGAAGAGGGCAAACACCTTTTCACACCACCGAATGTTTACCATGCATTTATGAAGTTGCTTTTTGGTTTCTCCAACGTAGAGGTCTGAGTACTCCTTGGTGCACTGCACAGCATACACTGCGTTGTTTAGTTTGTGTTCGGGAGTTTTGCCCGTGGAATGAACCAGTTTTTGTCTGAGGGTGTAGATAGGTCTAAAGTGTACTGGGATCTCATGCTTCAAGAAAATTGTCCTTAGTTTTTAACCTGCTACATAAGGGATGACAATGTTGGGTTTTTTCATCATTCTGTTTCTCCCTAGTTGGTGTCTGACCTTCTTTCTTGTGTGTCTTTGCCAAATTGATCAAGACCCAGTTGGGATAACAAAATGTTTTAAGAGCTTTCTTTAAATGCGTGTTCCTTTTCTTTCCCTTCTGCCTTACAGGAAACATTTTCTTCCCAGGTTAGTGCAGCCCTTTTTTGGATGCCTTTGCAATGTAGTCAGTGTCTGGGTTATGGAGTAAAAGCTAAAAATCAAGAAGCGCTTCTCCTATATTCACTTAATTGGAATATTAATGGAAAAATCAGCATTTATCTTACAGTGGGGCATTTTTCTCCATGTTATTTCCTGGTCTTTCTAGCAGTTACATCATAAATTTAACAATATACATCAAAATACATTGCTATAACAGTGGTAGTAAGATTTTTTTTCAACAAATCCAAGAATTTGACAGCAGAGCTACTCACTGGATGAGAAAAATCTCATGAGCAGGAAGACAGCAGTAAAGTCCCAAAAGTCAAAGAAACTTAGGGTGTAAAAAAAAAAACTAAGCGTGACAGCAGACAAAACATTGCCTATGGAGCTTCATCTCTGCTCTTAGATGCACATATAACCCCGAGGACACGACTTCTTCTCTGTCACCCAGGGTCCGACCAGACAGTGGCAGTCACATGGGTGTGACTTGAGAGTTTTAATGTGAACTTATCAAGAGGGTGACAGTGAATGTGTCTGCTCTTGCTGGATTGTGTTTTTTCTTTTTGTTGCGGAAGCAGCAGTATTTTTGGTAGGTTTATAGCTATTATTTTACTGTGAAGTGTGCAGAATTAGTGTATGTAGGGATGGCGATATCATCCACGGGTTTCTATACTCTGTATTTTGAATCCTCAACATTATTGTTCTAGCTGCCTCAGTGTTACTTTATTTGTGCCAAAGGTTAGCATATTTTGACCATAGAGTGGTCTTACTACGGTTCCAAAAGAAGTCCACATGGGTTTTTCTATGGTTAGAAAATGAGCAAATGTCCATCAACCAACTACTAGGGGTACATTGTAAGTTTGAGGTAAATACAATGAGTACTATAGATGTGGAGAGCATGCAAAGTAAAGTATGGCTCAAATAAATATGAGTTAGGTGTAATTTGTCCACTAAAAGTTATCCGGCAGTACAGAATACAGCACCTTATTCTTGTATTAATTTTGTTGCCTGATAAGCCTGTGTGCTGTGAACATTCTCACATGGCTTATAGTGAGTTGTTTTTTTTTTGGTTTTCTCTGTATGAAAATAAAATACAAAAACAACAAGTTAAAAAAAACACCCTTTAACTGATTTGGACCAGAAAAAAACAAACTGTAGGTGTTGGAGTCAAATTGTTAAATGTTGCCATTATTGTACTTAAATTTGTAAGTCGTGGTTCAAACTATATGATCAAAGACATTCCTTTTGTTTCTGAGCCATCTCACATTGTTGTGAAGCAGAAGATCATCAGCATGTGCATCAACTTCTCTAAGAAATTCCCTGAGCATGCGATGCTAACAAGAAGAAGATGCCCTGAGAAAATGTATCATTTTCATCATTGTTTTCATCACCTCAGCATACTCATCTGACAGGGTGGAGCATAAGACAGACTGATGAATAATGCAATGGTAAGAGATTAGCTCAGGATTGTCCTCTTTCATTCTTGCTACAGCTCCTTTCTCTCTCCCCATCATAGCAGGGGCTCCATCTGTGGTTATTGAAACCACTTGGTTTGGCTCTATTCCTCGCTTTGTTAACATTTCCTTAATGGCCAGGCAAATATCCTCTCCTCTTGTAGTGCTCTGAAGGGAAGTTACCCCTTGCAGATCTTCACAGAACTCTTTCTTATCGTTGTTGAAGAACCTTACATAAACTAACAGCTGAGCATTGTCAGACACATCAGTGGACTCATCTACAGCCAAGCCTACACATGGTGTCTTATGTATAGCTTCTTCCAGCTGGGACAGCACATCCTGAGCTAATATTTCACTTCTCTTTGTGGCTGTTGATGCTGACATAGGTATTTGCTTTATTTTATCACAAAGCTCTTCTTTTTGTTTACCCTCAAGTAATGTTTCTTTGACAACACCTGCATCTGTAAAAGGCTTTTTGTGTGGACCTAAAATCCAAGCAACTCTGAGGGAACATTTGTGAGCACGTTGTTGGGCGGTGAAAGAACTGGTTAAGATCCTTGTGGATTGATCATATTGGGCTCTGAGACTGCTAATTTTCTGGGACCTGAGTTCAGACTTCGGTTGGTATGATTGTTCAAAGGCTTTGTGCTTTGCCTCATAGTGGCGTTTGACATTGCCACTTTTAATCAGACAAGCTACTTGAGTGATTTATGATATAAACGACCCGTCGCTCATAACAATCACACCTGAGAGCCCGTACAATCTTAAAAGCTGACTCTAAGAAATGCTTTTGGCAGAAGAGTGAAATATGTGAAACGAGGACAAGCATTTTCAGGCTTTTTTCATCCACAATCCAGTGCACTCCATTCTTACAAGCAAGGGATGTTTTGCAAGTTTTCAAGACTTTCACAGGTTTTTTTTTCCTCCTTTTACAAACGCCTAAATACCCCTGAGCAGATGTGCCCATCTGTGATTTGTTTCATTTCTCACACATTGAAACTGGGGAGAACAGCTTGCTGAGGCTGAAGACATATCCAGGGTACACACAGCATGTTAACACAGTTAAATGAAAAGGTTGTGTAAGGTGTGTGAATGTGATACTTTTAAACTCACATAAGAAGAAGATAAAGATGTGCCTGTCGACAGACGATCATTGTTAGTACAGTAGCTCATAATAAAGTTTTGCCGTGCATCATATTGGATTTAATTTAGAATTTGTACAATTCTGATGAGCTTGGAAATTAATATTTTGTATTACTGGCTGCCTTTTGTTTTGTTCTCATTCAAAATGATCCTACACTGGCTCTGGGGAAGCAAATCCATGACTGACCCGCTGGTGGCAAGTCATAACAACGCCAAAAGGTGAGCGGACTCGAAATCAAGACCCAAGTGTACAATAAGTCTTTATTGTACACAATGAGTTAATTACACATGGGGGTCTTAAAAAAGGGCTTCTCCTTAAGTACTGGTGGGGTTATGAAGTGAATGAGCAACAGGTGTGGGACACCATCAGACACAGTAACAATGTGGTTCTAAATGAATGGCTGAAGTATTTATTTTCTCAATATTCAACTGCAGAGAGAGACTGTGAACATGGGAACCACTTAAAACAAGGACCTTGGCCAGAACACATACAGGATTTATTATTTTTTGCCCTACAACCTAATACATTCAGATGGTCTTTATAGCAGGGCCCTGGAGCTGTACAACATAGCTGACTGTCTTTCATTTGGAGTTCAAAAGTATCCCTTTATGTATTTATTTTACAATTTAAAAAAAACAACATTTTTTTAAAAGAAGAATCATGTTTGTCGTGTACTAATCATTTCTCACTGGGTGGTGATTTATTGGATATCAGAAGTTGTTACTTTTGTGATCTCGCTGCACATGTTCATGCCTGCTACAAAACCTCCTGAACCAATTAATTAGTGCACTAAATTTGAACTCCTCTCATGTAATCAAGCTCATGAAACTTGCAGAATTTCTTTTTGAAATGCTGTGATGTGAAGCTTTTCCGCACCAATAATCAGCATGATTGGGACCTTGCATTTATTTATTGAGCCTTTTAACAGCAAAGTAACATAATTTTCTACCTTTGTAAAACAAGTGTAAGGCAGCAGATTCCCACCCTTAAACACTTTACAGATTCCAGGTCTGGGGGAAGTGTTTTTGAAGCCCCTGCAGCTCTGCGGATTTAAACTGCGCTGAAGAATAACAAGCCTCTGAGAATGCTCGGCTGAGTTGGCAGGAGCAAGAGACAGGGGAATCATCTAAGAGGAAGGGAGCCCTGGGGTATTGAGGAGAAAGAGGCGAGCGAATACGTTTTCTCTGCAAAAACCAATTAGCAAATGACTCCCTGCACCCTGCTCTTGGAAACTGAAAAGAGAGAACAGAGAGATATAAAGGGAATGAGAAATGGTAAAACAGCAATGCTACATGTGTGTGTGTGTGTATGTGTGTGTAGGTGGGTGGTGATGGACAGATTCTAAGTATACTGTGCATACTGTCTGGTTTGTAGATGCTTCACCTCGAGCCTTCAAGAGCATCTACCACCCGTAAGACATTGAAATGCATCCATAATGTTTAGAATAAATCTGCTCCGGTTTGGCACAAAGAAAACAAAACAGGCTTTTTTTTGACAGCTCCACTTATTATTAACATTGAATTAACTTCATTCTTTCATAAAAACATGTGCTGTCATGTCAGCAGACACCCAGGTCAGTGTGATGCCTGAAATCTGACTGCTGTTGTGGGTAGATGAAGGAAAGATTCATTTTGAGAACCCAACAGACCAACCTGCTGATAGACTGAGAGGTGCTGATGCCAATCCATCTAATGGATGTTTCTAATATTTCACAAGGTTGGACTCCTATGCAGTCCAATA
This sequence comes from Rhamphochromis sp. 'chilingali', assembly GCF_963969265.1. Taxonomy (NCBI): domain Eukaryota; kingdom Metazoa; phylum Chordata; class Actinopteri; order Cichliformes; family Cichlidae; genus Rhamphochromis; species Rhamphochromis sp. 'chilingali'. Next base: position 11,988,387 of record NC_137931.1, on the reverse strand, counting down.
CAAAACGGTTTGAGGGCTGTTTGTGAAACAGCCAGAGTTTCTCTTTAGTTATGGTCATGTGCAGAAATTCAAGGGCTTTCATTCTGATGGAGATACAAAGTCTGATTCAGGTTGTGTAGGAGGATGCGACACAGCCACAAGTCTCTAATCATTTAGTGAAGATGGTATTGTTTGAATTTCCACACTGAAACAGTTTGTTTGTTGGCTTTTTACTTTTACACTTAACCTTGCATTCTCATTGGCTGACTCATTTACATTTTGAAAAGGCAAACAGTTTGACAGTCAAAAGAGCGTAAAAATGGTCACGCCTTAGCTAAGAGCAGCTTTGAGCAAATACATCTTTCTGGCATGAAACCCAGCTGAGACGAGCTAACATGTATCTCTAATATGGTGATTATGTGGACACGGAAGCTGGTTTAGATGAGCAGCCAATCAGAAAAGAGCTGGCTTAAAGGGCAAGGTTGCCAAATTGGCTTGTTTCAAGTGGATGTCATGATGACCATTTTTTAATAACTTCAATTTAATTTAATTTCTTTGAAAAAATGTGTAATTGTTCTTTTTCTATTGTTTTGTAAAATAGTAATAATCAAGGATTCTCTTGGAACCTCAATGCACTTGCATTATAAGCGTAATAATCTGGTCAACTCGACATGTCTCTACGGTGCATTGTTTTTTTAAGGAGGCTTTGTCTCCTAGGCTCCGCCTGAGGGCTAGATTCCTAGATCCTGCCCTACAGCCTGGTTCTCATCAGCATCATCAGTAGCAGCAGTACTTAAGGACCAGCTGCAGCACCCAGTTTTTGCCGGACTGTTGTGAGCCTCCGAGTTGAGCTTTGTGTACATCTGAAGAGTGGTTCTGACTCTAATCCTGTTGCTGTTCTTGGACTGGTCCACTACTTCTTGAGGGACTTGGATGGGCACTCAACTCTCATACTCACCTGCCTGCTCACCCTCCTTTGGCTTTGAGTTGCCCCTGAAAACAGAGTAGTGGCTACCTTCCCTGCACTCGTCCTGTTGACCCAGCTGAGCCCTCCCTGTTGTATAATTTGCTAGTTAAACTCTCTGTTGTGTTAATAAAGTTTCTGAACTGCCAATTGCTGTTTCCTGTGTACTGCTTAAGACCCCACTTGGTAACTTTGCTATTTAAAGCCATGAGCTAGACAAATTACGCAAATCATTTCCTTTGAAAAAAAAATCTATTGATGTAGCAACAATGTCATTATCATGAATGTTTTTTGAGCATGCTATTTGCTGAAGTGAAACAGTGATATTGCCCATATGGAAAAGAAATAGAAAAAATTTATAAATGAGTTGCATCAGATGTTGCCAACTTCATATAGTGAATCATATAAGGCTTATATGATTTACTCATGAAAGTGGCCACTTTCATATATTGTTTTAGTAAGTATCCAAAACATACAAGTTTTATTTATATATTTTTTCCAGGGATCTTATATCTGTTTTCACTCTTATATGCTTTTCATACAAGTTTCACACAAGACAGATACAAACTTTATAAGATTTATATATTTTTTTTCCATATGGGTGTGACAGTCCCATTTCAGACAGAGGATGAACTGAGGGGCTGCACTAAGAGACAGTGTAAGATTAACAGGGATTATACTGAACTGTAAATTATGCAGAGCTACTCCACTAGAGTCCACCAGTAAAATGAGAATCACTCCTGCTGTAAGTTGCTCTAACATATTTCTGTATATCATTTTATTTAATTGTTTATCCGCAAGCTATTTCAAGACTACTGCAGTCATTTAGTGCAGTTGCTAGGGCTTTTATTGTGAAAGGTACGGATAGAAAGAAGTCTACTGGGCATACATGTCAAACAAATTGAGTTTCAGGTATGGACCGGGGACAATCGTATCCATTTAAATGAAATTATGTCAAAGAAATTCTGCTAAAAGCTAAGAATATCATCCTGGTGCTAAATCAATTAATTATTTGACCGTCAAATACTACAGCCATGCCACTAACATGACTAAAAAAACCTGCTAAAAGACATGGATGAAATTTCACTGAAGCCACGATGGAATTTCCCTCAATACCTATCAGACAGTCGTACTCGTCTGGTCTTTACCTGACATACCCTGATGATTCTTCCGCCTCACCGAGCTGAGCTCTTCCTCCAGGCTTTCAGAGTGAATCTGTCAAGTGAAACTGTCTCTGGGACGAATAACACGGCTGTGCAGTTTGCCTCGAGATCAGATGACTGACAAGCACAGCGGCAATCAAAAATGGATAGGAAGTGGCTCTGAGTCTAAACCTCGGCAAAGAACAGACGCCGCATCCTGTGAAGTAGTCGGGCTGTAGATGTGAGGCGCAGGCAGCAAGCATTCCCACACATGCTGCATACGAACACACACACACACACACACACACATCCATCATCCATATAACATATGGTGTTGGACTCGGCTGTCTCTAGGCCTTTGGATAATTTACGCAACAGGTACAGTCACTGAAGCCATCTGATTGGTCAAAGATGTATCCCAGGCCTGCTGATGATTCCCAGGGCTGAGCTGTCCATGCTTTATTGATTGCTACACCAACTGTTGCAGTGGCAAGGGATCTAGTTAGTGAGCATTCTCGCTCTCTCCTGTTCCTTTTACTATAAAGGAAACACGACACAGGCACTGTAAGTGTTTTATTTACAATCAGCAACCTCACATCACAAACATGTTTTAGAAAAGTCACTCCAAAAAAAAAAGAAAAAAGAAAAAAAAGGTGTTGTATTATGTCATTCCTTTCTTCTGTGTGATAATAGCATAATGGGGGAACAGGGTGGGGGGCAGGTTTACATACATGAAAAGGTGCAATGGATGTTTTGCAGTGCCTTTCATGGACGCGTGCATTTGCAATCTGTGTGAAATTAATGTCTGATTTACTAAGGCAGCAGCTAGTGTAATTACGTAGTCAGCAACCGGGACTGCCTACTAATCGTATTTTGGGAGTGAAGGAGAGCCTAATGCACACTTGGGCTTGGAATTCCTCAAGGGTGGAGCCATTAACAAGCTCGGGAAAGAATAGACAGTTCAATGATGCTGAAATTTTCAAAGTAAGTAGATAGTGGCATTTTTTTTTATATGGACGCAATTCAAAAATCAAGAACACAACAAAGGAAGAGCTTGCCTTGTTGCAAAGCAATCAAGCTTATTTTAATTCTTGGACCGCATGCATCTAAATTTGGTCTCATTAAAACATATTAAAGCATAAAAAACCCCAACACCTTTATATTTACTGTTTTAAGTGACCTAATGCAGTGTATTTCTTCAGAGAGACACAACAAGATTACTTCCTTTCAGAAAACAGATGAAAAGCAAATCCATGTTTATATCTACAGCCTAGTGCTATTATATGGATATTGCTATTTACACATCACAGGCACAAAATCTTCACCCAGACAACTTGTCACAATCTCTAAATACTTTTAAAATGGCCTGGTACTTATGTAGTACTTTTCTACTCTTACAGAGCACTCGCTGCACTTTTTACTACAAGCTGTTGTCACCCATTCAAACCATGTTTTATTCTTTGCCTTTAGATGTTTTTACCTCTTACAAATATATTCACACAATTTGGGTTTGCTGCCTTGTTCACATGTGTGCTGGAGAAAGTAGGGCTCGAATTACTGCATTGCTTTATTTCCTGAGCCCTTTGATGAACTGTGGTGATTAACTGTGTTATCCATTGATTTTTTAACCATAATGGGGGAGTTGTGGGAGGGATGGAGCTTCTTCAAGATGTGACAGTCATATTAGCTAGTTACTACATACTTGTTTCCAAAAAGCTGTTATTTTTGGTCTTTGAACTAATTTAGGGCAGCTAACACAGAGATAGCAGTGTTATTGAAAAGTTGTTCACTGGGTTCTTAATAAACTAATAGCCATTTTCCACTAGTACCTACTCGGGTCAGCTCGGTTTTTAGGACTTTCCATTTAAAGGTAGTACCTGCCACTTTTTTAGTACCTATTTAGCTGGGTTTCCAAGCAATCTGAGGCAATCCAAAAAATGTGATTTCAGCAGAGTGCATGCTACCAATTGGTTAGTCAGTAGAATCATGATTGAAATGGCTACACAAAAAAACAACACCAGGATTCCAGACTCTGACGAAAAGCCATACACTTAGCAGCAGGTTTACCTTCACCTCAACATGCTTCTGTGCTGTGCCTAACATGTGCAACAAAGCCACACGCATTCAGTGGTGCTCGATTTTAATTGAAAAATGACCCAAACCGAGTCAAATCGAGCCAAATAGCTAATAGCAGAAAAAGGGTTAATAATGACTCTGTATCGTCATGGTTAACATGTTCATCTAGTCTCAGGGTGTCACAATGCTAGTGTACTCACAGTGCCAATTCTAAGCCTAGATAAACAGGAGGGTTGTGCCAATTGAAACATGTGAATCCATCCGCTGAAGTGACTCCATGTAAAATAAGGCAACAGCTGAGAGTTTCTTCTTCTTTTCTTTACAAACATGCAGTTCAGTTAAATTTAATTTTATTTATATTGCCTTTTTTTAAACTTAAATCACCCACAACAGCTGCCGCAAGATGCTTGACATTGTACGTTAAATACATTTTAGTAATAGAGAAAGAACCCCAACAATCAGATGAACCTTTATGAGCAAGCACTTGGCAACAGTGGAAAGGAAAAACTCCCTTTTAACATGAAGAAACCTCTAGCAGAATCAGGCTCAGGGAGCGGCGGCGATCGAGTCGGGGTGAGGAAAGGGAGGCAGGAAAAAAGCAGCTCTCCTTCACCAGTCAACGATGGAGGTACCCACTGTGACGTCACCATTTCTTTTGGACTCTTCATTTAAAATGTTGCCGTTAGCCGCCTGATAAAATACTAGAATTCCACCCACCAGAACTGAAGCACAAATTTCTTGGATAATTTGTAACCCCCAGCAGGTCTTTGTTAGATAATTCCATTAAAAATGCCCAAAAAATACCAACAGCACAAAAGTGGAGGAGAGGTCTAGTTCAGCCTGCAAACATCCTTTGTGATGCTGGAAAGTTGAGCACTTTCTAAGACACTGACTCCCTTTTGCAGCCTCAACTGACACCTAGCAGCACTGTAGAAGGCTAAAGATGGCGCCGCGTATGGATGCCCTGGTGCTTCAGTGCGTTACTTTTGTCTTGTTTTTGGGCATTTCTTCTGTGTCTGGGAACTCCTCTGGATACTCGTACACCAGAGAAGAGCTCCTTAACTGCAGGACTACAACGCCTGTGGATTTATTTCCAATATTTGTCGCATCTGCGGCAGATTTACTGCTGACTCTGATCAGGAAAGTGAGACGTCGAAAGAGAGGTAAGCGAGCCGGCGTACTCGTGCGTTTGAGGAAACGCGGACTGAGAACGGCCCTTCCTGGGATCTTCCTTTCTAATGTACGCTCACTCTGGAATAAGATAGACGAACTGGCCCTGATGAGAAGCATGAACAGAGACTTTGCCTCCTCCTGTGTCTTATGTTTTACGGAGTCGTGGCTCAGTGAGGACATCCCGGACTGCGCGCTCAAGCTGGAGGGCTTTCATCTGCTGCGCGCGGACCGGCAGGCCGCTCTCTCCGGTAAAACCAAAGGTGGAGGTGTCTGCTTCTACATCAATAGTGGCTGGTGCACAGATGTAACAGTGATTGCTCAGCACTGCTCTCCCTCTCTGGAATATCTTTTTATTCACTGCAAACCGTTTTATTCTCCGCGGGAGTTTGCTTCATTCATCCTGGCCGCTGTTTACATCCCGCCAGACGCGGATGCGCAAGCAGCTCAGTGCGCACTCGCAGAGCAGATTCTCCACACGGAGCGGACATACCCGGACTCTCTCATCATTGCTCTTGGGGACTTTAACAAAGCCAATCTGAGCCATGAGCTTCCGAAATACAAGCAGTATATTAAATGCCCGACCAGAGAGGAGAGGACATTGGACCACTGCTACAGCACGATCAGCGGGGCCTATCGCGCGGTGCCGCGCGCTTCACTCGGACTTTCTGATCACGTCATGATCCACCTAATCCCCGCGTACAGACAGAGGCTGAAGCTCTCCAAACCTGTCGTGAGGACCAAAAAACTGTGGAGCAACGAGGCTGTGGAGGAGCTTCGCACGTGTTTGGAGACCACAGACTGGGACACAATGAAGGCTGCTTCTAACAGCTTGGACGAGTTTACGGACACTGTCACCTCCTATATCCACTTCTGTGAGGACAGCATTGTGCCATCACGCACCAGGGTGAGTTATAACAATGACAAACCCTGGTTTACTCCTAAACTCAAAAAGCTGTGGCTGGAAAAGAGTAAGGCGTTCAGAAGCGGAGACAGGGACTGCTACAGAGAGGCCAAGTACAGGTTCACTAAGGAAGTGGACATTGCCAAACATCAGCACTCTGAGAAGATGCAGCAGCAGATCTCAGAGAATGACTCGGCCTCTGTGTGGAAAGGTTTTAGGAATATCACAAACTACAAGCCTAAAACCCCCCACTCCACTGATGACTTGCTCTTAGCCAACACCCTTAACGACTTCTACTGTCGTTTTGACGAGCCATCAGGCAGCCTTCACACCTCCAACGACCCCAACAATAGAGGCACTTTGGACACTCATTCCCCCACCTCTCCCCCCTCCATAGAGCCATCACCACCTTCAAACTGTTCACCTGCAACACCCGCCCCCTCACCCCACACAAAAGAGGATTTCACACCACCTCCTCCGACCACAACTCTTCATATTCATGAAGCAGATGTGAGGAAGCAGTTTAGGAGTCTGAATGCTCGGAAAGCTCCCGGCCCAGACGGTGTGTCTCCTGCCACCCTCAGACACTGTGCAAACGAGCTGGCCCCAGTGTTTTCTGGCATCTTCAACTCCTCACTGCAGGCATGTCATGTGCCTGCCTGCTTCAAGTCCTCTACCATAATCCCTGTCCCCAAGAAACCTAGGATCACTGGACTAAATGACTACAGACCCGTGGCTCTGACATCTGTGGTCATGAAGTCATTTGAGCGCCTAGTTCTCTCCCATCTCAAGACCCTCACGGCCCCCCTCCTGGACCCCCTGCAGTTTGCATATAGAGCCAACAGGTCTGTAGACGACGCCATCAACATGGCCCTACACTTCATCCTGCAGCATCTGGACTCCCCAGGAACCTACGCCAGGATCCTGTTTGTGGACTTCAGCTCTGCCTTCAACACCATCCTTCCAGACCATCTCCGAGGCAAGCTTTCCCAGATGAATGTGCCTGATCCCATCTGCCGGTGGATCACTGACTTCCTGACGGACAGGAAGCAGCATGTGAGGCTGGGGAAGAATGTCTCGGACTCCCGGACCATCAGCACCGGCTCCCCTCAGGGCTGTGTTCTTTCTCCTCTGCTCTTCTCCCTGTACACCAACTGCTGCACCTCCACCCACCAGTCTGTCAAGCTAATCAAGTTCGCAGATGACACCACCGTCATTGGGCTCATCTCTGACGGGGATGAGTCTGCCTACAGGAGGGAGGTTGAACGTCTGGTGTCTTGGTGCAGCCACAACAACCTGGTGCTGAATGCCCAGAAGACAGTGGAGATTATTGTGGACTTCAGGAAGCACACAGCCCCACTCCCCCCCATCATCCTGACTGACACCCCCATCACCTCTGTGGACTCATTCCGCTTCCTGGGTACCACCATCACCCAGGACCTGAAGTGGGAGCCCACCATCACCTCCGTCATCAAGAAAGCCCAGCAGAGGATGTACTTCCTGAGGCAGCTGAAGAAATTCAACCTGCCAACACGGACGATGATGCAATTCTACACTGCAATCATCGAGTCCATCCTCACCTCCTCCATCACCGTGTGGTACGCTGGAGCCACTATCAGGGACAAACAGAGACTGCAGCGTGTTGTGCGCTCTGCTGAGAAGGTGATTGGCTGCAGACTCCCATCTCTGCAGGACCTGTACACCTCCAGGACACTGCGGCGTGCAGCCCGGATCTCAGCTGACCCTTCTCACCCTGGACACAGTCTGTTTGACCTGCTCCCCTCAGGCAGGAGGCTCCGGTCCATTCGCACCAGAACCTCTCGCCACAAGAACAGTTTCTTCCCCTCTGCTGTTGGACACATGAACAATAACCACATGACTGTCCCCGCCACTAACACATGACCCTACGCTGTGTCACTGCATCATTTCATGTCTGGCACTGATCACCACCTGCACTCATGTATATATCTTTCTACGTAGCACTCATAATTCTTATTCTCATGTATATATGTTTGGCACTGATCACCACCTGCACTCATGTATATATCTTTCTACGTAGCACTCATAATTCTTATTCTCATGTATATATCTCATGTATATCTCATGCACATATCTTTCTTTCTACATAGCACTTTAATTCTTATTGTCTGCACTGAAGCACCGCAGCAATTTCCTAATGTTGTAAACCTCAACATCTGGCAATAAACCCATTCTGATTCTGATTCTGATTCTGCAGTTTATGTCACTTCTGCATTGACTTCATTTTCAACTCTCGTTGCTTTTGGCCATGGAGCAAGCTCCAAAGATGCACATCAGTCTGGTATCACTTCATCTAGACAGGATTCTGACTTGGTGGCATTCAGGTAGTAGCTTTGCACCACTGGCTCATCAGCCAGGCACATAAATCAAATGTGTGAACCTGCAGTTCCTCTCATACTGAACAGTATTGCTATAGCAACAAGACATCATCAGTAGGGTCGAACTAACCTGTCAGGAAACATGGGTTTAATCTCTTGTCATTTAGTATGTGAACAATCCAGCATTAGATTCTGCTTCACAATGACAGGAGAAGGATCAAAAAACATTAATTTCATCACATCTGGGATCGACACAAATGGAACAGCAGTGCATTCTTTTGAAATTAATGTGTAATTAAATTAATTTTTCACACTTTGAAAGGCCATCCTGTGGACTTTGCAATGCTTCCTTGGGTCCACTTCTAGATGGCTGTACAATGAGTTAAAAGCAAGGGCACTGCAGTAAAAAAAAGAAAAGAGATGAGTATCCCATGCCATTATATGGAACTGAATAATAAATACAGTATGTCATTTATCACACTGACAGTCATATTAGCTAGTTACTACATACTTATTTCCAAAAAGCTTCTATTTTTGGTCTTTGAACTAATTTAGAGCAGCTTTCTCTGCACACTTTTTTTCTGCTTTTGGTGTCTGGGCCTGGCAAATTGCATGAATAGTAATGCATCCAAATCAGAATCAAATACACTCGCTGGATACCTTCCTGCTTAACTTTCTCTCTCCCATGGGTAAAAAGGAAAAAAAAAAAGGTTATTAAAGGAACCGGTTTAAAGAGTGATTTAATTCCAAATTCATGGGTAAGTGTAATAAAATGACTTTACATGTAATGTGTTGAATTTATTTTATGGTGTTTGCTCCAATAAAAGTTATTTTCCTTTATCTAGAGCAGTGGCTTCCAAATGGTGCGCCATGGGATTTTGTGACATTCAGACATTATTGCTGCAATGCAGAACAGCTCAGGAAGTTCTGAGTGAATTGTTAGAGGTTTTATGACAGAAAAGTCAGACATGTTCATATGTGGAGCAGCTAACCACATATAACCACCATAGCAGATGACTATATCCAGTAGCGGTTTTTGATAGGGGCAACACGGGCAGTTGCCCGTGGCGGCATCGTGGTGGGGGGGGCGGCATCATGGACATCTCCAAAAGAAAAGTTGCTCGTACTCATGCTGCCCCAACATCAGCCAGCGCATTTTGGAGATGGAAAAGGCACTGATTGGTTTTCTGCCACCCATTTCCTGGGAGCGAGGGCGCCCTCCATTTGCGAGGTGCGACTGCTGCTTGCGACACAGGGAGGAGAGGGCAGGGCAGCAGGGGATTCTCTGGCTGGCTGGACCAGCATCTAATAACCAACTCACAAAATAAAACAAAATAAGACATTATGATACAGACATTTGTAATTTGTACCAATGTTTTTTCAAAATTCTATAAAGTGAGCGCAAGAGCCCTCGGTGCACCTGCTTGCTGCTGTGCTGAAGTCAAAGCAAACTTCATTGTCATCTTCGCTATATACAGTACAGTATATAGAGAGATGAGATGATGAGGCACCAGTTACAGCAGTGCAAGTAAACAAACAATAAATATAAGAAGAGTGAGAAAATAAATATACACTTTAGGACTAGGGGTAAAGGGATCAAAAACAATTTAAAATGTATAATTTACAGTTTGATGATTTAAAGTCTCACACACAACCCGTTGAAAGGGGAGGAGGGCCGGCTGCTTCCAATTAGAGCACATTTCATTCGTAATGTTGTAAATCCAAGCCCATTTTGTATTCCTCATCTGAGTCCTGAGTTGTGCGAAATCCCAGAAATAAACCCTAGACAAAGCTAATCTGTAAACTAAGGTTGTAGCACCCTCAAGGATTGACGTACGCTCGATGTAGTTATAAAACAGGGTTTATTCTGGTCTTGGCAACCCGTGAGAACTGCTCACAGACAAAACAATAAAACAAAAACATCACATCAAAATGCGCTCTTGTACGTAGTGTCAATCAATCAAAAAATCCTTAATTACAGAAAATAAACCATTTAAAATACACAAACCTCGTGAGCTGACATCCAGGAGGTGCTAAATAGTCCTTTATGGCCTTATTGCCTTATCTTCCATCTTCTTTGTCAATTATTTCCACTCTTTAAACGATATTTTCTCCATGTGTGGAGCTAACTGTGAGTTGCAGCATGCGGACACCATGTGCGCTAGCAAAAGAAAAGTGGCTGGGTGGAGACCCAAACAGCAAAGCTGTACCCTACACAGTTCACCACCAGAGGGCGCAAAGGAACAAAATCCAGACATACAGCTTAACAAATATTAAATGCAACAAACATCAAATGCAACAAACATCAAATGCAAAAGACCGTTACACTCCCACCAATCACTTGTGATTAAAAAGAATAAAGTATTACCTATGAACTAATGAACGGCTTTTGAATGAACTATCATGAATTATCCTTTAAGCAGAGTGCGGTGGAGAATCTTCTTCCGCTTCCATCAGAATGACTGTCTTCTGAATGGGTCTTTCCAGGTGCACAGGTTTGGAGGTACGTTTTCCTGCTCTAACCAGGGTTGGATCACTCAGCAGCAATTTCACCTTCCTCACTTTTCCATCCTTTCCAGGATACACTTCAATGATCCTTGCCAACTTCCACTGGTTGCGTGGAGTTATCTCATCCTTCAGGAGGACAACATCATTGATCTTAGCATTTCTGTGCTCTTTGGTCCACTTCTGTCTGCCTTGAAGATTTAACAAATACTCCTTTTTCCACCTTGTCCAGAAAGTGTTGGCAAGTAGTTGAACACGACGCCACCTCTTACGGAGATAAAGATCTTCTTTCACAAACCTTCCTGGAGGTGGAGAGATGATTGTGGACTTCATGGTTAGTATGTGATTCGGTGTCAAAGGTTCTGGGTTTGATGGATCACATAGTTGGTCAGTAGTCAATGGTCTGCTATTAATCACTGCCATGACTTCATACAGGAATGTCCTCAGAGAGGAGCTGTCGAGTTGTTTGGCTGACTGTTCCAGAATGGACATGAGAACACTTCTTATGGTGCGAATTTGTCTTTCCCAGACACCACCCATATGACTAGATGCTGGGGTGTTCATGAGAAACTCACAGTCCAGTTTCCCTAGCTTGGCTTGATCCATTTCCTTAAATGCTCCAATAAACTCATTTCTAGTGCCGACAAAATTAGTGCCTTGATCGCATCTTATCTGGCGAACTGTACCTCTGATGGCCATGAATGCACGTAAGGAGTTGATGAGGAAATCTGTAGAGAGATCGTCAAGCATTTCAAGATGCACTGCTCTGGAGCACATGCAAGTGATTAGCAAGCCATAACGCTTTAGCTCCTTGCGGCCTTCTTTGACATAAAAAGGACCAAAGCAGTCCATCCCACAGTAGGTGAATGGTGGTGTGGTCTCCATCCGATCCTCTGGGAGGTCTTCCATCTTCTGCTGCTCTGTGCGCCTTCTGAACCTTCTGCATTTTACACATTTATAGATGTAAGATGACACAATCTTGCTGCATCCAAGAATCCAGAATCCGTTAGCTCGAAGTTCATTCATGGTGATCCCTCGTCCTTGATGGTATGTCTTCTCGTGATAATGTTTGACCAGTAATGCCGACACGTGACTGTCTCTTGGCAGGATCGCGGGATGCTTGACATTGGGGTGCAAAGCTGCATGTGTTAAGCGTCCGCCTACCCGAAGAATGCCTTGGTCATCAAGAAATGGACATAACTTGTGTAACTTGCTAACCTTGTCTTTCATCTGCATCACATCATGATGTTGCAAGGTTTTTATTTGCTGAGCAAAGGCTGTTTCTTGAACCATCTTTATGATTGTTAACTCTGCTTCCTTTCTCTCTTGTAGGCTACTGATGTCGTGTGATCTACTCTTGTGATCCTTTGCTTCTTTCACATAGCGCTTGAGTCTAGCAACTGCCTTAATCATCCTAGACCAGTCGGAAAACTTGTGTAAGCGATCTAACAGTGACCTTTGTTCCTCCCCTTGTATCTTGTGGACTTGAACCTTCTTAACCTCCGGGTCACTGGTTGATAACTCTCCCACCTTAATTTCCCCACTGGGTATGACCTTTTGCCAAAGGAGGTCTGGGCCTTTGAACCAGTTTGATGCTACAAGTTGTTCTGCTGTAAGACCTCTTGAGGCGTGGTCTGCCGGATTATCTTCGGAAGTTACATACCTCCATTGGGTTGAATCTGTGCTTTGTTCGATGCGTTCCACTCGGTTTGCAACAAACACATGAAATCTTCTGGCTTCATTGCTGAGGTATCCGAGTACCACCTTCGAGTCAGTCCAATACCTTTCTTCTGAAATTTCCATTTCCAATTCCCTTTTCAGCATGTCACCAGTGCGCACAGCAACAACAGCCGCCGACAACTCAAGCCGAGGTATAGTTGTGACTTTGGTTGGTGGAACTCTTGATCTTCCCATCACCAATGAGCAGTGGACTTCACCAGTTGTGCTTGAATGATGAAGTTCGTAGTGCTGTGCCTTGAAGTTCGAAGGAATGTAGCATCTGTGAACCTTTACGTCTGCAAGGTTTCCCAGATCACGCAACCAATACTCCCACTGAGGTCGAAGTCTGTCAGGTAAGTTATCATCCCAGCTGAGTTTATCTCGACACATTTGTTGCAAAATCTGCTTTCCCAGCAGAATGAAAGGTGACACAAACCCAAGTGGATCGAACACAGAGGCGACTGTGGCCAATACTCCTCTTCTGGTGAGTGGTTTGTCCTTAACAACTACTCTGAACTGAAATTGATCTGACGCCACACACCATTGTACGCCAAGTGCTCTTTCCATGTATACTTCACCGAGTGCCATATCTAGCTCTTTGGGAGCTGCAGCGCATTCTTCTTTTGGAAGCGAAGCTAGAACTTTGGTGCTGTTTGAGATGAACTTGTGCAACCGAAGTTTGCCCATGCTGCAGAGTTTGCGTGCTTCATTAACCAGCTGTATTGCCTGATCTTCAGTGTCAACACTTGCTAGTCCGTCATCAACATAGAAGTTGGTTTTGATGATCTTCATTAAAACTTCCTTCCCCTTCAGCTGCGAGATGCTTGAGGCCATAGTTGGCGCAACCTGGAGAAGATGCTGCTCCAAATAGGTGTACCTTCATCCTGTAGACAGTGAATGGAGTTTCAAGGTCACCGTTCTCCCACCACAAGAACCGTAGGTAATCTTGGTCACAAGCATGCACATGGAATTGGTGGAACATGCGTTCGATGTCACACATGAAAGCCACTGGGCCTCTTCAGAAGCGACACAAGACTCCGATCAAGGTGTTTGTTAGCTCTGGACCAGTGAGGAGATGGTCATTTAAGGAAGCGCCTTGGAACTTGGCAGAGGCATCAAAGACGACACGAATCTTTCCGGGTTTTTGTGGATGATACACACCATGGTGTGGGATGTACCAAACTGGTGTCTTGTCAATGTCTTGCTCTGGGACCTTTTCAGCATCTCCATGGGCTAGGATCTCATCCATAAATTTCTTATAGTCCATATAGTACTGCTTGTTACTCTTGAGCCTTTTTTCTAAACATTTGAGGCGATGAATAGCACATACCTTGTTGTTTGTCAGGTTCGGCCTTTCGCTCTTAAATGGGAGTGGCATTTCAAAATGACCATCCTCCTTGTGCCTAATGCCGGCCTTCATCCTTGTTAAAAACTTGAGATCTTCTTGAGAGACCTTTGTGTCTTCTGGTGCTTTCTCAACAAAGTCAGACTCCAACATCTTTAGGACCTCTGTGGGAGAGATCATTTCCTTTATTTGAGTTCTGTAGACATAGTGAACCTTGTTGGTGAGATTTGAAGAGGGATTAATGTCAGGCACCACTTCCTTCACAATGACTTGGTGACTTATTCCGAAGGCGTCTCCATAATCGAGACATGGATTGCCATAACCAACAATACTCCATCCCAGATCAGTTCTTTGGGCAAACGGCTGATTTTCCTTTCCAGACACAACCTCATGAGGAACAAGTGCTTGGGGGCAGTTGTACCCAATCAGCAGACCAACATCACAGCTTTGTAGTGGAGCGATCTCACTTGCAATGCATTCAAGATGAGACCATGCCTTAGCTGTTGCGGGCGATGGAATGTGATCTTGGTTTGCGGGAATAAAGTCTCTGGCATACGTCACTGGTAGAGAAATGGTCTTATTTGAGTAGAACCCTCTGACTTGTAGACCTGAGAGCTTGCGACAGGACACAACTGTGTTTCTTGAAGACATAGTAGTGAGCTTTAGCTGAGTCGATTCACCTTTGATATGCAGAGCTTGTGCCGTTTCTTCAAGAATAAAGGTCGTATCGCTCTGTGTATCAAGGAGCGCGTACACAAGAATTTGGAAGATGTGTGAGTGTCGTCAACATTCTGTGTGACTCTGTTAGAAGTTGCTTCACTTGTTGTTGGTGTGACACTGTTGTCTTGTGAGACATCTGCGTTCGTTTGTCTTGTCCTGTCACTGTTCTTGTGTGGATTTCTCCTTGTTCTTTCTTCCTTCGTGCGACTGTCATGAAGACATGTTGGATGTCTTTTATTACATGTGTCACAGGTTTCTCTCCCTTCACAATCCTTGGAGCGATGACCAGAGTTCAGACAGCCAAAACATAACTTCTTGTCTTGAACAAACTTAAGTAGGCTGTGACCCGACCTTTCACAGTACACACAACTAGCACTAACAGTCCTTTCATTTGAGTTAGTTGCTAGCACCTTTGCTCCATTGCCTCTGTTCCTTGTTGTTTTTGCCCCTTCAGTTTCACTTGGCTTCAGAGCAAAGAGAGATGTTATGGGATTACAGGCAATTTTGGCTTCCCGTGAGATGAAATCTACAAACTGGCTGAAGCATGGAAAGGTGTGAGTCTCTTCTTGCACTTCTGTAACCTTTCTGTTCCACCTTGAAGTAAGCCAATCTGGAAGTTTTGCGAGCATTTTTTGGTTTTCATTGCAGTCATTGAGCACTTCAAGCCCCTTCATTTGCGACATGGCTGTCTTACAGCAGCAAAGGAAGCCAGCAAATGCTTGAAGTTCCATACTGCCTTTAGAGCTTATCTTAGGCCATGCGTCAAGTTTGTCTCTGAAGGCCTTTGCTACAAGGAAGGGATTGCCATACCTCTCTTCGAGAACTGTCCATGCTGCATAGTATGCAGACTCTGTGCCAAGCGGGAAGTAGCCTTCTATTGCCTTCCTTGCAGGTCCACTTACATATTTCCTCAGATAATAAGTCTTCTCTTCAGTTGGTATATTTTTCCTGTCAATCAGAGTCTGAAAGGAAATTTTCCAATCATTATATCTGATAGGGTCGCCACTGAATATTGTTGGCTCTGGTACCGGAAGACGACTTGCTTTAAGAGACACTGCAAATGCTTTGACCAGATCTTCTGTGTTCACCTCTCGGTGCGGTGTCACATTTCGTGGCGAGGAACACCGTTTCATATGCTGGTCATTGTTTTCAGACTTGAATTCATTTTTCTTATCAGATCTGTGGTGAAGTAGGTTGTATATTTCTTCATCTGAACATTCACTTTGTTCATACACCTGCTGTCGAGCCTTTGCTGCATTCAGCTTTTTTACAGTCTCAAGTCGCTCTATTTCTCTGCGCTTAGCGTCTAGAGCCTTTTGTCTTTGTGCTATTTCTGCTTCTTGCCTTTCAACTTCCTTCATATGGATTTCTTGTTCAAGCAGAACTTGGAGAGCAGCCTCATTTGCTGCAACTTCAGCAGCTGCATCTTGTCTTTTAGCCGAGAGCCGGCTGGAGTGTCTAGAGGAAACCCTCGAATGAGAAGAGAGCTTAGTGTGGTGTGACTTAACACTCATCCTGTCTGAGGCTTCTAACTTAGGTATACCTCAGTCTCCTTCCATTTTTCATCCCTTTGACTTTTCACATCTGAGGCTACGGATTTAGATGAAGACTCAGCGTCCTTCCAAAGTTCTTCATCTCTTTTAACCTCCGCACTACTTGGGCTTGGACACTTTCCTACAGATTCGATAATTGTCTTTGTTATGGCTTCACACGTATCCATCCTTCGTCTTGTGTCACTATCTGGAGATTCAATACGTCTCAAGTCATCATAGGCTGCATTCACATCCTTAGAAGCACTCAAAACCTTGGAAACATGTTCTTGTAGCAGATCCTTTGAGCATTGACCATCTATAGCTCCTTTGGCATCCTTAATGACAACCTTCCACTTCTCATAGCGCACACTGAAACGATGTGCAGCCTTCTTTATGTGCTCACCGTACAGTTCTTTGCCCTTTTCCGTCAATGTACGGACTCGTTGGCTCTGTCGTGCTCTTTGTGAGGTAGTAGAAACATCATCAGCTGTGCCTTCAACTGCTTGTAGTTGCTCATCTGCAGAGAGTTGTTCCACATCACCCTTTTCACTGACTTCTGGATTAGCCTCAAACTCTGCCATTGTTGGAGGGGTTTGGGTTTTTTTGTATATCTTACTTAGCCTTAATGTAAAGGTGCAGCAGCTTAAATTTGATTTGGTAGTTGAGGAGCAAATGAATATTAATCTACATTTACTGTTACAACTTTAAGGCACAGTAATTACTATTACTCCTTAAACATCACTTAACGTGTATACTTAAGTCACATTACATATCTTGTCCAAGCCAGTAATACTGTTTCATACAGCAACTGCTGAAGCCCACCATATGCACAATACACAGGTTACTCATCACAACATTAACTTAACACTGTATGAATATCAGTCACTTGAACAGCAGAAATGTAAACAATGAGAAAGAAAGAAAAAAGATGAAATATTCCAGTCCTTTGTTCATTTATAAAAGGAAACTTATCTTAATTATTTTTACATTCCTTTTCCTTTTTATTTCTCTTTCTTGTGGTTAATTATATTCAGTCCTTTAACTGAGGCAACACTTATTTTCGGGGCACCTGACTTTCCTGCGGGGCTGCGTCCTTCATCTACCCGTGCAGAGCGGAGTTCTCACTGTAGCACCCTCAAGGATTGACGTACGCACGATGTAGTTATAAAACAGGGTTTATTCTGGTCTTGGCAACCCGTGAGAACTGCTCACAGACAAAACAATAAAACAAAAACATCACATCAAAATGCGCTCTTGTACGTAGTGTCAATCAATCAAAAAATCCTTAATTACAGAAAATAAACCATTTAAAATACACAAACCTCGTGAGCTGACATCCAGGAGGTGCTAAATAGTCCTTTATGGCCTTATTGCCTTATCTTCCATCTTCTTTGTCAATTATTTCCACTCTTTAAACGATATTTTCTCCATGTGTGGAGCTAACTGTGAGTTGCAGCATGCGGACACCATGTGCGCTAGCAAAAGAAAAGTGGCTGGGTGGAGACCCAAACAGCAAAGCTGTACCCTACACAGTTCACCACCAGAGGGCGCAAAGGAACAAAATCCAGACATACAGCTTAACAAATATTAAATGCAACAAACATCAAATGCAACAAACATCAAATGCAAAAGACCGTTACAAAGGTGTAGGTCCATTAGGTTATGTTGTGGTGATCCTCGGGTTGGGGGATGGGTGATCTGGAGTGCAAAATTAAACACTCCCCCTGCCAGAGGGGTGTTCGCCCAGGGCACCAAATAGGCTAAGACCACCACTGACTATATCACCTAAAGAAAAGCCTGATATCTTCCTTATGGCTTGAGATGGATTGGCAATAGACATCAGCCTCACAGGTATCAGCTGTTATAGGACAGTATTGGAGCCAGTCCTTCATTATTTTTCTAAAAGGTAACTTACTTATGTGTCTGTAGTTACTCACCAGAACATATAGTTTTTTTACACTACTCATTACATTACTTTTGGGTTACTCTGCAAAATTACCCGAAATGCACTGTCTCATATTTACCAGTTAACAACATAAACCTGAGGCTATAGTCCAGCACACTTATATTATACAAATCCCTTTGCTAAAGAGGACACACATAGGATATTTTTTTCAGTATTTATGTATGAACACAAAGCCCACAACACAAAGCAATGATGAAAATCAACCCAAAGAGCATTCAGTGATGACCACAGTGATTTTACTGTAGGTTCCAAACTTGACTACTCATCACTGCTGTTGTTATCTGTTGGAGATCAGGCTCTGATTTCTGGGTTAGGGTCAGCATACACTTAGCTTTAAGATCACTCTTGTGATGTTGCCTTTGTAGATGTTTGCAAAGAGCAAACTAAAATTCAGTCATTTCTGTCCTAGAGGCAGTTTGAACTCCATATCTCTGCTTTAGATTGCGCCACCCCACACTAGCAGTTGGCTTATGTTAACATGGAAGCTAAAGATGCACCGTGGTTCAGATTGGTGGCCTTTGGAGGTAGGCCCAGTTTCTCTCTGAAGAGATGAGACTTCAGAAGCAGCCGTATAGTTTGCTGGATTGTGTGAAAGAGCTTATTAAGTCAGCGGAGTCAAGGCATAGGCTAGTGAACTGCTGTAATTAGCCAGTATCTGCATCTGTGCAGCACACCCCAAATCCTACGCAACAGTGATATAAAATGCTAGAATTCTGCTAAATAATACTGATGCCCCAAATTCCTGGATACCCTGTACTTTACATCAAAGCAAACAGCACAAACAAGCTTGGCAGGTCTAGTTCAAACAGCTATTGGCTATAGCTGTTTGCCACACCTGTCAGTGAAAGCACCCACACTCCTAACTTCAGTAACATGCTAGAGCTGTAAAAAAAGTAACCTCTTAGAATTGTTATGAAGGGGGAAATTATCCACACATGCCAAAATTACATTTGGCCATATCTTTACTTTGAGATACAGAGACCGCTCGCTTCTGTAGTTCTGTCGTCAAGAAGAAAAAAAAAAAATTGTTGAAAAATCTGTAATGTTTTGTGGTACTATAGACTATGTGCACGTTAGCATATGCTACTTCCGGTGCGGAAACTCCTGTGGGGAGCTTTGTTTCCGGTGTCCTATTCACGCCTTGTTTACGGTCCAAAACAAGTTTAGCAAATGAATGACTCAAGCGGCGATTTACATTTCTGTAGATGTTTTGGGCATTTATCCAATATATCTGTAAATGATGTTCATCGACTTGTCGATATTTTTCCCCCGCGTCTCAGAGCAAAAGAGAAAAGGGATTCAAATTTTATATTTCTCAGTATCTGTAAACAGCGGTCCCTCGTTTATCGCGGGTGTTATGTTCTAAAAATAACCAGCGATAGGTGAAATCAAGTAGCCACTTTTATTTTTTAAAAACGTTTCGTCGACATCGTAGATGTACAGTACTTCAGAGTCACACTGCTAGCGATCGATGCAGCGATTCTGTACTGTACAGGAGAGACATCACGGAGGAGATCGTCTGCAGCGATCAGGACACAATGTGATGTAAAAAAAAATAAATAAACATGCAAACTTGCACTAAAAAATCTGCGAAACAGCGAGGTGAAAGGTGAACCGCGTTATAGCGAGGGACCACTGTAATTGTGAAGGTAAGTCACAACATACCCTTCGTAAATACTAATGCATAGAAAACGTTACCAGTAATCGTTCATTTTTTGTGTGGCTTTTTTTCACGGTTTGTTAACATGCTGTGTAGGTGTGTACTTGACTAGCTGATCTCGACATAACGGGGGAAACATCTGGTTTGACTATTCTTCACCTGTGGTTTGAATGCTGAACATTTGCCTGTTTAAATCATAATAACTGTCACTATACAGAGATGTGCTTCTGAATGTGGATGATGTGTCTTCTGCTGCAGTAATGCAGTTCTGCCTGTGTTGAGTGATGTAAACAACTGATTGATCTAAACTCTTTAAACGTCAAAATTGATCATTAGATTTTTTATGACACAACAGTGGTGAGTGTTCCCACCTTCTGCTCTTTGTAACTTAACGCGATCTTTCCGTTTTCGAGTTTTGGACATGATTTTGGAGTATATCTTCGCAGTAGCGATTGACCGCAAAGTAAAGCTAAATGTACAACCCTACATCTGGTCTCAAACCAGGAAGTTAGCATTTTCTCGTGCTAACTTCTCGTATAGGCCCTCAAATTATGAAACAAAGCTCAAACTCAGGGATAACATGCTTCAAGTCATACAAGAGAATCCAAGCTGTTTGTAATAATTCTATTAATTCTGATTGACTGTCAGGTGTAATATCAATCTATGCGTTGGAGTGGGTGTTAAAATGCTCTTTAAGTCATTAGTGATTACAGTGTACTATAAGCAAACTGTGCCTTCACACAGCAGAACTGGTTGCTTTGATATCATGGTGCAGTGTCTGCGTTACCACTCAAACAGTGCAGACGCCAGCTTTGAGTCATATGGAGCCGTGCCTGTTACTAGCTGCTATAGCTCTCTACATTAACACTGCTAGTATCAAAACCATTAAAATACACAAAGTTCACCAAATTAAATCCCTGCTTCCTGCTCTTGCCAAGAAACGCTTGCTAATATTTTGGAATATGCCAAGTATTTGGATACAGGGATGAAAGTCTGGTGGGAGTGAGCTGTTGGTTTTACTAATGAACAAATGTTCCTCACCAAAAACTGGTAAGGGGAAAGTTAGCTGGCAAGGGTGTATATGAGGGCCGCTGGTTAGATTCTGAACTTTAATCAGCTGCTGTTAAATGATGGAGTACATGGTAGATCAAAAACAAGGCACTGTTGAAATATCAGGTACAATACGCACAGCATGTGCTAAAGGAACGGGCCTGTAGCAGGAAGGCAAGGCAAGGCAAGGCAAGTTTATTTGTATAGCACAATTCAACAACAAGGCGATTCAAAGTGCTTTACAGAGACATTAGAAACAAGAACAAATAAAAAGCATGATTTAAAAATTGATTAAAACAAGCAAATAAACTAACTAACTAATTAACAAACAAACAAACAAAACAGTATATAAAATCAAAACAGATAAAATCAGAACAGTAGATAAAATCAGTAGTTAAATGTAAGTTTTGAATTTTAAGCTTAAAGTGTGGATTTGGTGCTTTATTCAAATGCAGCTGAGAACAGGTGAGTCTTCAACCTGGATTTAAATAAACTGAGTGTTTCAGCTGATCTGAGGCTTTCTGGGAGTTTGTTCCAGATATAAGGAGCATAAAAGCTGAATGCAGCTTCTCCGTGTCTGGTTCTGACTCTGGGAACTGATAAAAGACCGGATCCAGATGACCTGAGGGATCTGGATGGTTCATACTGGGTCAGGAGGTCATTGATGTATTTTGGTCCTAAACCATTCAGAGCTTTATAGGCCAGCATCAGAACTTTAAAGTCTATCCTCTGACGGACAGGCAGCCAGTGTAAAGACCTCAGAGCTAGACTGATGTGGTCCACTTTTTTGGTCTTAGTGAGGACTCAAGCAGCAGAGTTCTGAATGAGCTGTAGTTGTCTGACTGATTTTTTAGGTAGACCTGTAAAGATGCTGTTACAGTAATCAAGCCTACTAAAGATGAATGCATGGACTAGTTTTTCCAGGTCTTGTTGAGACATCAGATCTTTTATCCTTGATATATTCTTGAGGTGATAGTAAGCTGACTTTGTTATTGTCTTAATGTGTTTTTCTAAGTTTAGGTCTGCATCCATCACTACACCCAAATTTCTCGCCTGGTTTGTGGTTTTTAGATGTATAGATTGAAGTTCTCTAGTGACCTGTAATCGTTTTTCTTTGGCGCCAAAGACTATTACCTCAGTTTTGTTTTTGTTTAGCTGGAGAAAATTGTGGCACAACCAGTCATTGATTTCCTCAATGCATTTACCAAGAGCCTGTACAGGGCCTCGGTCTCCTGGTGACATTGTGATATATATTTGTGTGTCATCTGCATAGCTGTGATAGTTTATTTTGTTGTTGTTTATAATCTGTGCCAGTGGGAGCATGTAGATGTTAAACAGAAGGGGTCCCAAGATGGAACCTTGGGGAACTCCACATGTGATACTTGTCTGCTCAGATGTGAAGTTACCTATTGATACAAAGTATTTCCTGTTTTCTACGTATGTTTTGAACCAGTTTAGTACAGTTCCTGAAAGACCTGTCCAGTTCTCCAGTCGTTTGAGTAATATGTTGTGGTCAACTGTATCAAATGCTGCACTGAGATCCAGTAAAACTAGGACTGACATTTTTCCACTGTCTGTATTCAGACATATGTCATTAAACACTTTGGTCAGAGCGGTTTCAGTGCTGTGGTTCTGTCTAAAACCTGACTGGAAGGCATCGTAGCAATTATTCTGTTTTAAGAAGTAACTGAGCTGTTGAGAAACTGCTTTTTCAATGATCTTACTTAAAAACGGGAGATTTGAGATCGGCCTGTAGTTGTTCATTTGTGTCTTGTCAAGATTGTCCTTTTTCAGTATAGGTTTGATTACAGCAGTTTTTAGTGATTCTGGAAACACACCTGATAATAAAGAAAAGTTGACGATCTGTAACAGGTCTGACTCTAAAGTCTTTGAGACCTTTTTGAAAAAACTTGTTGGCAGGACATCTAAACAGCAGGAGGAGGAGTTCAGTTGACCTAAGATGTCCTCCAGGTCTTTGCTGTTAATAGGTTGAAACTGTTTCATGGTGTTTAAACAGTTTTTTGGTGGACACAGTACATATCCTGGATCTGCTGTTGATGTACCAATTGCTTGTCTAATTTTTTGGATTTTTTCAGTGAAGAATTTGGCAAAGTCATTGCAGGCCATGGTCGAATGAAGTTCAGCTGCCACTGACACAGGAGGGTTTGTTAGCCTGTCAACTGTAGAAAATAAGGCTGAATTATGGTACGTTATAGATTCAGATGTTTGTTTTGCCAGACTACAGTTGAAAAAGTATTTATTAAATATACATTTCATTACATGTTTCATGTCCAAACATAAAAATTGGATTACAGGAGTGAAACTGGATAAAATACTACAGAGAGTCAACAAATCCTCCAAAAGTATATGATAAACTAGGCTTCCCAAAGCTGTATCAAGCCTTTAAATCTTTCTTTTGATAGTGTTGAGCTGCTGTTTCTACAATTAAAACTGGTCAGGGCTGGATGCAAAAACTCAGTGGTCAAGGTTTTAACCTAAATGCATTCTAGAGTCACATATTAATCCTCTCCATAGTAGCTGGCTGACTGATATGACTCAGTAACCAGAAAGCAAACTATTTACAAGTACATTTGGGGATTTTTGGGACAATAAACATATTTAATCAAATGCTTGAAATGGCAAAGTATAGAAATAATCTATATGCAGTGACTTGGTAACCTACTTTGCACCATAAGCTGTATTTAAGAAATGCAAGTAGCCACTGTGATGACACATTGCTCTTCAAACTTCCACTTTAAATTCAACAACATATGGTAAACGGTAATAAATCAGCTAATAAATGTGTATAGCAGGCTGTAGCTCACCAAAACCAGAGCAGCGACTTCTAGGGTGGGCTGTTAGTAAGATTAACCACACAGCCCCTTTTACTTATCGGATAAACGCATTAAAATGCTCCAAATGCACCAACATTACTACTGTAGCACAGTCAAGTGGTCCAGACTATAAGTCAGCACTCAGTGAACCCCAATCTGTGCCTTTGCGACTTCATAACTGAGCTGTGGTGGTTCCTATATATTTCCATTTTGCAATTATACCGTCGGTGAAATTTCACCGCCACTGACTACCAACGGTGACACTATTACACTATCATGCTTGGATACGTGCTTGAATTTAGACACCTGTAGTAACAGGATTGAAAACACCTGAATTCAAAGATCAAGACGTGCGGCCCAATACAATGTCTGACTGTTAGACTTAAATGGTGTAGACTACAGAATTGTACACAAATTCTCCCCGTACAAAGGAAGACAAAGGAAGAAATTAGCTGTAGTCACCAAAAGCATTTTTGTTCTGCTGTCAATTTGTGCATTTTAACGTGCGAGTCTATGAGGACTTACTCACTTTTGGTGCCAGGCTCAAGTGGCCATTACAGGAAGTGCAGTTTTTAGCATTTGACTTTTCACTCTTTTTCTTTGGGTCCAGTTTTAGACTCATTTGTAAATATATCTTGGCATGAATTCTATAAACAAAACTGCTTTTGGTAGTTTTTTGCCCACAAACATAAAATAAAGTACCAGTGTTTCCATGTGAGAGGATTTACACTGATTGTAAAATTCTGAAATAATACCATTGCTTAAAGCAATATGACCAGCAGCAACTAATTATATTTCAGTCTTTTTATTTTGTTCTTACTTTTATTCATATTCTAAGGTAACACATCATATGTCATATTATATTTGACTTTATGCGAATATTATCTACGGTGGCCCCTAGAGACAAAGCACGTACAAACTCCAAACACTTGCAAACTCCAAAACACTTGCAAAATCCAAAACACTTGCAAACTCCAAAACACATGCAAATTCCAAAACACTTGCAAATTCCAAAACACTTGCAAATTCCAAAACACAACGGAAGTGCTCCAGGACGCTAGGGGCAGTGTTGAGCTCGATTTGCAAAATAAACGGCAAGTTTGTCTGTATGGGACGGTCTAGTCTCCGTCGCGCTTCCCAGGTTGCCTAGCAACCATGATACTAACCGCTGGAAACGTGTCATACAACTTTGTTTGACAGAAATGAAGGAGAACATATTTTGTTAATTTGTTTGTTTGTTTCTACAAGAGCTTTGTGTGATTTGATAAGTATCTGAGGCTGAGACCACAGGACAGTAAAACATGATTTTTGGGCTTCATTTCTGTACTGAACAGTCATTTAAGATTAGCTAGTAAATAAGAATTAGCTAATGTTGTTCATGAGACTAAAGTCATATCACTTTGGTAATGTAAATACAATATGGCCAATATTATGGTTATTATATTAATCATTATTAGCTATTACAGCAGTGAACATGAACTCTGTGTCAAATACTGAGCTTCAGTACAGATTCAAGTTGCAGTTATTTATATGTCTTATCACCTTAAATCTTCACTCAAAGACAAGTGTCTTTGACAGTGTATATATAGGTGTATCATATATAAGAGACAAATGTTGTTCCTTCAGTATGTTGGCATTACTAAATTTGGCTCATTGCTTACATATATTTATAAAAAGAAAATGTACAAGCTGTGATAAATGTTTCTGATAAAATGAAGAGTAGACTGATATATTGAATATTCCTTTATTGGGTGAGAAAATCAGACCATGTCATAACTGCTTTAAGTCATACAGAATAGATATCAGAGCCTTAAACAGGCTGACTTCTGCTAAATGGGTCAAACTGGGCAGAAAGTATACAAACACATAACATCCTTATAGAATATGATGTAACACTATAGATCAACTTACCTCAGAATATATAAAGCATATAAACAATTACAGCAATATGATGCAACAAACACAGCAGTACTACTAATCCAAAATACTCAAAGCTTCATAGAACTGAAACAAACATTTATTTTTAGGTCCATTCTGCTGCTGATACATACTTTAGGTTTCTGAATGTTAAACTTGTTGCTGCCTTTCATAGTGTGTAACTTGAAGGCCCTGAGTACTTTCTCCCACACTGAAAACACTGGGAGGATAAAATTATTTGAACATTACTTAATAAGACTGATTCAGGACAGACAATTAGTTATGTTAAACTTTTTCTAGCAGTCCTTCACAAACAGGGAACAGTCTGTCTATTCTCTCCATCTGTCAGCTGCTGCTGGCTCTTCCTCCTCCTCTTCCTCACACACTGATGAGTTTGTCCTGGTGGATCATCAGGGGTACAAAGCCTCACAGATGATGTGCAGCAGTGGGTCCCTCAGTCTGTCCTCACTCTGGACACTTGCAGTTGTCACACATGGAAATCAAATGTGTGATAAGCTGCAGGATTCAAACACAAGTGTAACTTATAAATGAATGTTCATACTTTTATTACACAATCAGAGAGAAAGAAACAGAGAGAGAGAGTGAAGGACAGACAGACAGGTGACAGTCTCAGGTGTATACACTGCTGCAAAACAGCACAAAAGAAGGAGGATTTAGTATTTGTGTCATTACGAAACAAAAAGAGTTCCCAGATGGTACAGTGGACACATGTGTGACTCCTGTGATTAAAGCATCTTTCTTTCAGCTTAACGAGTGAACCGTCAGCTCGTTCAAACACACGTTAAAGTCCGTTTGGCTCGACACCACCGAATAGAGGCAACAATATAACATAGCTAACATTAACAGTGCAGTGAATCCTGCTTGTGCCGTGATACTCAGGACTGCAAACCGAGCAGCATCACTGACTTTCAGCCTGTTGTGTTTGTGGATATATGACTGACTTTAATTATCCATAAAATCATCACATTCTCAGTAAGATTAAAGTCAACTATTGAACGGCGTATATTTTGAAGTAAAGGCTTTAAAACCAAGTTAGTACAAACATCGCTAATGTCACATAACTTTCCCGATATGTGGCCAACAGTAATGTTTTAATGTTCTTCATTATAACAACATTTGCGCATAAATAAGTGACATAATATTCAGTACTTACTTCTGAAAGTTTACTCTTCGGCGGCTCTGCTTCCGCCGTTTTTTTCGGTAAAATTATCCACACCACCGCCGCGCTGTGAAATCTGGGATATGTTTGGCCCATCCTTAAAATTCAGGGAAATTAAGGAAGCATTTGAGGGCCGCATTTCGAGCAGCCTTTGAATTGGGACAGCCTTCGTCGTGTTGCTGTGCCGTAATCGGCCTTAAAATGCGGCCTTTAAGGCTGCAGACCCTGAATTGGGATACAGCCCAAATCCGGTCATTGGTACTTCCTGGCTTGTGTAGTTACTAGGTAACAAAAGCTCAACACTGCCCCTAGCGTCCTGGAGCACTTCCATTGTGTTTTGGAAATTTGCATGTGTTTTGGATTTTGCAAGTGTTTTGGAGTTTGCAAGTGTTTTGGAGTTTGTACGTGCTTTGTCTCTAGGGGCCACCGTAATTATCCAGTACCATATCAGTATATTCCTTCTAGTGTCATTAAAATATCAATATTTAACAGTTGTAAAATGGGAATATTGGCTGCTTTATTTATTTTGTAAATACATATTGAACCAAAGCCACAACCCTCTTATTTAATTTGCTCTTGAGCCACCTTAAATATAGCCTTTTACGGCACAGCCATTTTCATTGCAGTTAATTGCAGGTTTCATGCACAATGAGGGAAAACCCTACCTGGCTGATTGATAACATTTCATAAAAGGTTGGCATGAGCTCTGTGTGTCAACATAAAAGCATTAGCTAGCAGGGAACACGCCGCCCTGCATCAGCAACTACTGTCAAGATGTTTTCGAGTCAAGCACCTAACCCTCCAGCCGCTCCAGTGGAACAGCTCAGTGACCATCTCTACAAGGCTGTGGTTGTACTCTGCAGATCCCAAGTGAAAATCTGTGATTGAGTGTAAAGCTCTGGTTGCCTTGTGGAAGAGTGTATTTTACAACAGAACAATGTTCATTTGGATGATTTTTTTGTGTGGACAAAATAAAAAATAATATCATATCACAGCACAGGCAGGTGGGAAAGTAGGTTACGTTTGCGTAATAGCAAACATGGACCTGAGCCATATCATTTCCTTTTGTCTGATTTAAGCTTTGATAACATCATCTCGCTATGACCTATATTCTGAGTTCATCATTTTCCAGCTGTGCTACATCATCCCCTCCCCTCCCAATCCTGTGTAATTCTGTTTTGTTTTGTTTTTTCCAGAGGACACTGATGATTCATACTCTAATTCACCAGTTTGGGGTATTTGTGTGGAAGATGTGGAGAGAGGGAATAGTGAGAGACAAATTAAGAGAAAAGGAGAAGCGGAGAGCGGGTAAAGAGATAAGAGGGAGAGATTGTGAGCCAAGGAAGGAGACTTATAAGCTATTTTTAGTCGCCAGCTGTGTGAGTCATTCTGAAACAGTGATGAGGAGACCTGCTGGTAGATGTTGGCGTAGAGGGGATTGCGACGCGTCCTTGTGACACACTTTGAAGCGTGTGGGGGCTCCTATAGACGAACATGTATTAAATATGTGCTCCAGTCTGGGTTGTGACAGGCTGGATTAGCATAAAACTCTATGGGAAAATATTCTTTAGCCATGATTTTGTGCCCTAAATTAATGGCACATGGTTTGAACACGAGTATCCAACAGACTAGTGATGGGATTTCCGGCTCTTTCAGCTCGGTTCACTAAAAAGAGCCGGTTCTTTCGGCTCCCAACTTGCTCTTCAGGTTGTTTTGTTGCTTTAATTAATTAATTATCAACAACAATATAAAATTATGCACAAAAGGAATTAGTAATGTAAAAAAACACGCTTTTCTTTATGTCTGTTTATATATAAATATTTATGGGGCCCCTAAAGACGAAACACGTACAAACTCCAAAGCACTTAGAAACTCCAAAGCACGTACAAACTCCAAAACACATTTCTAGCGTTAACTGAACTTCCAAAACAGAGCTACCTAGATCACTTAAATTACACAATCGAATTCATATGTCTATAGTTTTTGTATTAATACACAAACACTCATATATATATATATATTCAAATAATTAAAAAAAAAAAAACTTCATTTACCTGTTACTACCACACAGCCAATCCGATTGTTGGTACTTCCTGGCTTGTGTAGCCACTAGGTAACAAAAGCTCAACACGGCCCCTAGCATCCTGGAGCACTTCCGTTGTGTTTTGGAGTTCGTACGTGTTTTGGAGTGTGTACGTGCTTTGTCTCTAGGGGCCACTGTAAATATCCATCCATCCATCCATTCGCTTCCGCTTATCCTTTTCAGGGTCGCGGGGGGCGCTGGAGCCTATCCCAGCTGTCACAGGGCGAGAGGCAGGGTACACCCTGGACAGGTCGCCAGTCTGTCGCAGGGCTAACACACAGGGACAGACAACCATTCACACTCACATTCATTCACACATTCACACCTAGTGGCAATTTGGATTATCCAATTAACCTATCCCCACAAGCTGCATGTCTTTGGACGGTGGGAGGAAGCCGGAGTACCCGGAGAGAACCCACGCAAACACGGGGAGAACATGCAAACTCCACACAGAAAGACCCCGGCCTGATGGTGGAATTGAACTCAGGACCTTCTTGCTGTGCGGCAACAGTGCTAACCACCGTGCCACCGTGCTGCCACTGTAAATATACTTTTATTTATTCACTCCACATAAAATGTAATAAATAAAGTATAAAATACAGAAACCAACTATTTACATTTCAACTTTTAACTACTTAAATTTTCAGCTTTTTCCTTTTAAACAAATTTAAAGTGAAACAACACAAAACACTGCAAACCACAACACAATAAAATATAAATGAAAATATGGAAAAAAAGGGGGGGAAAAAGAACGCCCAGATCTTTAATTAAGGGAAAGGTTGGCATTTAGAACTATTAATATCACACTCAACTGACTGCGTTTTATCTTCCCATTGCACTGATGGGTGGACAGTTCTTAGGTGCCTGTGCATGTTGTTTGTGGAGCCGGCTCTATATGATATCCTTTTCTTGTAGACTCTACACTCTGCCTTTGTTTTGTCAATAAGATTGAAATGGCTCCAGACTTTGCTTCTTTTCTTGGTGTCACTCATTTTCTTTACTGTACCTTTCCAATGTGACGGTGTTGTCTCTTGTTGTTGCTCCTGGCTCTCTTTCTTTCCCTCTCTCTCCTGCTCTTGTTGTGTGCTACTGCTGTTTGAGTGTAACTACCGCCCCACCCCCTCAGCTCAGCGCTGAGCAGAGGGGGAGGGGGCGCAAACGCAAGGGTGACTTGCAGCGTGAAGCGAAAAAAAGTGAAAGAGAGGGCAGGAGAAAGAAGAAGAAAAAAACACGGCTCCTTCGCATCGTTCACTTCAAAGATCCGGCTCTAAGAGCCATTTCGTTTGCGACCGACCCATCACTACAACAGACATGATATGTTGGTTTTAATTCACTTACCACTCTAATACGTGCCATTCTTTATGGCGTTGAGGTACAGTTTGATATCTTCCCTGCACTCTAACTCTCACAGAAATGTGAAGTGGGTTAAGTCTGTAGGTCCTGCAAAAAAACCCACCACCAACAACAAAAAACCAAAAAACTAGGTGAAGGTCTCTCAGCAGATGTGAACTGTGCTTAAAAAGAAAACCCATAGCAGCAAAGTTTTGCAGCTAGGGAGTAGATACTGTCAAGAGAGGATAAACTTGAGGCAGAGAACTCTCTCCCAGCTTACCTTCAGTCACAGAGTTATCTTTTTTTAGATTGTAGGTCAGAATTGTATAACTTTAAACTACAGCAAGCTGAGGTATGTATAAAATCAGTTTTGTATTGCCACTTCTTCTCTGTTCTCAAAATAGCATAAGAGAAAGGCCGTTGATAAAGAAAACACGTGCGTCAAATGTTTGCCTGACTGTTCCCTGTAAAAATAGATGAAATATAGTATTTTGGAAAGACTAAACTAGAAAAATGTAATTGTTAGAAAAAACTTTACCTCTTATTCTGCTTTTAAATTTTTTTATAGTTTTTAAACTGTCTGTTATAAGCTGCTGAAGATTAGAGCAGCGGAATGTGAAAATCAGTAAACTACTTGAGGACTCCTACACAGGAACCATGTATTTACATGGTTTCCATTCATGTTCCTATATAAGAGCAAGGTTGCCAAGCACCTATGCCATTTTGCAGTCACCAGTTTGTGAGGAAATTTTAGAACTTCTGATTCAAAGTCACTTTGAAGACAGCGACTGCAACCTGGTCCAGTTCTTCAAGCAACCATTTCAAATGCAATAAAATAACAGGTTCATTGCACATGGTCACATTAATTTTGGTCACACCATAGTCTTTAACTATTGTTTTCACTAACCTGATTGTAACATTAGTGTAATCCTGTTATGAAGCCGCGAGCTGGGTGCTTCTGCCATTACCATTTCACTGTTTTGAAATCTGACAATGAAGTGAAAGGATCACACACTGTAGTGATTTGTCAATCAATAGTTAACAATAGTTTATCCTTCCTTTTTTACGCTGATGGGGCTATGTTTACAAAATCAAAATCATTGTATTATAAGCCTTGGTACTAGAACATTAAATCCTCAGGAAAGCATTTATAGCTGTCCTCCAGCAGGTTTCCAAACAATAAAACTTCTTTGTACCACCAGTCACATGCTGCTGACAATTACAAAGAATGTTAGTTTAAAGAATTCCCATGTTGGCTTCACTTTTCAGACATGCAAGCCAGTTAATCTTTGATAGACATTTGATGGCATAAATACATGTCATCATTTGAAATAACTGAAATGACTTTTTTTCCCTTCCTCTGCACACAAAGCCTCTTTTTTCGGCTGCTCCCATATTCCCAGTGGGTTGCCACAGCAGACAGCTCCATGTATTTGATTTGCTAGATCTTAACACCGGACACCCATTCATGACACAACCCCAAATATATTTGCATCTCCCCACGGTTCTGAACGAGGGATCTTTTGTGTAATAGACCAGCAGTCCCAAACCCCCGGGCCTCGGCCCGGTACAGGTCCGTGAGTCGTTTGGTACCGGGCCGCGAGAGTTGAGGCTCAGGTGTGAAATGTATGGTTTTCAGGGTTTTTATCGGTTTTCAGCGTTATTTTGTTATCATTTTTATCGTTTACTCGGTTTTCCTGGGTCTTTTCACGTGTGTTATGAATAAATCTTCTTTTTTTCGGTACCGGTACTAGTTTTATTTTGTTGTATTTTTCTGCGACTCCTTAAAGGCCGGTCTGTGAAAATATTGTCGGGCATAAACCGGTCCGTGGCGCAAATAAGGTTGGGGACCGCTGTAATAGACAACAGCCTTACGGTGTATTCACACCGAACGCGATGGGCGCGTGAAAAAAGCCCCAAACGCCCCTAACTTGACGCGTGCACATTCGCACCTCTACGCGTGTCCAAGAAAAATCCATCGCGCCCCAAAATATCATATTTTAACGCGCGTGAACCGGAAATGTGGGAGGGATGTGGGAGGAAGTTTTGCAAGACCGGTATCTTTGCAAGATGGCAGCTGTCAAGCTAGCGCTTGAAGAGAGAGTCTCCCTTCTCTATTTACTGTGGAGAGCAGAGTAGCGGCGTAAAGGACATCCTTGCCGTACCTGGGTCCATCAGGTCCTCCAGAGGCGTGAGCAGTTTGGTGAGTTTCACCACTTGCTCCAGGAGCTGCGCCTGGATGACGGCCGATTCCAGCGCTATCACCGTCATTCACTCGGCCAGTTTGAGGACCTGCTGTCCCGCATCGGTCCCAGAATCGCCCGCCTAGACACCAACTACAGACGCTCAATCCCACCTGCAGAGCGCCTGTCCGTCTGCCTGAGGTTAGTAAAAGTGTTTAATACGGTAGTCCTTTATTGATACCTGTGCTAATATGCTAAACCATCCATTTATACACTGCTAACATGGATGTGCTATGCTAACAGTGAATGCTGTCGGTGTTTACTGAAAGCAAACTGTGGTACAAAGACGACTGTTTATAATATTTCTAGTGATACTCAGAAGCTCTCATCAAGTCAGATTTAATTCGATTTATGCTGTTATCAGTGTTTGCGATGATAGCATGGCTGTGGTGTCACATCAATGTATGCGCTCGGTGTTTGCTGATATCAAACTGTAGCATTAGCACCACTGAGTTAACCTTGTAGTGATACTCACTCCTTTTTATTTAGACCTGGTTTAATTCTGGGATAGTTGAATGTTTGTATATAATCCCTGCAGCTGTCAGACTCTATAGCAGGCGTCACCAGCCTTTATTAAAACAGAGTTAGATAAAACTGTGAACAGTTTGGTTCATCTCTAGTTACATGGTTCTATCTTGATAAGCTGTCTTATCACAGATTAATTTTTCAAAAATATTAATGATTTAAGCAAGGAAAGGGCTACATGTCAACATACAACTCTTTATTTCTATTAATGTCTCACTTCATTCCTACCTGATTGACATGTTTAGGAATTATGAGTGATTGGCTCACTGTAGTTGTGAAAGTTGCTACCAATCAAATTATGATATGTTAAAGTTAAAATAAAACACAACTGTTTTAGATATTATCTAATATACATTTTGTAATTATCCTTATAATTACAAAATGTTTTATGTAAGATTTAAGTTTTGTGATTAAATCTGACATCACAAAAGTGTTTTGGAATTTGAATAATGTATTTTGTAACTGCAGTACACATAATACTGATTTTGAACAATTTTGTCCAGGCTCCTTGTCACCGCGGACTGCTTCAGCACCAAGCGTTCAGTTACAGAGTCGGTGTGTCAGATCACCCCCCAGGCAGCGACGGCCATCTGGGACTGTCTAGTGGACGACTTCATGGCTGTGCCTTCACCTGGAGACTGGCGGTCCATCGCAGAGGGACTCCAGGAGCGCTGGAACTTCCCTCTGTGCTGTGCAGCTCTGGATGGGAAGCACGTCCAGACAAAGGCACCCCATATATCATATAGGAGACACACACATTGATATACACTAAATATTTATTTCATTTCTTTTTTGTGGTGCCCAAATTTATGCACCTGCTTGATTTTGTTTAAATAATTATTGCACACTTTTTGTAAATCCAGTAAACTTCTTTTCACTTCTCAAATATCACTGTGTGTCTCCTGTATGATATTTAACTGACATTTTTTTATTGTAACAACCAACGATTTATACAGGAAAATGATGTCTATTAACAAGGTTGCCCAAACTTCTGCATCCCACTGTATCAGTATATTTTGTCATTAGTATAATATGAAATAAATTCTACATGTGTCAAGTCGTGTGCCAACATTTGCTGTGTAGTAGAACTGAGACATTAGTCATTATAAAAATTTATTTGAAATAATATTAAAATTCTCACACAGAAATACATTAAACATAAATATATAAAATATAAGTATTTACTAGTGATGGGATTTCCGGCTCTTTTTAGAGATCTGGCTCTTTCGGTTCGGCTCACTAAAAAGAGCCGGCTCTTTCGGCTCCGAACCGGCTCTTCAGGTTGTTTTGTTGCTTTAATTAATTTATTATTAACAATAATATAAAATTATGCACAAAAGGAATTACTAACGTAAAAACAAGTGGTTTTATTTATATATGTTTATATATAAATATATGCGGTGGCCCCTAGAGACAAAACACGTACAAACTCCAAAACACATTTCTAGCATGAACTGAACTTCCAAAGCAGAGCTACTAGATCACTTAAATTACACAATTGAAAGCATGTGTGTATTGTTTGTGTATTTATACACAGGCACTCATATATATATTCAAATAATTTAAAAAAAAGTTCATTTACCTGTTATTACCACACACCAAATCCGGTCGTTGGTACTTGCTGGCTTGTGTAGCCACAAGATAACAAAGGCTCAACACTGCGCCCAGCATCCTGGAGCACTTCTGTTGTCTTTTGTACGTGTTTTGAGTTTTTATGTGCTTCTGAGTTTTTATATGCTTCTGAGTTTTTACGTGCTTCGGAGTTTGTACGTGTTTTTACGTGTTTTGGAGTTTGTACATGCTTCAGAGTTCGTACGTGATTTGAAGTTTGTATGTGCTTTGTCTCTAGGGGCCACCGTAAATATACTTTTATTTATTCACTCCACATAAAATGTAATAAATAAATCATATAATACAAAAATCAACTATTCACATTTCAAGTTTTAACTATTTAAATTTTCAGCTTTTTCCTTTCACAAATTTAAAGTGAAAAGAACACAAAACACTGCAAACCACAACACAATTAAATATAAATTATAATATGAAAACTAAAAGAACATGCACATTCTCTGTCATATGGACCTGCATGAATAAACTTTCTCAATCCTTTATCATCTGCAACCGAAAATAGTTGTGGATGATTACTATACCTTTCTAATGTTGTTGTCCCTGCCTCTCTTTCTCTCTCTCTGGCTCTGTTCCTGTGCTACTGAGTGTAACTACCGCCCCTCCCCCCTCTGCCCAGCGTAAAGCACAAGGCTCGCGTGCAGAGTGAAGCGGAAAAAAAGTGCGAGAGTATGGAAGCCCGTTTCCGCCACTAAAAAAAAAAAAAAAAAGATCCATAACTCGAAATTTCGAGTTATTTTCTCAAAATTTCGACTTATTTTCTCGAAATTTCGAGTTATTTTCTCAAAATTCGGACTTATTAACTCGAAATTTCGAGTTATTAACTCGAAATTTTGAGAAAATAACTCGAAATTTCGAGAAAGATAACTCGAAATTTCGAGAAAATAAGTCGAAATTTTGAGAAAATAACTCGAAATTTCGAGTTAGCGCTGCCAATAAGAAATCTACGTGGCTGATGTCATTTTCTTGTTACCCGGAAGGATATGGCGCAAAGGGGTGCGCACTCAAAACTGGATCGTGTCGTGAGCTGCTGTATTAACAACAAATGGCGCCAGGTTCTTCAGTTTTGAATGCCTTCCTACAAATGATAACTGGATAAAAGGTATATAAAAACAGTGTGACAGCGATTGTTACATACAAAGTTGAATAGAATGCAACGTCAGGGTTAACCAAAGGTACCTATAAGGTTTCTGTTACACGCTAATGACACCTGTTACGTCTGATGAAACAGACGTTTTGCTGAAAGCATGCGTAATAAGTATACAGCACTGTATAAAACAAAATCACAAATCACCCAAAACAGGGAATATGACTGACAACTATATAAATAAGGAACAAAACCAATAAAACTGTAACCAGACAACTGAGAAAATGTGGGATTGACTGTATTGTGATGCTGATTGTAGTTACAGTGCAAATGGACACTTAAAAATGCAGTTCCCACTTCTCCACCATAGTCAGAGCTCATAATGTAGGTAGGCACAGATACTTTGACGATAATATGGTGGCTTTATTTTAATTTTGTAATTTTAATTTACATCCTTCCTTACAGCATGGGAGACTTGACTGAATTCTTGAAACAAAGAGAAGTCTCTGAGGAAATTATACAGACCTTGGAGAATGAGAAGGTACTTAATTCCAACAAGATACTGGTTGAAATGCAACTTTTCCTCATTGTTCTTAAGTTAAAAATAGAATTGTATTTTCAAGGCTGGTTGTTTCAATAAATTAAATTATTTTTCCATCTTTAGATTGATGCCAGTGTCATAAGTCTAATGACAGATGAGGAGCTGAAGACTTATTTGCCATCATACGGTGATCGTCTAGCAGTATTTGGATTTTGCAGACGGAGGGGCAGCAGCCGCAAGTCAGCGCTTTTTGAACGGCTGAAATCCAAACTGTCCAAAAGAAAATTATCTGAAGAGGATGGCAGTAGCACACGGCAAGAAGAACATTCCCAAACAACCCATAAAAGAAATGCTCTGAAGAGAAATAGAAAAATAGAAATAGGATGGATGCATTATGATGAAGACACTGAGGTTTTCAAGCAGGTTAGAGCTAGACGAGGAGGAGGAACAAGAAAAATAGACATCTGCAAGGATGCCAAGAAAAGGGACATATTACAGGTTGCAACAGGCCTGTTCTTTCCAGATGGAGGAAACATTCAGGGGCCCTTAACAGATTTTGACTGTGATCTGAAGGATTATCAAGAGATGATAGTCGATGATGCATTGACAGTAGGAGAACTTTATCATGTCACAAAACTTAATATCCTCAGGTTCTACCTCACCACAAAGAAAAAACAAAATGACAGCCTTCAGAGCTCCAACCCAGGTTTGCATCCATCTTCAGAAATTGAAGCGAGTCCTCAAAACCAAACCTCTTCTTTTACTGTCACTACAGTCCAAACATCTGCTCCATTTGAAACAATCAGCCATGATGTGACATACATTGAAGACACTCCAAACGATAACCTTCCACAATCTTCCACGCAGTCTCTAAGCGCTAACACTTCTCACAGCAGTGACATTATTTTTGTTGGCCCCTTTTCTGACAGTGAGCCAATAAATTTGGATGACACCCAGATTTTTTCTCCACAACCTGGTCCATCCAGTGAGAGAGTGAGGAGAGTAGTGGTGGTCCACAGAGGGCAGGTAATGTCAGAGCTCATTTCACATTTTAGTGATAAGGACCTTGAAGATGTCGACATCAAAATCCAGGTCTTACTGCCTGATGGAACACCTGAAATGGCCCATGACGATGGGGGAGTTGTGAGAGACTGTCTTTCAGAATTCTGGAAAGAATTCTATGACCAGTGCACCACTGGAAACGTTTACAAAGTGCCCTTCTTAAGGCATGATCTTGGGCAACCGGAGTGGGAGAGTGTGGGCAGAATCATTGTGTAACCCAGTGTTAAAAACGGGATTAAAAGTATAAATAAATATTGATAAAAACAAAGTTAATTATAATAAATACTGATAAAAAGCATGTAAACAGAAGTTTAATTAATATGTACATATGTATATGTAATGTATAAGTGGTGTGGGGGCAGGACTTAGTCCTGTAGAGTGTGTTTGTCAGATCCACTGAGCGACCAATCATTGGCCGGTCTGACCCTCCCCCCAGTCTGTGCGCTGCTGAGACACCTGTGCGTGCCTTCGTGTGCCAGTAAGATACGCCAGAGACACAGACGGTGAAAGATCAGTTTACCCGTGCGGCGAAGAAGCTAGCTGGATAGTGAAAGTCCTTTTTTCGGCGAGAATAATAAGAGTGATACTGTATTCCAGAGGCCGTGAGCCAACGTGAGCACTGTGAAGCCCCGTGTAGCATTTGTTGCTTTGCATGGTAAGTCCCAGGCAGTACACGTGCGCTAGCATAGCATGCTACTTGCCGCTAGCTCCGATGCTAACTTCTGTTAGCCATTTTGCAATGAAAGTGCCTTTTCTGGGGCTAAAGCAATTAGCACTGAGTCTGCTGCACTGCATACGAGATGTTCTTTAAAGGTTTATGTCACATTACTGTGGTATTGATGTATAATGTATGGTTTTGTGCGACGTTATGTTAGCACATGTTCACTTTTCTCATGGTGCTAATTATAGTTCTGCACAATTAAGTATTAGCAACGTGAAATTAAGTGCCTTCACCTGCACTGTACTTAGCTGAAACTTGATAAGTCTCAAGCCAATGTGTATTTTTAATGCACTGCTGAGCTATTTTGTATTGTTTTAAATGTGTGTTTCCTATGCACTTTTTCCCCTTTGAAATGAGAATAATTTGTTGTACAACATAGAAATTTAGAAGCACTACAAGCAACCAGTAGTAATAAGTTACAGGCATGATAGCTTAAATGTTGAACTACTGTGTTCTGGCCTGGTCCCCAGGTCAGGTTTTTTCCTTTGCTTATTTGGATTGGATTGGTTTTGAGGACCTGAGAAGAATCGAGGATCCCTTTTCCAGTACTGGATGGCGAGCCCAGCCCAAAGAGCCGGATGAACTGGTAGATTGTAACCCGACTGGTTACGAACACACTGAGTGACTACTGAACATTGAAAGACTGAAATTGACTTTTAAAAGAAAAGACACAAAAGACAATATATCCTTAGGTCGACCATTTGTGGGGTTTATTTTATTTTGTTTTCAAGAAGCGCGCTCTACTTTTGTTAAATGTGCACAACTTTAATAATTGCTAATAAATGCAATTGTGTTTTCTACACCTACTGTGTACAAGTCCTCTGTTGTCATACACCCTTGGCTCCTACGAATCTAGAACCTGTCTGATCTGGTCCATATTTCCCTTCTGTCCGCGTACTGTGGTTAAAGGTAACTATACTGCCCGCACTACATGCAAAGAAGGCAAGAAGTAGCACTAACAGGTCTAGTATTGCACCACCAGTGTTACATAAGTAAAAGTGGCGAGCCAGCCAGGAGCCTAGAGTGTTGTGTGACAACATTGGAATCCTCTTTGACCCTTGATCAGACGCTCACATACTATGAAAATGGATTTTGTCGAGAAGTATGCCGTTAAAGTACCAAATGCCATTATTGTTAGCGGTGTTACAGATAGAGAGAAAGACAAAGAGGTATTTGAGTTTCTGGAGCAACATGGAACTATTCGTAGAGTACTCGCTGTCGATGATGACTCTTCTGCATTCCACAAAAGCCAGATTTTAGAGTTCGAGTCCGGTGCAGCCGTTGAAATATTAGCACCTAAGCTGCCTTACCTCTTACAGTCCACTGACAATCCAGATGTCAGTTACCGCATTCGAGCCTTAACTGACGTCTATACTAAGACCGTAGGGGGCAGTGTTACTGAGGCTTACATTAGCAACCTGAAGGGTTTAGCCAAGTTAAGTGGGAAGGATTTCGAAGAAGTGTTGCGGGAGGCCCTATCCACAATAGGGAACACCATTGAAGCTGCTGAGACAGCTGAGAGAAACCCTGAAAATGATGCTGCTGATCAGACTTGCCCTGTGGTAGGATCCACACAACTTGGAGCCTCACCTTCAGTCTTAACTGAACTGCCTCACCCTCCTGAACCCATTCAGGGCACATTCCAACGCCCCATGAGACCAAACTTGACACCTCAAATGTTGAGTCCAACTGACCTCAACCCACCAGAGGTTCAGAAAGTAGTAGTCGAGCATGTTGTCAAGAGTGTTGAAAAGACATCACATGCTCACTCTACATTAAGACTCAGAGCTTTCTCTGGCAAGATGTCCAGACCTTACAGCGAAGCTGACTATGAAACATGGCGTTCTCATGTTGACTTGTTGATGGAAGATGCTTCTTTGTCTGAGTTGGGAAAAACTCGTAAGATTCTTGAAAGTCTCCTTGCTCCCGCTTCTGATGTCATCCGCCCTCTTGGGCCAGAAGCCACTCCTGCAGACTATCTTAAACTTCTGGATTCAGCTTTTGGCACCGTCGAAGATGGTGAGGAACTGTTTGTACGCTTCATGAACACCCTCCAAGATCATGGTGAAAAGCCCTCTGCTTATCTGCTTCGTTTGCAGGTGGCAGTCAATCACACCGTGCGCAGAGGTGGGCTTGAACCACATGAAGTAAATAAGCAGCTTCTTAAACAGTTTTACAGAGGCTGCTGGGATGATAACTTGC
Organism: Rhamphochromis sp. 'chilingali'; assembly: GCF_963969265.1. Classification (NCBI taxonomy): domain Eukaryota; kingdom Metazoa; phylum Chordata; class Actinopteri; order Cichliformes; family Cichlidae; genus Rhamphochromis; species Rhamphochromis sp. 'chilingali'. The sequence goes on along the minus strand of NC_137931.1, from coordinate 11,947,945 downwards.
TAACGGAGTTGCAATTGGAGCTAAAGCATAAGGAGCCGCCCACTTATGCAGAGCTATTGCTTCTCCTGCGTACTGCAGAAAACCGACAAGAAGTTAAAAACACGCGAATGAAGAAACACTTTAGCGCCACGAAACCAAAAGCAGTGTCTCATGAACAGACGGTCACTGAAACAAATGCAGATGTTCGCCAAGCACAGTCAGATAGTCTAGAAGAGCTAAAAAAACAAGTTGCCGATCTAAAAAGCCAATTAGCTGCCGTTGTGAAGCCAAAGAAACAAGCAACACTGAAGACAGTTCGAACAAGGAAACCTGAAAATAAAAAACCTGACCATGCCAAACCTGAAGACTCATCTCCACCCAGCCGCCGCAGTACTAGGCCCAAGCCCTGGTATTGCTTCCGCTGTGGGGAAGATGGACATATAGTAGCCACTTGTGAGTCAGAGCCCAATCCTGCCCTTGTAGTTGCAAAACGAAAGGAATTAAAAGTGAGAAGGCAGATATGGGACAGGCAGAATGACCAGCTTTCTTTAAACTAAATTCTGCCTCCGTTGCGGGACAAATGGAGGCTGATGCTTTGTTAACCCGTCCCACCCAGGTTAAACAAAAAGCTTCACCTAAAAAGCGTGCCAGCCTAAAGTCACACACAAGATCAGATTCCTTCGACTTTCCTAAAGGTCTAATTGGTACGAAGAGTACTGCACAAGTGAAAGTTAATGGTCACACAGTGAGTTGTTTGCTAGATACTGGTTCCCAGGTGACTACAGTCCCCGAGTCCTACTATCGTCAGCATTTGTCCTCTCATGAGATTAAGCCATTGTTTGAACTTTTAGAAGTTGAGGGTGCCAACGGTCAGTCTGTGCCTTACTTAGGCTACATTGAACTGCATGTCACTTTCCCAAAGGACTTCCTTGGCATTGAAGCTGAAGTGCCGACACTTGCCTTAGTTGTCCCCGATGTGCGCACAGCTTCTCAGTCCTTAGTGCTAATTGGGACAAACACATTAGATGTACTTTATGAGCTGTACTCTAACACATGCCATGAACTGCAGCTGAACCTGCCATATGGCTATAGGGCAGTTCTAAAAGTTCTTGAGTCACGACACAAACAGTCCAAAGACAGTAGTCTTGGTTTAGTGACGATGCACAACAAAGAGCCACAGTTGATTCCAGCAGGCCAAACTGTTGTTCTAGATGGTGCTGTAGCTGTGTCAGCCGGTAACGGTGAAAAGTCTGTCTTGTTAGAGTATCCACGAATGTCAGCCTTACCTGGTGACATCCTTGTGAAACCTTGTCTCATAGACCTACCTGAACGAGCACCTTACCTTGTACCAGTTATACTCACCAATGAATCCGAACATGATGTGACAATCCCTCTAAATTGTGTCATCGGAGAAGTCAGTGCATATCAAAGAGTTCTATCTCACGAACACTCAGTGAGAACTCCAAGATCCCGAACTGAGCAGAAGTCAAATGTAACATATAACTTTGACTCTTCCCCTATTAGCGCTGAATGGAAGGAGCGCATAACCGAAAAACTAAGCCAAATGCCCGAAGTGTTTGCACAGAATGATCTTGACTTTGGAAAGACGGATCAAGTGAAACACACAATCAGATTGTCAGATGAAACACCGTTCAAGCATAGAGCGCGTCCCATACATCCGAACGACCTGGAGGCAGTCCGTAAGCACCTCAAAGAACTGCAAGAAGCTGGCGTGATCAGGGAATCTACCTCCCCTTTCTCTTCACCCATTGTAGTCGTGCGGAAGAAAAATGGTGAAGTCCGCCTCTGTATCGACTACAGAAAGCTTAACGCGCAGACTATAAAAGATGCTTACGCTCTCCCCAATTTGGAGGAAACGTTTTCCACCTTGATCGGGTCGCAATGGTTCTCTGTCCTGGATTTAAAATCTGGGTACTACCAAATTGAGATGGAGGAGCTGGACAAACCAAAGACGGCGTTCGTATGTCCCATCGGCTTTTGGGAATTTAATAGAATGCCCCAAGGCATTACAAACGCCCCCAGCACATTCCAGCGGCTCATGGAGAAATGTATGGGCGACATGAACCTGCGCGAAGTGATCGTGTTTCTCGATGACATCATTGTATTCTCCAAGACACTTGAAGAACATGAGGCTCGCTTAATGAAAGTTCTTGATCGCCTGAAAGAATATGGGCTCAAACTCTCACCCGAAAAATGCAAATTTTTCCAAACTTCTGTCAGATATCTTGGGCATATTGTGTCCAGCAAGGGAGTGGAGACTGACCCTGAAAAGGTGGAAGCCTTAAGTACCTGGCCTGTGCCCCGTGATCTTAAACAGCTCCGCTCATTCTTAGGCTTTTCAGGGTACTACAGGCGGTTCATTAAGAACTTTTCGAGTATCGTTAAGCCCCTCACTGACTTAACATCAGGCTACCCTCCTTTGCGCAAAAGCACAAAGCCTAAAGCTAAGTCTGTCCAGTACCATGACCCCAAGACACCTTTCGGCGAGCGATGGACTCCCTCTTGTGATTTTGCTTTCAAAACCATCATTGAAAAGCTCAGTACTGCGCCTGTATTGGGTTTTGCTGACCCTAAACTGCCATATACGCTCCATACGGACGCCAGCACTACAGGGCTTGGCGCCGCGCTCTATCAAGAGCAGAATGGCCAGACTAGGGTGATAGCTTATGCAAGCCGTGGGTTGTCTAGGAGTGAATCTCGTTATCCCGCCCATAAGTTAGAGTTCTTAGCTTTGAAGTGGGCAGTAACGGAAAAGTTTGCAGATTACTTATATGGAAATCAGTTTACTGTCGTAACAGACAATAATCCTCTGACGTACATATTAACTACTGCTAAGATGGATGCCATGAGTTACAGATGGCTAGCTGCCCTGTCAACGTTTAGCTTTAAGCTCCAGTACAGAGCAGGCAAGCTTAACTCAGATGCAGATGGCCTTTCTAGACGGCCACATGGCGAGTTGCTTAACGACGCAGTGTCCCAAAAAGAGCTCGACCGCATACAGCAGTTCACACAGACTCACCTGTCCCTACCTGACAGCAGTTTAAGTCCTGAAGTAGTGTCTGCTATTTGTGAGAAACACCTTGTATGCAGCTCTCAAAATGACACCATCCCTTTGGTTCACTCGCTAGCCATTTCTGCAGCTGCCATTCCAGGTGACTTTGTCAATGAAAATGACTGTGGTGGTCTTCCTGTTATACCCCATATGTCCCTTGAACAGATCACAAACGAACAAAGAGCAGACCCTTGTCTGAGGGAAGTTATTGCACAAATTGAAACTGGAGAAAAGGTCCCACCAACTGTGCGAGCTGAACTTCCTGACATCAACCTTCTACTCCGAGAGCTCAATCGATTGGAGATGCACAATAACATCCTGTACCGAACTCGCCAAGATGGAGGAGATGTTACTTACCAGCTTGTCTTACCTGAACAGCTCCGTGACTCAGTCTTCCAAAGCCTCCACTGTGACATGGGCCACTTAGGCACTGAACGTACCTTAGATCTTGCCCGAACAAGGTTCTATTGGCCTCGCATGGCAGCATATATAGAACATAAGATCAAAACATGCAACCGCTGTGTAAGACGTAAAACTCCTCCAGAAAAAGCAGCTCCACTTGTGAATATCAAATCCACCAGACCCCTCGAATTAGTCTGCATGGACTTCCTGTCCATTGAGCCTGATCGAAGTAATGTAAAGGATGTGCTTGTATTAACCGATCATTTCACGAAATATTCATTAGCCATCCCTACCAGCAATCAGAAAGCTCAGACCGTTGCAAAAGCCCTTTGGGACAACTTCATAGTCCACTACGGGATACCCGAACGATTGCATAGCGATCAAGGTCCCGACTTTGAGTCCCACATTATCCAAGAGCTTTGCAAGATCATGGGCATTCGCAAAATCCGGACAACACCCTATCACCCCAGAGGAAACCCGGTAGAACGTTTCAATAGAACGTTACTAAGTATGCTAGGTACTCTTGAGGAAAAGGACAAAACTCAGTGGCACAACTATGTCAAACCACTCGTTCATGCGTACAATTGTACGAAAAACGATACAACTGGTTTTGCCCCATATGAGTTAATGTTTGGCCGTCAGCCAAGATTGCCAGTCGATCTAGCATTTGGGCTGCCCTTTAACAACAAAAGTTTCAAGTCGCATTCTCAGTACATAACAAAACTAAAGGCAACTCTACAAGAGACCTACAAACTAGCAACAGACCATGCTAACAAAATGGCAGAAAGAAACAAAACAAGATTTGATATGCGAGTGAAACCCTCAAAACTAGAGCCAGGTGACAGAGTTTTGGTGCGTGCAGTCCGTCTCAGAGGCAAGCACAAGCTAGCCGACAAGTGGGAGACTGATATTCACGTTGTGGTGAACCAAGCAGGTGACTTGCCCGTCTACAGTATAAAACCCCTAACAAAAGAGGGCCCAGTCCGCACAGTCCACCGCGATCTCTTGCTCCCTTGTGGTTTTCTTGCCCCTGTTGAAGAGA